>NC_057402.1:56931291-57290215 GCF_019320065.1 Cervus canadensis
TGTTTTTTTTTTTTTTTTTTTGGTTTTTCTTTTTTTTTTTTTTTGTCCTTTCTCACCTACTTGGTGAGAAAATGCAGGTTGTAAAACAGGAAACCATCACTCTTTGAATGAGAATTCTTTTCTCTAGAGGCTCAAAAAGCTACTTCATAAAGAAATGTTGTTCAAGTCTCTAATTTTAAACATCCCAATCACCACTGGCCTCTTGTAGGCCTCGGGCCTACAAGGAAGTCTGCGCAGCCTAAGGAGAACGTTAATGTATGCAGTGTTTTCTTTTTATTCCCTTTGGCGACCTGTGCCTTTGGGATGTCTTTGAGATGTTTGATGCTTTTTGTAGCTAGGGTTATTGATCAGGGCAGCAAAAGGGAGTGCTGGCGATGGCTAGGAGAAATGCTTTCACCCGAGTTTGCAGCCAATATCCAAGAGGTCTGCTCAGCTTCAAAGAGTCTCACCGGTCTCAATGCTTCTGACTGACCTGATCCCAAAGGAAAAAAATCAAGACAACCTGGTACTTAATGAACTTAGAAAAGAGTATTATAAGACATATTTACAGTTGTAAAAAAGTGGTTTGATTTTGCAGTCACTCTGCTCTTCCATTAAATTTTAAGCTCAGATGTTTACAAGCATGTTGAAAATGTGTAAAAATGGTCCTCTAAGACCAGTGTAGCAACCAGCTCACCACTTTCCCCCAGTTTTCCTTCTGGGGAAATGGCAGGCTTGGAAAACTTGGGGTCTTGGAGTTAGGTAGGGCCCTGTGACTGCTCCAGGTGCATCAGCTATGAGAAGAGGTGACCCGGGTCACTTCCAGGCTGGGGCATCTAATCGTCCGAGAGGGACCCTCCAGCTTCCTCCCCCTCTGCCACAGGGGTAAGAACAATGTGAAGTCCCCACGTAGGGACAGCATGGAGCAGGTCCTGCAGAGTCTCCACAGGACGTGAGGCAGACCTGGCGAAGCACCTCATGTTGCTCTGAGACCCTGAGGCTTTTGAGTTATGTCATTGGTTATGGTTTGTTACTGTAGTATAACCTCACCTGTGATACAGACATGTACCCATGATACAGGCATGTTGAATTTTTTTCCCTAATGAATATTTAATGATGATTACAAACCTACAAAATAAAAATCATCATTGAGTACAAGAACTGAATTTCTCATGAAAGAAACATGCGAAGTATCTTTGAAAGCTGAAAGTATTTAAGCCATTCCCAGTCCTAATTGTTATTGAAGTTTGTATGCCAATTTCTCTTTCTATTCCAAATAAAATTTCGTGCACCAAATTAAAAACTGAAAAGGAGTGATAACATGTATGGTGCACCTACCACATGCCATATATATTGCTAGATAATTTGGATCTTTTATTTTACTTAAGACATCATAGTAACCATGGGAAG
This sequence comes from Cervus canadensis, assembly GCF_019320065.1. Classification (NCBI taxonomy): domain Eukaryota; kingdom Metazoa; phylum Chordata; class Mammalia; order Artiodactyla; family Cervidae; genus Cervus; species Cervus canadensis. Next base: position 56,932,681 of record NC_057402.1, read on the forward strand.
CAAATGCCATTTCTATTCAAGGGGAAAAGAAAAAAAACATCCTCCAATGCGCAGAGATGGAAAGATTCGACCTTGAGCCCAGGTTGGTCTTAATTTGTTGCCCTTGTTATTTTTCCTCCTTTACAAGTGGTTTACTACTTTATTTATTAATACAATTACATAAGTTAGTGTATTACTCACATACTTGAAAAATATATAAACATTTTGTTCTGGAGACAAAACAGAAACATGGTTCAATTCAGATCCAGTCTTTGTAGTTATTGGAATTGCCAACTCCATGAACTCTGTTGAGACTAAAGTTACTTGGGACAAAAACATAAAATGTTTCCCTGGTCCTTCTTGTTAAACAAATATCTGTATTTTCCCTGACTTCAGGTGTTAGCATCATGAATGTACATTCAGCCCTTTGTCTAATTCATGTAAGCGTTTTTGTTAACTGTTTCAGCAGCTGACTTTATTTTTGCAGTAGTTGAAACAATTTTACATTTGCAAGCCAGATACCATTCAGACTGTGCTACTGATGGCCTGTTATAGCATCCTTCCTCTCCGGACAGTGGTTTAACTTTTCCAATGCACCTGTCAAAGAAGAAGCAGCAGCAGATGGAGAAGAAGGGAAAAAAAGAGAGAGAAAGAACCGTTCGTCATAGCTGAGATTGTCAAACTCTTGGCTGAAGTGCCTGTACTGTTTTAAGTTCTCTTTGCCTAGCATCTCTGTGTCCACTTATCTCCACCCAGAAGGGTCCTGCTCTCTGGACACACAAGGCAGTCAATGCCCATCAAAGCTTTACAGACACAGCACATCAGAATTCCAACCCTTCATTCTAAGCAGCCCATCTCTTCAGTGTCCTTCAAATGTACCTTGGCTAATCCTATGCCAATCTGCTCAGGATCAGTAATATTAATGAATGCATTTCTTTGTGCAGTGTTTTGCAAATCACACTTATTAACTTCATTACGTAGGAGACCATGTTTGTGTGTTAGTGGGGAATCTTAAAGGAGAGGAAAGTTAGGGACTCCCTTCCTCCTTGTGGTTCTGTCCATCTGCAGGAGGCTGTGCAAATCAAAACTCCAGCTTCGCCCTGTAGACCATCTTCTTTCTCCCTCTTCCTGGCTGCACGTGGTACCCACATCACCTGTGATTGCCCCCAATAAGATCTTAGGCATTTGCAGGGATGTGAGCTAGGAGAGAGAGCAAGGCTTTGAAGGTGGGTAGTTTGAAGCTCAGCTCTGCCACTCCAACGTGTGACGTTGGGCAGATTGCCTGGCCCTTGGGCACTGTGATTTGTTGGTCCACGAGTGGAGATAATAGAAGCCGCCTCGTATGCTATCACACAGATGACACATGGGAATGCTCACATCAAGGACTTTGCCCAAAGCCTGGCTAAAGAATGGCTGCACTCCATCTCTCTCCTTCAGTCCTTCTAAGGGAGAGAGACCTCAGCCCACCCACCCGCCTTTTTCCTCTCTGCTTCGCCACAGCATTCACAGAATGCTGAGCACACGAGAAGACGCAATCAATATTCTCTGAATTGAATCATATAGAGGCCGGTCCTCAGATACTGCCCTGGAGAAAAACTCCACCCCAGGGCGGGCAGCCGCCATGCCTTGCCTGTCAGTCAGAAGTGTCCTTTGAAGTGCAGAGACATCTTTCATAGCGAGGAGTTAGACCTGAGCAGCACAGGGATGTGTCGGAATTATACCAGTTTCCAATAGCACCAGGAAAGTCCTGGAGGTGACCAGAAAATTGAATCCTTGGTGTCTGTCACTCCATGTGCGAAAAAGACCATGAGTCATTTTACCTGGAAAAGCAAAAACTCATTTTGTGGACTGCACCCGTTGTTTAGGAAAGGGCTTGTGGAAAAGGAGAATATTCGCTTATAATTAAGAAGCAAAATATGTTTTCTGCTGCTGCCCTGAGGGGTTTTTTTTTTCCTTTTGTTTTTGTGTTTTCTAGTTCCCTATTGGTTTTGATTAATTTTGCCCTAGATTCATGAGCTTTGTGAACCTGGAGACTTTTTTTTTTTTTAATTTAAATAAATAAAAAGAGCCTGTAAGTTTCCCCCAGATCACCAGACTTCAATATTAAATTACTGTTTTCTGGCAGGATCATCCACAAAACTCTGATTTTGTTTCTTTCTCTGTTCCCATCCTGATAATTGTGGCTGAATTCCCTTGTCTTTAATATGCCATATATTCTCCACCTGGCAAAGAATTCAGACAGATACAGATAATAAATACCCCGTAGACATACAGACAGAGAAACTGCTGTAATTGCTTTCATAATGACTCTGAGACATCAAAGGAAGGCAAATAATGGTATTTAACACTGTTTCCATTCTTTAGCTGAAATGTAATTTTATAGAGTTATTGTCAGGCAGGACGGCAAACGTACAAGTACAACTGTCATATTCAGCTCATATTAATTAGCTGCCCATGAGAGGGCCAGGCGAGTAATGGCAAAGTTCTCCTCATTTCAGATGGTCTGATATTCAGACAGAACCACAAGTACAATAGCTTGATTAACATAGTTGCTTAGATCAGGTTTTCCCTGGGAGTGTGTCAATTGGCATTTTGAAGAATCAATTAATTAGCACTCCAAATAATCCATTCTTGGGTTAATGAAAGTGTTTTGTACAGCTGCAAAAAATTACATGAAGAAAAACTAAACCTTTCCAAAGTGGCAGTGAAAAAGATTTATCTCGGAAAACTGCATTGTCCATCTCAAAATGCCATCAAAAATGTGTGCTTCCTTTCAGAGCCAGGGGGTGGACACGTATGGTTTTAAACTACAGTGGGTATATTTTGGCTAAGAAGAAGGTAAGTGGTGGATGCCACAGAGGTGCAAGAAATGAGAACTTTTATTTTCACTATTTTGTAATTGTGTTACTTAATTAGGGTAAGTCATGGCCAGTGTTTTGCATACCATTATCCACTATTTTAAACAACTACTCTTTGATGGCAATATGCTTATTAACATTTTTAAAATGCCAGTATCACAGAGATACTCCTGCTTTTGAAAATTCAAGATAGAATTCTCAAATGAAAATTACAAATTAAAGAAGCAAATTTTTATGTAATAAAGCACTCTTTACACCAAAGTTTAAATTATCAGCAAATCAAACTGTGAAACTCTAGATACCTTTGCCATCATCAAAATGTTACTTTCAGCACATCTTATGTGTTCACCCCTATACTTAAAGTAAATGCTAATGCTGTCTTTTTTCTAACTCTCCTGCGTTCAAATTTTAAAGAACTTAATTTTGTGGCATGCTTTTTTATTTCTGAAATAACCTCAATCAACCTTATAAAAATATAAAATAGTTTATTTGGAAACTTAGCTGTCTCTGACTTCCAAAACTTAGTGTAAATTGTAGATGGTACTTATAAAACAATTCTTCCTTTAGGAAATTCCACTTTCATCAGCATCCCTGACGTAAGTAGTTTTTAAATCATGTTCGAGGCCCTTGAAATGAAAAATGTAAAATATTCATCAAGTAAAATGAGTGGTAGTATCCACTAAAAATTATTTGGAATTAAAACGCAATTTTGACATTTGTATCAGTGGGTTTACTTTATTTTATTTTTTGGTAGTTTGAGAAATGTGATGTCTTACCATTAAGTAATTAGTAACTTTCTAATTCAGTCTCATTCATAGAATATGACTACTGACTTAGGTAAAAATCGGCATATTTAAAACAGGCTATAACAAGTTTTTGCTGCTATCAAATGTAGATTACCGTCCTTTATCTTGTCTTAGTATTTAGTAAAGTGTTGGGAGTTTGATGATGTAGAAGTACATTTTCTTGCTTATTAGGTGGATGAGAGTTGTAGAGTTCATTATCAATAGTAACTCTTGAAGGTTGATCTATCTAGCATATCCCCAAATCAAGAATACACAGAGAAAAAGTAAAACACGCACACACGTGTGCACACAGAATTCAGTAGAAGCAAACTGCTCTTAGGATGAATAACGCTCTCAGTCGGAACTGTTTGGGTTCAGGGTTTAAGGAGGACCAGTGAGGGGACTGCTGGGCGTCTTCCTTCCCTGAGCTGTTGAGGCACGGCCCCCACACCTTCCTCCTCTTCCTTCGGAGTGACCAAATGATGGGCAGGGGCTTGTTCCTAATATGTTCGAACGGATGCCAGTGAGTTTCAGCATCACCAGTTTATTGCTTACCATTTTATTTTTTAATGCTCTCGGAAATGTAAAATGGCAAAGTTTCGCTGTCACTGCTCACGGTGGACTTCAGCCAGCAACGAGATCTATTGCTTATTTTGCTAATCAGCTCCTTCCATATCTGCATGCTCATTTTCTGATAGCTGATGAGGCGACAAGGTCATTGGACGTACAAGTACTTATTTAAAAACAGACATGAGAGTGAGATAGAGGTTAGTTGGGTCTATCAGAGCTGTCAATCAATTAATGAAAATTATTGAGCAAGGACAGTGTGGGGGAAGCGAACAGAAGGAGGGAAAATGACCATGGAGACACAGCATAGGGAAAACGCCAGAACTGCCTCAGTGTGCTCACGTGAGCGCTAAAAACAGACATGCTCACATCCCAAGTGAGAGACAGCTCTGAGACACAGCCGCCGCAGTCCGCGGGCTGACGGCACAGGGCTCTTGCCCAGAGGTACACCCTGAACGATGCCTCCGCTCAGATGCCGAGGGGGCATCTGGGGCCTGATGAATATTTTATTAACGCATCCAAGGCCTGTGGCCAAGATTTCGAGTCATTTAAAGACACTGCTATTGAGACCAAAGTCTGTGATAAACAGAGGCTCAAGGAGTCCACACAGCTCCCTTCTTCCAGGGAAGGAAGTACCAGATCCCTACCTGTGTGACAGGCGTGAGTAACACCAGAAGGGCCTCACAAGGCCCTGCACACACACTATCATCACCTCTGCACACGCAGGCTGGTCCCAGGCAGGCACCGACCGTCTATCAGCGAGAAAGAAAGAAAATTCCTAAGTTGATCCTTAGGGGAGGGGCAGAATGGAGGAATAGGAAAATGTACAAATGAAAGGAATGAGAGAGAAAGAGAGCAACTGAGGGATGAGGGGAGAAAAATGGCCAAGAAGCTTGTGTGAAGGAAAGATAGCGAGGGAGAAAAAGAGAAAGGGCTGCCGAGTCAAAAACAGGGAGATACTGACACCAAATCTCTGCAAAGCGTTCAAAATTCTCCAGCTGCCACGCTTTTAATTTGCTACCATTCTAATTAAAATGCAAATTAAATTTATAATTAGCATCAGCGCTTTCTAAAGAAGCCTTCTTGTGCGCTGCACAAACATATGGGATGATGCCGTAGTGAAAAGTTTGTAAAAACAGGAGTAATGGCACCAGGTCCGGACGGGGTGGGGTGGGGTGGGATAGGGTGGGGTGGGGGAGTTGGGAGCTGTTCTTTTCCTTGGGAAATAAATTTGATGCAGAGGCTTAAGGGGAAGACAAGGGAGCGGCATTTCTTAGAGGAGGATGGAGGTGGGTGAATGTCCCATGGCAACAAAAGGATTGCTGAATGTGGAAGATGGCCCGGCCAGAGTGTGACTTTGTGTTGAGTCAGGTGTCAGGGGTTACCCCGCGTGTCAGGGGATTGTATAGGAGATGCCAAAAGGCAAACGGGGTCAAAGCTTCTAATCAAAAAGTCTATGGCCAAAATTAACCGCCACTTGCTTCCAGATAATTAATTTAAAAATTGATGGGGAACAAAGTACCGAAATCACCTCATGATTCGCACATGTATCATGAGTGAAAAGTAAACTTTCTCCCTGACTTGCTGGCTGAAGCTGAAAGGTGGGTGGAGATCCTGGAAGCAAGTTAACCAAATGCTGGATTTTCTGTGGCGCTGGGTTTGCTGAGGTGTTTGCTGAATATGCAGGTTTTTATCCCTAGAATGCTTCAAGCATAAACGAATGAATCTGGTATTTCTGTGATTTTTCTTCAGGAATATAGTTGTGTTTAGTGAGGCTGATGGAACATAAACAGGAAACTTGCACCTGTAGTCAGAGAGGAGAAGAAAAAAAAAAAAAAAAACAGAAAAAACCTGCCACAAAATTGCCCTTATATTCACCAGAGTTTGGTTCAAGAGGATCTTTCTGAATTAAAAATAAATAAATAAAAATCTGCAGTCCTCATGGTAATTGTGCTGTCCTTTCCAGTGGAGGACCCTACCTGCACCTAAGTGTCTTTAATATTCCAGGAACTCTCCTTTATCTATTAACCAGGCTCTCCATCAGATATTTTAAAATTTGAATGTAACAGGAATGAATATTTCATAGATGTGTGTTAAGCTGTTATTAAACTATAATGTAAAGCAGGATTGCAGGAATATTTTTATATGTCAGAAAGTCAATTAAAATGATAAGCCTGTAATATCAGTGTGGTGGAGCTGTACAAAATGGCATTTCATATGCACGGGAGGGCCTTAGCCACCTCGCATGTGGGTGGCAGGCAGGACTGTTACATATTCAGAGGCCTGTGTACTTCAATTTCATTAGTAACACTTAGGTCCATTTTCGGCAGAGATTAAATGGAGAGCTATGGGGGATAAATCTTACCTGACTTGATTTTTATTTAGTATTACAAAACTGGCATTAGGCATTCTTAAAGGTAGGTGCTTACCGAAATGCATGGAGGATTCATTTGGAAATAAATGTCAATCCCTAGAAGAGTGAGGTGCCCATAATAAAATCTCTAGTGAGGATGCCCCCCTTGACTTAAATGAAAGAGATGTAGTGTCTCCTGAAGAAAAACATCACAAAAACTGAGAATAGGGGAGGAAGTTGAAACTAACAGGGACCATATTAATATAGTACTTAAAAAAAATGTAGATTGCTTTTTGTAGACTCAAATAAAAATAAGCTCTGTGCAAGGGAGTATTTTTGGCTTTTGTTTGCATACTCAGGCAGAAATGTTTATAAGTATAGTTGGTTGAATTACGTTAGAGTGCGTTATAGAAAATTAAATGCTTTCCCAAACTTCCTTTGACCATCAGTTCTCCCCTGGGCAATGGCCATTGTCAAAAACGGGATGCTAAAAGGTGGTCTGCATGACAGGTCTGACATAACTCAATTAATCAAGACTTCACCAAAGAAAGGAAAATAATTCTACCCATACGGTGATGAAAAGTGTCTTCTGATATTCACTGAGTAGCAGTCCCTTATTTTTTTTCCTGGTGTCTAAGAGGAATGCAGGCTTCTTAAATAAGTCTTCTGTTGTGATGGACAAAAGGCTGAAAACTATGGCATAAAAGCATTTCTTTGTTTAATTTCTAATTGTTGTCCTCTTATTCAGAAAATGAAGTCACCTTTGTCGTGGTTTCATGAACCGCTGGGTAATCAAAATTATTATGCTGCCACCTGTTGTCTGTTAATTATTCTGAGAAGATACTCATAAATCATAACACCGGACAATAAATCAAACTGTCAGCTCCCAGGTCAAAGGTGACCCATGAAAAGTTATAGGTCACCCACCGGGTGTGAAAGAGCAGGGTTTTAGAGCATCACTCATTGTCAAGCATTGTTGAGAGAAGTGCTGTCAGAACAAAAGGAAAACTGAAGTACAGAAGAATTTCAGTCTGGGGACAGGCTTTGGGCTCCAGGCTCCAGCCCAAGTGAAATTGAACCTACGTTACACGTGAATTGACCAGCAAGCTAGTGTGGTCATGGCCCAGCTCAAGACCCACTGTTCTTTGAAATTGTATTGCAAATAGTGCTCTTTGTGGAAAAGTCTGAAGAGTAACTAGTAAAGAACATTATCTTCTCTGTTTTCCTCTTCATTGGTGAGTGTATTGGAGAAATTTGCGTTCTGCTGCATTATTCATCAAGACAATCACAATATGTCAAACTGTAGTTGACTGGAGGATGCTTTTGAATGTCTTACTTCCTAAATTAATTTGGCTTGGAATATGTTTTCCTTGTGGTGTGACAAGAACTTGAACCACATTTAACATTTTCAACTCATTTCTTTTCGGTCGCCGGTATTGAAAATAACATCATCACTTCAAACCAGTGTGTGTTGATGAATATCCTTGATTTAAAACCTGGCTAGGGGTAAATTATTTCTGATGTGGTGGAAGCAACTTTAAGGTAAGACATAATAAAGACATAATGACAAAGCAGCTGGGGAACAGAACTAATGTTCCAGTTGGGAAACGCATTGCCTGTTATTTGAATTAAATTCTGTAAAATGGACATCATGCTGTCATTAAAAATTTCTCTCCAAGACATTAACTTTTTTTTTCCTTTGGGTTAATTTGTTATTTTCTGTTTGAATAATCCTCATGAGGCTTTCCTCATGAGGAATAGGAGTACCATCAGAATGTCAAGTGGAGTCTGATTTTTTTTTTTTGAAAGGACACACCATGGTCTCTGTTTAAATCATACACATCAGAACCAACACTCCAAAAGACTATCCTCCAAAACAGACTCTGATCGACTTTCTTTTTCACTCTAGCAAGCCATTATTTTCCCATTTTTGAGGCAAGTGAGTCACAAAAATGTGTCAGGAGACCTTGGAGGTCAAAGCATGTTCACTGATCCAACTTTAACCATGACTGAATATGTATACATGTGGGTCACATAGTTTCATTCTACAATCATAACAAAATGCCTTATGGATGCTGGGACTACCACGGAGTGAATTCAGCACTCAACCCACTAGCAGGCTATTCTGCAGACAATGTCCTTGAGTACTAAAGTCATGTTATTTGGCAATTCTCCCATCATCTCATCAAAATGGGATTTGCTGAAGCTCTTCTGATCACCTTTGCAAGTTTACTGTGTTGACATTGTAGGTATGTTCTTCCAGGCTGCCGACACAGAAATTATGAACAGTGACTTCCCTAGCAGAGTTGAGAGCTTCCATTCATTTGATACTGATGCACTGAGGACCTGCTAGAAACCAGGTAATACAGAGTATAGAGCCAGCAGGAGAATATAAGTTTCTCCTGGAGCATAACGCCACATAAATGCTCTGCTCCGACCAGCAGACCCCCTAAGGCCTTTGCTTTGGGAAAACTGTAGGCTGATGGATTTTCCTCGGAAGGGGCTGGGTTATCCCTTGGTACACACGTTAAGGATGGGCACTCTGTGCCTAGTGTGTGGGAAATCAGGAAGCCTGGTCATCCTCTACCCAACAGGTGTGTGTACAATGATCAGCAAAGAGGAACCAAGCTCTCCCTGAAAAATTTGCACCATGAACCGTTAAGCCTCTGTTCTGGGCTTAACTGACCACCTTCAAAATTCAGATGTTGAAGTCCTGGTCTCCAGTGCCTCAGAATGGGACTGTATTTGGAGACAGGGCCTTTAGAGGTGACTAAGTTAAATGGAGACTGTTAGAGTGGACCTTAATTCAATTTGACTGATGTCCTTATAAGAAGAGGGAATTTGGACACACAGGGGGACACCAGGGTTAGGCAAGCACAGGAAAGACTACATTTAGACCCAATGAAAAGGCAGACATTTACATTTACAAGCCAAGAAGAGAGACCTCAGGAGAAATCAACCTCGCTGACACCTTGGTCTTGGACTTCCAGCCTCCAGTACTATAAGGAAATAAGCTCCTGTTGTTTAAGCCACCCAGCTTGTGGTCTTTCTTATGGCCTCCCAGTAAGCCAATCTCCCCTGTGGCCAGGGAAAATGTCCCCGTGATGAATATCCCAGAGAAGGAAGTACTGAGAGCAAGGGAGGGTGGTGCTCCAGGAGAAGCCAGGAAGGCTGTGCTCCTTGGGGGGACCGCTGATGTGCAGAGGAGCCTCCAGCAGAGACAATGACCAGTGCAGAGAGACTGGGCCTTGGAAGCCTGCCGCAGGAGCTGGGGAGGCCATCCCAAGGGCAACTGAGGCAGGGGGCACTCCAACTTCCCACTGTGGGCCCAGGTCTGAGCATCACTTTAGCTCACTGGTTTCAGTAGTCCTGGAGAACCCGTACTGTTCCTCACACATGCCAAGCACCCCCTAACTGTGAGCACCCTCTGATAATGGTCTTGGCACATTCTCCTCCTCAGTTCAGTTGCTCAGTCGTGTCCAACTCTTTGCGACCCCATGGACCGCAGCTCGCCTGGCTCCCCTGTCTATCGCCAACTCCCGGAGTTTATTCAAACTCATGCCCATCAAGTCGGTGATGCCATCCAGCCATCTCTTCCTCTGTCATCCCCTTCTCCTCCTGCCCTCAATCTTTCCCAGTATCAGGGTCTTTTCAAATGAATCAGCTGTTCGTATCAGGTGGCCAAAGTATTGGAGTTTCAGCTTCAACCTCAGTCCTTCCAATGAACACCCAGGACTGATCTCCTTTAGGATGGACTGGTTGGATCTCCTTGCAGTCCAAGGGACTCTCAAGAGTCTTCTCCAGCACCACAGTTCAAAAGCATCAACTCTTCTGTGCTCAGCTTTCTTTATAGTCCAACTCTCACATCCATACATGACCACTGGAAAAACCATAGCCTTGACTAGATGGACCTTTGTTAGCAAAGTAATGTCTCTGCTTTTTAATATGCTGTCTAGGTTGGTCATACTCCTCCAGGAGTGCTCCTAGCTTGCTCACCTACTTTATTCAGGCTTATGCTTGAAAGGAGTCGATGTCCTTGGCCATCCTTTTAAAGAGCTCTGCCATTTCTTTTTCTCCTTACCTTACTTTTATTTTTTAAATTAATTCTTATTGGAGTATCGTTGCTTTACAAAGCTGCTTTAGTTTCTACTGTACAACAAAGTAATCAGGTATGTATACACATATATCTCCTCTTTTTTTGATTTCCTGCCCATTTGGGTCACCAACATAGCACTGAGTAAGAGTTCCATGTGCTGTACATAGGTTCTCATTAGTCATCTATTTTATACATGGTATCAGTGGTGTATATATGTCAATGTCAACCTCCAAATTCTTCTCAACCCCCTTTCCCCTCCTTCGGTATCCATATATTTGTTCTTTATGTGTGTGTCTCTACTTCTGCTTTGCAAATAATCTATGCCATTTTTCTAGATTCCACATATAGGTGTTAATATATTGGGTTGGTACTCTATTTTTCTTAATAACACCAACACCCAGAATCATATATGTCGTTATTCAAGAAAGTAACACACAAGAATGGGAAATTTTTCATTTCCCTTTCCTGCCATATCCCAGGCCCAGAAGAGGGTTTAATGCCTGATTGAAGACCTCCTGATGTTGTGTGAGCATTAAGTGACCTTCTGTACATGAACTTCTTTCACCAGTGCTTGGCAGACAACATTGTTCTAGAAACCTTGACCATCGTGGATGGAGACACTTTGCAAGGGGTCTCCATCTCAGAGGTGTCAGATTCAACAAATCTATCTAGCAAACCTAGACTTTGTAGATTTGTCTGTTGAGGGTCCCTTGAGTTTTATTCTTTGTATTCTAATAAAACTTCAGCATTGTATTTTCTGGCCAAAATATGAAAAGCAAAACAGTGAGTAGCTGTCAACAAAATATAAAAACACTGTGCCAAGCTCTCTTTGGCCTGTGTACTAAGGCACTATGTGTCCAAGTCCCACTGACCCAGATTCCCATGAACAGTCATCTCACATGTAAACACTCACGCCTCTGGTTGCGCAGTGCAATTGTGAGTGTGCCTGTTTGTCTTTACACAGACATTATATCAGGACCCTGTGCCAAGAACATTCTCTAGGCAAGGAGAATTTCCACTGGGCCAAACGTCGTACGAAAGGCAAGGTATGTTCTATCATTATCATTATTCTCATTTTTTTTTCCAGTGAGGAAACTGAGAATCAGAGAGCTTTACTAAAATTAATTCTGTTTTATTTAATATGGAAAAGTTCCTCTTTTTAATATGAAAAATTAATATTTAAAATTATTTTTTAATTTTAAAAAATTTTTAAATAATTTAAAATTAATATTAAAAGTTCCTTTTTGATATGGAAAAGTTCCTCTACTAGGACCTACTAGGGCAACTTGGTGACTGGATATTCTTGAGCAAATTGCGATGGCTTTGTGCTTAGCTTTGCCTTATGTTCAGTGAAGAGTCTGAAGCAGATCTGGGATTGGGGAACAAGGAAACACACCTCATATATTGCCTAATGTTTGCTTTTGTTAATAAAGTTTTATTGGATTATAGCCAAGTCCATTCATTTATGTATTGTCTACAGCCACTTTTATCCAATGACAATAGTTTATTTTTTATGACAGAGACCACAAAGCATAAATATTTATTATTCAACCTGTTACAAAAAAAGTTGGCAGATTTCTAGGCAGGTAATTGCTAAGGTCTTTTATGGTGTTACATTGTTCTATTGGAGAAAGTCACTGCTATGCTCTCAGAATTTAGTGTGTTGACTTCACTGCCCACACTTACAATTGGAGAAGGGAAAGGCAACCCCCTCCAGTGTTCTTGCCTGGAGAATCCCATGGACAGAGGAGCCTGGTGGGCTACAGTCCATGGGGTCACAAGATTCAGACATGACTTAGCGACTAAACCATCACCATACTTACAAATGGTAGCTTACAGTTTCTCAAAGACTCTAGCCAGTGATGTGGAAGGTAGCTCACATAATGGAATTGTTTTCCCCAGTCAGTATTACTTTTTTAAATTGAGAAGCCCTTAGACTGAAATAGGAGACAGAAAATATGCCTGATCATATCAGGATAAAGCATTATAGGGCATAGACTTCTGCTCCCCTTAAAAAAAAATATTCTTTTTAAAGATTATCTTTGATATTTATTTGAAATTCAGTGGTGACTTTTAAACATTTTTCACCTGAGATATTCTAAAGTAGGAGACAAAAATCTGATGTAGTTTTTCTCAAAGATAATTTACACTAAGAATATAATTTTGAAAACACCATTTGAAGCCTTTTACTTTAATTTGTTATTTTTCCTTGCAACTTATTTGATAGTTGCTATACCCAAGCAACAATGATCTTTCATCTACAAAGCTTAATAGTAGTTAAGTAATCATACAGACACTAATGCATGAAAACATTGGGCTTATATTGCCAAAGTCATTGCGAAAATTTCTGCTAATAGGTCCCAATTATTTTTCCTGTCTGTTGTGGTACAGCAGTGGGCTAAATGCTGTAGGTAGCCCCGGCAGTTGTGCTTGGAGGCAAAACTGTGACCTGGGAGGGGTCATACACCAGTCATTTTCACTTGGAGGACAAGATGCAATCAGCATGAGGTGGTAGGAGAAGGAAATGGATTGCTTCATTTTCATCTCTTCTCAGCTGTGTTGGAATGGTTTCTTTCTAACAAAGTTCTTGAGCCACTTGCAGTAAGCCTTCCAGTTCATTCATAGGTTTCCAGTGAAAGTGTTCTAAGCTTCTAGAATTGCATGAGAAGTGTTCAAAGCAATAATTTCTATTTCATCAAGTCAGTCAAAGATTTATATGGTAATATCTGGGGAATCCGTATAAGAGGAATACTGTTGTTGTTGTTTAGTCACTAAGACATGTCCAACCTCTCTGCGACCTCATGGACTGTAGCCTGCCAGGCTCCTCTGTCCATGGGATTTCCCAGGCAAGAGTTCTAGAGTGGGTTGCCATTGCCTTCTCTAGGAGAGCTTCCCAATTCAGGGATCAAACCCTCGTCTCCGGCATTGGCAGGTGGATTCTTTACCACTGAGCCCCTAGAGAAGCCCAAAAGAGAAATAAAATGATACCTAAATAACAAGCTAAGAGAGAAGAAGAAATAGAATAATAATAGTAATAATAATAATATGATTAATCCCAAAGAAAAAAAGAGCTGAGGAAAGAAAATAACTAGGTCAAATAGCAAAGCAGTAGAAAAGTGACAAAGACAAATTCAAATATAACAGTAATTACATCAAATGTAGATAGGTTACATCCTCCAATTGAAAGCTATAAAAAGCAAAGGCCACACAGATACAAATTCTAAGGGAAACATCTTAAATATAAGGACACAGATATGTTGAAAGGAAGGGACAGGAAAAAATATAGCATATGTACATTAATTGAAATATGAATATACTGCCAGAACAAGTAAACTCTAGGACAAGAAACATTACTAGAAACAAAGAGAAATTTTTATAATAAAAAGAGTCAAGAAAATATAATATTTTTGATATGTTTATATATAGTAACATAGCCTCAAACCACACCAAGCAAAATTGACAGAGTTATGAAAAGTAGACAAATCCATGATAACAGTAGAGTTTAACACCCATCAATATCTAACAGAACAAGCAAATAAGAAATTAAGCCATAGAACATTTAAAGTACACAACTAACATGGGCCCATGTTGGAGAGACTGATGTTGAAGATGAAGCTCCAATACTTTGGACACCTGATGCGAAACACCGACTCATTGGAAAAGACCCTGATACTGGGAGAGATTGAAGGCGGGAGGAGAAGGGGACGGCAGAGGATGAGATAGATAGCATCACTGACTCAATGAACATGAATTTGAGCCAACTCTGGAAGACAGTGGAGAACAGATGATCCTGGTGAGCTGCAGTCCATGGGGTTATAAAGAGCTGGATACGACTTAGAAGCTGAACAACAATAAAGTACACATTTACTATATATAGGTGTATCTCAGAGGTAATGCAAGTTTTGTTCTAGGCCACGGCAAAAACACAAATATCACAACAAAGTAAGGTGCATGGATATTTTGAATATTCCCAGTGCGTGTACGTTCTGTTTACACTATCCTGGAGACTGTGCGATAGCATTTCATTTTTAAAATGTACAAATTCTAATTTAAGAAATAAGGCTGTCAGCTAAGTCTGTGAGTCTCTTTCTGTTTTGAAAGTAAGAAGGGAAAGGCTGGGCAGAAGGGATTGTTAGAGAGTTGGAGATGGACATGCGCACTATATTTAAAATGAATAACCAACCAGGACCCACGGTACAGCGCATGGAGCTCTTCTCAGTGTTACACGGCCGCCTGGAGAGGAGGGGATTTGGGGGACAGTGTCGCTGTTCAGTCACTAGGTCATGTGCAGCTCTTTGTGACCCCACTGGCTACAGCACGCAGGCTTCCCTGTCCTTCACTGTCTCTTGGAATTTGCTCAAACGCATGTCCATGGAGCCCATGATGTGAGAATGGATATATATATATGTATGGCTGAATCCCTTCATCATTCACCTGAAACTATCACAACATTGTTCATCGGCTATACCCCAATACAAAATAAAAATATTTAAAAATAAATAAATTTAACTTAATTAAAAAATAGTGCTGTTAGATAAATGGAACCAATAAATGCTTGACACATGGTAACCATAACCATCCAATTTGCAAAAATGCAGTATTTGTGAGGTGTAATAAAGTTCAGTAAACCCAGGCATGTCTGTATTAATATAACATACTGAGCCACAGGGAAGCCCAGTGTCTATTATATATTTTATATAAGTGTAATCTTTGTATCCAACAGCCATATAGAACATTAAACCTAAATCTTCACGATTTTCAAGTTTGGAGCACATTATATGACCTTGTATTTCTCTTTTTGGCAATACAGGTATACCTCTCATTATGTAGCAGATACTTTGTCCTCTGGAGAATTTTCCCTTGTCTATTATTTTCCTTGGCCACATCTAAAGTGGATATGAGGAAGTACACCCCTCTCGGGGACTGAGAAACTCTCTAAGTCCAATTCCTGACTACTGAATATTAGAGTACTGGGGAGTGTTTCACAATCATAGGCTCTTTTACCCCAGGCCTAGAGATTCTCACCCAGTGCAACTCAAAAGCTTAGTAACTCCTGTCTACGTGAGGACAGGGTTCTCCAGTCTGAAGCATTGATTTGCTTTCTCACTTTTGTATGTGCTTAGTTGCTCAGTCGTGTCTGACTCTTTGCCACCCCATGGACTGTAGTCTGCCAGGCTCCCTGTCCATGGGACTCTCCAGGTCAGAATACTGGAGTGGGTAGCCATTCCATTCTCCAGGGGATCTTCCCGACCCAGGAATCGAAGGAATCTCCTGTATGGCAGGAGACTTTACTGTGGATTCTTTACCTCTGAGTCACCAGGGAAGCTCATAAGGGTATAAAAAGAGAGGAATGATTGGTTGGCCTCAGGCTGATTGAGAATTATACCCCTGACATGGCGGCATAGGATTGTTGGCATATGGAGATGATAAAGTCAAGCTGATCTTCAATTGGTTTCATAATTGTTTTAAAGTTCTCTTTTGATAATTTGCCACCTTGTAACTGGGGGGAGACTGATGCCATGATAAAACCCTTTGGTTTGCTACATCCCATTATCTCCTGCTTCTGTGTTATATGGGGGTTGTCAGGATTTTGTGGGAAAGGCACATCCTTGCTCTTATCTCTACCCTGAGTTATTTTAGTCAACTGAGGCATTTGGACATCGAGTAAAACAATTTTTTAAAAATCTGCATTTGTCCCTCAAAATCTTTTAAAATTTTATCTCTTACACTTTGGTGTCGACACAAAATACCCTAAATTTCTTGAGTCTCTCCATTCTTACTAAATCTTACTACTGTTTGAAAATTTGCCAATTTTTTTTTCCTGGACTCATACCTTTCTTGTAATACCTTGCCAAATGTAGCTGTTAGCCACTAGCAATTAGGACAAAGCTGTGTCTTCAATCCCTTCTCCTAGAGACACAAGTTCTTGAGGCAAGTAATCTGCATCCCAAGTGTCCACAGGTTTAGCATGCATTTTGCTCCTGGCTAACACACTTGCTACAGTTCATGGGGTCACAAAGAGTTGGACATGACTGAGCAACTGAACAACAAACATGGATAATACTTTCATACGCCTTTCTTTACCACCCTCACTTTCCAGCACCTGACATAGTTTCCTCACCCTATTTTAGGTTGGGGCCTCCCAGATAGCGCTAGTGGTAAGGAACCTGCATGCCAGTGCAGGAGATGTAAGAGACACGGGTTCAATCCCTGGGTCAGGAAGATCCCATGGAGAAGGCAATGGCAACCCACTCCAGTATTCTTGCCTGGGAAATCCCATGGACAGAGGAGCCTGGCGAGCTACAGTCCATCGGGTCACAAAGAGTCCAACAGGACTGAGGTGACTTTACCATATTAGATCAGATGAGCTTATCCTGTATGATATACAATTTCAAACCTTCAGAGGCTTAAGAACGAAACTTATCACTTACACAAAGTCCACTGCAGATTAGCCAAATATCCATGTTGCAAATCTGAGGACACTGGCTTCTTCAGTCTTCTGCCTTGCTTCCTTAATAAAGGCCTCTACTCTTTACACAAGAGAGAGAGTTAGGAGGTTGCAAAAGGGTTTTCCTCTGCCTTATTGCATGAATGATGTATGCCTTTGAGTCAGAACCAGTTACATGACCCATCTTACTATGAAAGAGGTGAAGCATGAGCCTAGGAATGACAGAAGCAAATACTAGAAACCCAAATATTTCTCCCAGATAGGTATTATAGTCCCCACAGAAAGGGAAACTGAGGTTCAGAGTCATTAGAATAATTCCTCCAAGATTCCAAGTTAGTAAGCAAAAATCCAAAACAACTGCAGGTCAGTCTGACATTCTACTGAGTGCTGTCCCCCTCCCAATTTATTTGTTTTATAATTTCAAACACCTTAACATCAGATTATTGACTTATGATGATTACTTGGTAATTAAAAGCCAAATGATTCTAAGGTCATAGGGGCCCCCCAATATTTTCTTTGTTGTATATAAAACAGTTCTGCTTAGAATATCTATATTTTCAGTGACTAATAAGTTAGATGCATGTATCTGAGAAATGTGTATTCATTTTGTGCTTACTTTCTTTCCAGAGGTCTTGGAACTTGCTGCAAATGGGTTAACTTACCCAGCTGAAGCTGAAATTCCAATACTTTGGCCACCTGATGTGAAGAACTCACTCATTGGAAAAGACTATATTTCCCTGATGCTGGGAAAGATTGAAGGCAGGAGAAGGGGATGACAGAGTATGAGATGGTTGGATGGCATCACCGACGTGATGGACATGAGTTTGAGCAAGCTCTGGGAGTTGGTGATAGACAGGGAAGCCTGGTGTGCTGCATACCATGGGGTCGCAAAGAGGTGGACATGACTGAGTGACTGAACTGAAATGATTTTTGCCTGGAGAATCCCAAGGATAGAGGAGCACAAAGGCTATAGCTCATGAAGTCTCAAAGAGTTGGACATGACTGAGCGACTAACACTTCATATTACAGCAATTTCTTTTGTTTCCTCTTATTTGTTAAATTCAATTAAAAACAATGTTTAGTAATTTTTATTAAAATGTACAAGTAGTGTGAAATCATTTTTATATAATTATTTGTCTGTATACTATTGTATCTGAACACTGACATATAAATAAATACTAATAAGTGAAAGTGGCTCAGTTGTGTCTGACTCTTTGCTACCCCGTGGACTATACAGTCCATGGAATTCTCCAGGCCAGAATACTGGAATTCCCTTCTCCAGGGGGTCTTCCCAATCCAGGGATTAAACCCAGGTCTCCCACATTGCAGGTGGATTCTTTACCAGCTGATCCATAAGGGAAGCCCAAGAATACTGGAGTGGATAGCCTATCCCTTCTCCAGCGGATCTTCCCGACCCAGGAATCGAACTGGGGTCTCCTGCATTGCAGGTGTATTCTTTACCAACTGAGCTATCAGGGAAGAAGCCATATATTAATAGTATTCATTTAATTATGGCAAGAGATGAGCTTTGGATTGATTTTATTTCCATTAACTTTTAAATTTTTTGTTTCTTTGAAATAGTTAAATCATTAAAATGAGCTTGAAGTACTTTTTAAAAAACAATGAAATAGCTTAAAAAGTAAGAATTAAGGCTAAAATGTTGGGTTTTTGCATTATACTTTTATGCTGTTGGTATTTAGAGTTATTTTTAAAAACCTGAATTTTCAGATAAAGTATATCCATATCTTCAATGCCTTAGGCCCTTCTTACACAGCCTCAAAGTGATAAAATTTGGTAGAGAAAGCTTTCAGGCAGCAACCACTGTTTTCTCAGATATGAAGACACACACAAAATGGGAAGATTTTTTATTTTACTTTTTGACAAGGTAACATATTCATATAATAACAACAGTTAAAAGCATAAGACACACTTTTACCTAAAATGGGCCGATTTTTATTGTTCAAAGAAAAAACTGCAGTTAATTATCATGTTTTGATTCTTCCTTGTATCATAATTCCCACCATCTTTTTGCTCTCTGGCATCTTAATATCAACAGATAATTTCCATCTTCTCAACCATTATTCTGTCCCTGGCTCCCCCATGACCTTGACACCTTGTGACCTCTTACCTTGACCCTTCTTGGATGGGCATCTCACAATGGTCACCCCCATCAGCGAAGTGCTGCTTTTTGTGCCAAGTATTGGGGGGACTTCAGCGTGGCAACCCACTCCAGTATTCTTGTCTGGAGAATGCCATGGACAGAGGAGCCTGGTAGGCTACAGTCCACGGGGTCGCAAAGAGTCGGACACGACTGAGCGACAGCACCCGCTGGGCTTCCTAAATCCTTCTGCTGTGACCGCTCAGGCACCAGGTATAGCAGCGCTGTCTGATCCCGTCCACTATACGGTGCTGGGAGCGTGTGCGTCAGTCACTCAGCCGTGTGCGGCTCTGCGACCCCGTGGACTGTGACCCAACAGGCTTCTCTGTCCACTGGATTCTCCAGGCAAGAGTGCTGGAGTGGGTTGCCATGCCCTTCTCCAGGGAATCTTCCTGAACCAGGTATTGAACCTGGGTCTCATGCATTGCAGGCAGATTATTTACCATCTGAGCCACTTCAGTTCAGTTCAGTGGCTCAGTCATGCTAAAGCATCAGTCCTTCCAATGGATATTTGGGACTGCTTGCCTTTAGGATTGACTGGTTTGATCTCCCTGCCATGCATAACCATTCTGTTCTCCAGGGGAGTTCCTCGATCCAGGGCTTGAACCCAAGTCTCCTGCACTGCAGGCAGTTTGTTTATTGTATAAGCCACCAGGAAAGCCCACTGAAATATATATAAGCATATATTAATATATACATAGGTGTATATACATTTCACATTTTTCTTTGCTTCCTGAAATCTCTAAGGAAGGAAAAGAAATGTAAAGAAAGAATAAAGCATAAAGTGTTTGAATCCATCTTTTCATAACCTGTTTCAATTACAGATGAAGACAATCAATCTCCTGCCCTGAAAGAAAGAAAAATTCTACTGTAACATTTAAGAAAATGTCTTCCCTTATCTCTCAGTTTTTTTAGTTATAGAATAAGCTTTTTTATTTCTGGATATGTAACACTGAGATTCTGTTCTATAACTGTGTGATTCACAATTGTTTAATCTTAATTCTATGCATGAATGGGTTCAGTGTTCACTTCTGATCACCCACCAAGTCGTGCTTACCTGAGTTTCATCACCAGGTAGGTCTGGTTTGGTGGTGGTTGACAATCTCATTGGGGCTACCTACCTGGGCTTTTGCATAATTACAATTTTAAAAATCAAGAACAATTTATCTGGATATACTTTTTAAAGATTATTTTCCTTCCATCAGAGTTATTTTAGGCATTGTTCCAACATCTCTTGGCCTGAGAATTGCATCAGTCCTTTTAGCGCATCTTCCAATGCTTTACAATGTCTAGTAACTTTTTGCAGAGTTGATAGTGTGACATTCTGTAGCTCATCTACCTGACTGATGCTTTTATATTTGAATGACAACTATATTTATGTTTCATATTTGAAAATCAGATTATTTCTTGGGTTTAAAATTTGGATCCAAACTTTGTCTCTCAAGACCTTGTAGATACTACTCCAGTATAGGCTGTCATTGAGTATATATGCATATATTCACATGTGAGTTTTATACATACACATATATCACACGTGTATAAATATGTCTGGGTATGTATGTATATAAAATGTACAAACCCTTTCTGACCTTTTTCTTTGACTCTTATAAGTAATTTGTTTTCTTTGCCTGGGTGTTTGAATATTTTTTTCTTTACCCTTCGATTTCAATATTTAACCAGGCTCTGTTTCTAAGCTAGTAATTTTTTTATTTGGGAGATAATACACCACTCAGACAACTAATTTTGCCCCTAGGTACAAGGAAATCTCACTTTATGTCAGAAGTCACAACCTTACAGGCTGACACAGGGCTGGTGCCTGCCAGAGCTATATAGAGTAAGCCAGGTGCTTTAGATGAAGTGATGGCCATTAGAAACCAGATCATGGACACTCTACATCAAAACCCTGAGGTGCAATTGTTAAAGAGAGGGAGTGCATGCACAAGGGAGACAAAACACACTCTTCCCAGTTCGTGATCCTTGGCCTATGACTTTGTAAACTTTTATGTTCCATTTCCCGAGAAATCTGTATGCAGGTCAAGAAGCAACATTTAGAACCAGACATAGAACAATGGACTAGTTCCGAATTGGTAAAGTAGTAGGTCAAGTGTTTGTAATTGTCACCTTGCTTATTTAACTTAGGTGCAGAGTACATCATGCAAAATGCTTGACTGGATAAGACGCAAGTTGGATCAAGATTTGAGGGAGAAATATCAGTAATTTCAGATATACACATAACACCACCCTTATGGCAGAAAGCAAAGAGGAATTGAAGAGCCTCATGATAAAGATGAAAGAGAAGAGTAAAAAAGCTGGCTTAAAACTCAGCATTCAAAAAACCAAGATCATGGCCTTCAGTCACATCACTTCATGGAAAATAGATAGGGAAACAATAGAAACAGTGATAGATTTTATTTTCTTGGGCTCCAAAAATCACTGCAGATGATGACTGCAGCCATGAAATTAAAAGACACTTGCTCCTTGGAAGAAAGCTATGACCAACCTAGACAGCATATTAAAAAGCAGAGACATAACTTTGCCAACAAAGGTCCATCTGGTCAAAGCTATGGTTTTTCCAGTAGTCATGTATGGATGTAGGAGTTGAACTATAAAGAAAGCTCGGGACTGAAGAATTGATGCTTTTGAACTGTGGTGTTGGAGAAGACTCTTGAGAGTCCCTTGGACTGCATGAAGATAAAATAAGTCTATCTAAAAGGAAATCAGCCCTGAAAATTCATTGGAAGGACTGATGCTGAAGCTGAAGTACTTTGGCCACTGATGTGAAGAGTGGATTCATTGGAAAAGACCCTGATGCTGGGAAAGATTGAAGGCAGAAGGAGAAGGGGATGACAGAGGATGAGATGGTTGGATGGCATCACTGACTCTATGGACATGAGTTTGAACAAGCTCTGGGAGATGGTGAGGGACAGGGAGGCCTGGCGTGCTGCAGTCCATGGGGTTGCAAAGAGTCGGACATGACTGAGTGACTGAACTGAAGGATGAGTCTTTGTATGGGTTGCTGCTTGAACTAATACAATGTGGGTAACTTTTCTTTGATTCACATCTAACCTTATCTGATTCATGTTTAATTTCTGTGAATTAATCTTCCATTGACTCATAGAGGATGGGTTTTAGGGAGGAGAAGCCACATTCCTTTACTAATGCCAAGTTCTGGGTTTGCTTTTGGAATGAGGTTCTGTACTCACTTCCGAAATTTCTTGACTTTCCCGCACCAGTGTTGCCTAACAAGGTGGGTGGGGCTAAGCTAGGATTTAGGTCTCTCTCCCAAAACACAGTAGAGGCTACATCTACTGACATGTCAGAGTTAGTTCCAGCTGTTTATTTGCTCCATTTCACTCATCCCTTCCAAGGAACTGCTTCCGCTCTTTAGGCAAATGGAATAGATGCAGAAGGGCATGCCCACAGTCCATAGTCTTATTAAATTTTGGACATAAGTCCAAAACTGCAAAATTTGACAATACTATATTTTGGTAGAATTTCTAGAAGACAGGTTGGAGGTAAGTACCATACCCATCTTTCTCAAACTGCCTCTTTTCATCACTTCACCTTTTGAATTTTTATTTTAAGTACATATTCCTTTCCTGGTTTGATTGCTTTTGGTAAGTGTTTTTATTGTTATCATTATTCAGGTCTTAGGAAGAGAAAAAGGCAGTCTCTTCTTCTTCATGTTGCTATATGTACTCAGAAATTGTGTCTCTGCCTTTACACTATGAAAAGGAAATTTATCTCATTGTAGAAATGTTTCAATACATCTGAGAGTTGGAGAAAATGAAACCGTTTGTGAGTACTGTACAGTGGTTGTTTACTGATTTGTAGATTATCACACAAATGGATAGACTAAACTGAAGAATGATCTATAGACTAGTTCAACAGGTTTTTGGTAATATATTGGCTTCTCTGGATGAGTTATCGGAACAGGCACTATCCTAGGGAAAGACACAACACCAAAGAAATTGTAATGCTTTAAAATGAATGAGGGTGGGATTGCCTTAATTATGCTCTCATCTGTACTATATTTTTAAAGCCAAGTCCTCTAGCTTTGGGTTAGTACCAGTGTATTTGAATGTTAGCTAGGGGCTAGGTATGCCACCACCACTTCCAGGGCCAATCATTTTGAATATCCATTGACATCACTGTGTTCCTTCAGGTGATCCTATTTAAAAGATGAAATTTGGGCTCAACTTTGAAACAGTAGTTAGCAAAATGTCATTTAGTCTCGGTGGTAGGGCAATGAGGCAGAACATTTTGCACGTTTGCAAAATAAGCTTCATTTTGATGCATTTGGCTTTACTGATTATATTAATTAACTTAACAGCAAGTGTGAAGATTATTTATGATGTATTAAAAATGATTGGCCCTTAATTGCTTCTCTCGTAGAACAAGGAACTTGAATTCAGTGTAAGGTTTGTAAAAAATTTAACTTGCTGAAATGCAAGTTCAAATTTTAGAAACAGTCCTTGG
The DNA here is from genome assembly GCF_019320065.1 of Cervus canadensis. Lineage (NCBI taxonomy): Eukaryota > Metazoa > Chordata > Mammalia > Artiodactyla > Cervidae > Cervus > Cervus canadensis. Next base: position 56,956,404 of record NC_057402.1, read on the forward strand.
AAAACAAATGAAATCTCATGATTAGGTATAATTATGCATAATATTTCCCTCAGAAAGCAGGATTTAAATGTTTTATCTAAATCAGACCTTGTTTTTTCATTTTATGCTTATAAAACATCTTGATTTTATTTTTAAGATATTCATTTCATTTATTTAAGATATTCTTACACCTATATATTTTATATATATATATATTATATTGCCTATAGTATCTAAGACATAAGCATCATGGGAAATATAAAAATAAGTCACATGTTACTGGTCTCCAAGATTTCATCTCTTAGAACATCTTCAGCTAATTTTATTTGAAAATTTTAACATCTTCCTTGTGTTTTCAATTTACATTTTATTCTAATGTCTTTGTGGACTTTTTTTCTCTCCTAGTACAAATTGAGGCCTTAACACTTTTCTGTGAAATGTTATTCTTTTCTTTTTTTTCCCTTATTTGACTATTCATGCACCATGGGCAGCAGTGAATTTCTGGATGAAAGTTTACGTGGATTCTTCAAGGTCATTAACCCCATGGAACTTGCATTACCTGTTACCAACAGTCAATTTATCACACAGGGGAACGTGCAAATCTCCACAGGGGAATAAGCAAAGAGTATAATATTGAGTATGTCACATGTAAAATGTAGCTAACTGGTAAAAGCCAGATTAATAATTTAGGACAGTTTTCAAACCTCACACATAATGTGTTTTGTTTCATTTTTTTTTTTTTTTTATTGTTCTGAAGATTTTATTTCTCTTGGTAGGAGGCAGGTGTGTAGTAGATCAAAAGTTAGTGGGAGCAGTTGAGTAATCTACATATCTTAACCAACATAGCTACTTCAGGCCATAACTGTTATAGCTACCCAGAACAGGTTCACACCTATGTTTTTGGTGCTTAATGCATCTTAAATAGAGTCTGAGGCTGCATAGTTTCTATGAATGCATGTGTAATGTCTGTTTGATAAGTGTCTTCTCACACCCTGAGGACTTTTATAGGCAATTTGCATTTCACAATGAGAGAAATCAGCTGGAGAGGGTTTATTGTTTTGTATAATAGAGAGGAGTGTAAAAATATCCCAGTTCTACAGATGGCACTTCTCGTTAGCCTTGAACATATACATGTGCAAGGATTGTTTTATCTTGACTAATACAGCCACCCAAAAGGCTATTTTTAGAGGTAAATTCACAGTTTGGCTGGACTGTAATAATTAGTAGAATTTCTTTAAAGATAGCCATAGTACTTATTTGAACTCCAAGCTGGAGGGTGACTTTGTGATCCTGGAGAGGAAATTTCCTTTTGCGTTGATCTCTTTTCAACAGTGAATTGTAATAAGCCTATAATGCAATCAGCCTGATTTTTAAATAACTCAAAAGACAAATCAGGAGCGTGGACCCAGTGCTGCTGTGTGTGAACTTCTCACTGGTGGCAGTTATATACAGATGCAAGCTTATGCATGTGTGAACCCGAGAGCTGGGCAATAACACAAAAGCCTGGAAAGAAAACCATATGCGCGTAAGCATGCTATCTGTGAACAATGAAATCTCACCAGAAAGCTTCAAGATCCTCAAAATTGATAAGGCTAGCTTGAGTCTTATAATTTCACGTTTAAGTTGAATATCAACTTCTAACTTTGACACAAAGATAAATGAAAATATGATTCTTATTGATCAGTTGATAGTACTCCTGCCCAATTTAAATCGAAAGGTAGATTCTTTTACTGTCTGAGCCACCAGGGAAGCCCCAAATTAGTATTTATATTTTCATGGAGATATAATCACATCTCTGTAGGTCTCAAACTTTTGGGCTCCCTACCTATTTTTATGCTTAAAATTTATTAAGGATTCCAAAGGACTTTTGTTTATGAGAATTCCAAAGGGCTTCTATCTAGGAATGCTAATCATATAAGAAATTAAGACTGATAATCGTTTTTGAACATTTATTAAATATTTTAGAGATAACAATAACAATCCCATTTCATGTTAACATATCTATATAGCATTTTTGAGCTTCCCAGGTGGCTCAGTTGGGAAAGAATCCATGTGCAATGCAGGAGATGAGGGTTCCATCCCTGGGTAGGGAAGATCCCACAGAGGCAGGCATGGCAACCCATTCCAGTATTCTTGCCTGGAGAATCCCGCTGATAGAGGAGCCTGACGGGCTACAGTCCACAGGGTTAAGAGTCTGACATGACTGAAGTGAATGATCACACACACATAGCATTTTCAATGGAAAAATAAAAAATAGAGAAAAGGTAGAACTGATTTTCATTTTCATAAATCTTTTTAATGTCCAGCTTAACAAAAGAGGACTGGGATTTCATACCTGCTTGTGAAAGCAATCTGTTGTGATATGTTCTCTTGGCTGAAGAATATGAATGCTTAGCTTTAAACTGACATTGAATTAGAAGAGGAAGTGTTTTATCAGCTCTTTTTGATAATCATGTATATTCTTCTTTGATATTGCACCATAATTTGAAAAATGGAAGTTTTTAAAAGACTAATTGAAAGTAGAATCTTAAATCATATTAATAAACTCAATTACATTAAAACTATTTCTTATATCTTGCATTTTGGATGTTTTACTCAGATATGATTTTATATCATCATGCTTTGGTTAATTTGTAAGATATTAGCCCACTAAATTACATAAATTTTATAAATGTTGACATAATTTATCAAATAAAATTTAAAAAACCCACACATTCATTAACATTACCATTGATATGAGTTTAAGTTTTGGAGAAGATATCAGTTTGTGGAGATGAATACAAATTCTCCAAAACTGTTGTTTTTGCTTGAGAGCTCAAATTTCATCTTAGTCAAGAAAAACAAGTCAATGGCTTTTCTTGGAAGGATAAGTTCACATAGCGAACTTCTGAAAAATTGTCTGCTAAATACTTTAAACTAAATAACTATATTTTATCTGTCATTCTTTAAATTTAAAATAATAGTCCATGACAAAAATGTCACACTCACAATTCAAACTCTTGTGCTTTTCTTGGGGAACACCGTTTGATATGCAAAAGAAGTGCTGTATACACATTTACCATTTTGTCAAACCATATTTTTATCTAATAAAGTTTTTTTTTCTTTTTTCTTTTTTTTTTTTTATATTGTAGTGGTTTTTGTCATACATTGACATGAATCAGCCATGGATTTACATGTATTCCCCATCCCAATCCCCTCCTCCCACCTCCCTCTCTAACCGATCCCTCTGGGTCTTCCCGGTGCACCAGGCCCGAGCACTTGTCTCATGCATCCAACCTGGGCTGGTGATCTGTAAACCATATTTTTAAAAAACAACAAAGGCCTATACTCAAGGATTGGGACTTAATACAGTTTATCATCTTTATTGCTTTATCAAGGACATTCAGTTGACATTTTTTTTAAACCAAAGAGTGTTTAATGGTGAAGAATACAGTATAGTATATTTTCATGTCAGTTGCCTTTACTCAAGCAGTGACACCAGGACTTTTATTTCCCATTTCTTTTGCACCACCAGTACATTTGTAAACACTGTGGAAACAGCAAACACTGTCTCAAGATTATTAAGGAAATAGTTTTAAAGTCAAGAAAGCGTCTCGGGGACTCTCAAAAGTTCACAGACCACACCTGGAAAACCGTTGATCTCCAATCGCATGTAATACAATACTCTATTTGTGTCTACATAGCCTTTCCTATTGGAAGAAAATCTTTGTAGTTCAAGGGTTCTGAATTTCATCACTTATCTAATTTGGATCTATGACTTCAACTTTAAACATTTATTATGAATGATTAAGTAGAACAAGATAGGGCCTTCTAAAGTCAATTTTAAAATACCACTGAATACTTTTATAAATAAACCCCAAACCCAAACAATAACATGTTTTATTTGTTGTTTTATGAGGCAAGATCAAATAAGAGAGAAACCACTCTGTGCATTTTAACAGATGTAATGGTGGCTCAGACAGTAAAAGAATCCACCTGCAATGCAGGAGACCCAGGTTTGACCCCTGGGTCAGTGAGATATCCTGGAGAAGGGAATGGCTACCCACTCCAGTATTCTTGCCTGGAAAATTCCATAGACAAAGGAGCCTGATGGGCTACAGTCTGTGGAGTTGCAAAGAGTTGGATACAACTGAGCGACTAACACACACTAATTTAATATATTGAAGTGAACTTAATATCAGGAAGCATCTGAGGACTGAAAGAGCAAGCAACAACAACAACAAATAATGCTTTAGTACATCCATAATTATAGCTTCAGAGCCAGAGAACTTGAGATAGCCTACGAATATGGCACTCAAAACACTGACACATTTATATGACTGGCTTCTGCTGCTAATTCCTCAGACAAAGGTGTGTTGAGGTGAGTCTGGATGATGATAGGAAGTGGTCAACAAAAAAGAAAAGTTTTTAAAAATTTTTTTAGTCCCTTTTCTTCTTCTCTCTCTTTCTGTTCTTCTTCTAATGTTTCCTATTTTCTGAACCTAAGAGGAAGTCAGTTTCAAAGAAGTCTGCAAAATGACATCTTCTCAGCCCTGGTATCACAGCGTGGCATTATAGAAAAGTAGATTTGTAGTTGAGTGACAATAGAGAAATAATTGGCATGTTCACCCTTTGGATTCTCAGAATGCACACTCACCCTTCTACCTGTGTTTGAATTATCATGCAACAACAACTTTGTGTTTGAATCTAAGAGGAAGACAATCCCTCAAACAAACAAATGAAGATGCTTCCATCTACAGTCTGAAAAGCAGAGACTCAGTCTCAATCGTCATGGTACATACCTTCTGAAAAAGATCACTGAACTTTTTCACAGGAGATGCATATTTCTCCTGCAGGGTATTCTCAACCTTTCAACTGAATACTTTGTAACCTAAATATAAATTTGGATACAAAATTTGTATATAATTGTAAGAGAATAGGAGGAAGATAAAATTAGCTTATCCATATGAATGCCATGTATACAACATAGAAGAGGGTGGGGAGAGAAATAGGTGAGGGAGACTAAGAGGTACAAGTTCCCAGGTGCAAAATAAATGAGTCAGTCACAGGTGCGAAATACAGTGTGAGAAATACAGTCCACAAAGGTAATGTATTTGCAGGTGACATATCATAACTAGACTCAATATGATGATCATTTTGAAATACACAGAAACACCAAATCACTATGTTGTGCAACAGGAACTAACTTAGTGTTGAAAGTCAACTATATTTCAAAACAAACAAACTCACAGAAAAACACAATAGATTCTTGGTTACCAGGAAGAGGGTAGGAGGGGATTGGGTATAGGCTGCTGAAAGGTACAAACATCCAGTTGTAAGATTAATAAACACTAGGGATGTTGTGAATTACAGCAAACTGTAGAAAATTCTTAAAGAGATGGGAATACCAGACCACCTTACTTGTCTCCTGAGAAACATGTATGCAGGAAAAGAAGCAACACTTAAAATCAAGCGTGGAACAATGGACTGGTTCAAAACTGGGTAAGGAGTATGCGAAGGGTGTGTATCGTCACCTTGTTTATTTAACTTACATGCAGAGTACATCATTTGAAATGCCAGTCTAGGTGACTCACAGGCTGGAATCAAGATTGCCAGGAGAAATGTCAACAAACTCAGATATGCAGATCAACAACCTCAGACATGCAGAAAGCAAAGAGGAACTATAGTCTCTTGATGAAGGTGAAAGAAGAGAGTGAAAAAGCTCGCTTAAAACTCAGCATTCAAAAAGCTAAAATCCTGGCATCTGGTCCCATCACTTCATGGCAATAGATGAGAAAACAATGGAAACAGTGACAGATTTCATTGTCTTGGGTTCCAAAATCACTGTGGATGGTGACTGCAGGTAGGAAAATTTAAAAACACTTGCTCTTTAGAAGAAAAGCGATGACAAACCTAGAAAGCATATTAATAAGCAGAGACATTACTTTGCCGACAAAGGTCTGTGTGGTCAAAGCTATGGTTTTTCCAGTGGTCATGTGAGAGTTGGACCATAAAGAAGGCTGAATACCGAAGAATTGATGCTTTTGAACTGTGGTTCTGAAGAAGATTCTTGAGAGTCCCTTGGACTGAAAGGAGATCAAACTAGTCAACCCTGAAGAAAATCAATCCTGAATGTTCATTAGAAGGACTGATGCTGAAGCTAAAACTCCAATACTGACGGGAAGAGCCAGCTCATTGGAAAAGACCCGGATGTTAGGGAAAATGGCAAGCAGGAGGAGAGGGGGGCAACAGAGGATGAGACGGTTGGATGGCATCATGACTCAATGGATACGAGTCTGAGCAAACTCTGGGAAAGAGTGAAGGACAGGGAAGCCTGATGTGCTGCAGTTCATGGTGTCACAAAGAGTAGGACACTACTTAGCAACTGACCAACAACAAGGGATTGTAATCTACAACATGATAAATATAATTATCGCTTCCCAGGTGGGGCAGCAGTAAAGAAGCTGCCTACCAATGCAGGAGATACCGGAGACACAGTTTCCATCCGTGTGTTTGGAAGATCTTGTGGAATAGGAAATGGCGATCCACTCCAGTATTCATGCCTGGAAAATTCCATGTACAGAGGAGCCTGGCAGACTACAGTCCATGGGGTCACAAAAGTCAGAGAGGGCTGAACACACACACATACACACACACACACATGCAGATGTAGACATGCGCGCACGTGTGCACAGTGTTATGAGCTTCCCTGGGTGGCTCAGATGGTAAAGAATCCACTTGCAATGCAGGAGACCCAGATTCAGTCCCTCGATCAGGAAGATTCCCCTGGAGAAGCAAATGGCCACTCACTCCAGTATTCTTGCCTGGAGAATTCCATGGACAGAGGAGCCTGGCCACCTATAGTCCATGGGGGTCTCACAGAGTTGGACACGACTTAGAGAGTAACGTAACATATACAAAAGTTGTTAAGAGATTAAATCCTAGAAGTTCTTATCACAAGAAATTTTTTTTCTGTCTCTTTACTTTTGTGCTTACATGAAGTGATGGATATTCACTAAATTACTGTAATTATTTCATGATGTGTATAAGTCAAATTATTATTCTGCACACTATAAACTCATAAAGTACTATATGCCAATTACATCTCAGTAAAACTGGAAGAAAAAAATCTATATATATATAAAATTATTCAAGGAAAACAACCTGCTATCAATTATGCAAGGAATAATGCTGCTGTATTTGGTCACAAAGCCCCAGTTGGTATTTAGAACGTTTTCTTGAACTACCCATTTCTTGTTCCCTTTCTCTTCAGTTAGCACCAAATCTTCATGATTCTGAATTTAACTTGGTTGCTCTGGTTGTAATTAACATGTATTGCGGAACATGGAAGTATTAAGACAGGCCAGAGGATATCCTAGGTTCAGACAATATCCGGCTTCCTCCACTGCACTGCAATAGCCTAATTTTGCCCTGATGGTCAGAGCAATCACCTCTGCCAGTAGATTCATGCTCTTTATTTGGTTCAGTGATGTGAGAAACCCAGATTGGCCAGGTGGCCGTCTCAAATTTCAGTTCAATGAAAATATGCTCTTCCCCTTAGTAAGAGCATCCCTCTCTGGGGAATGAATACCTCTAAGTAAAGTTCCAAAGGAGGCAAAATTTCTGTGAGTGGATTATTTAGCGCTAGTAGAGAAATCACTCCCATTTCCACTCCTCGATTTTTGCAAATTCTCAATTCAGGCTATGGGGAAAGCCACATCTTATAAGGCTCAAAAATATAAGGACCCTTGAACGAAACCCCAGTATTTCAGGTGTTCGTCTCCCCACTGATACTATAAACCTGAGGTTTCGATAGGTTACTCTGCCGTTTTATCAGGCCCGCTGCTTCTGAGTAATGGGCCGCATGGGAAGATCACCACAGCTATTATGAGCCCACCATAGCTATTTTCACTGTTGTTGTTGTTGACAAGTGTGTTTCTTGTCAGAAGAACATATTTCCCCTCAGAAGCAATGTTAGGTGGGATACTGTAATAGCTAATAAGGCATTCCTGCTGGAAGGGGCTCACTCTCATCTATAGAATTTGTAATGTTTTCTGTTTGATGATTGACAGCCTACCCTGCAATGAATGCCATTTGGCAAGCATTCACATGATAGAAAAATATCTCCAACTTCTGTGTTTGCTTGAAGAGAGTTTCATCTATAAATTTCTTCCCAGGCCTGCTTATCATCAATCTTTTCCCTTCGAAGTCTCTAACCATTTAATTTCCCTGATGCCCATGAATCAATATCTTTGATCATCTTTTCTCAGTCCAGATACTGTGGACCACCACACACATTGTTTAAACTTCTCTCCACTGTGCAGATTTTCCTTCACTACTTTCAGGAACTTTCCTGTTTGAGCCTGTAATACTAAAAGCAGCTTCTGGTTGGTACCAACATATTGCAAAGGAACATTGGTAACCGAGGTTCAAGTCTTCTCCTCACTAACGATTAATTTCCCGTGAAGTCACTGCTGTGGGTTGGGCAAGAGGAGACCAACAGGTGTAGGTGAGACTAAATACTTACATGTGACTTCAGGATCTGCTCAAAGATGATCACTTACATTTCACTTGATGGAGGAGTTGCTGCTGTAAACACCCAACTTCATGGTTTAATGGACCGTACAATACCAGTGCATGACAGACTCTTTCAGACTCTATCAGAGCCCAGAAATAATATAAGTGTTTTCTCAGAAGGAGAAGAGTTATCTGCCCAAAATCATGACTTTTTTTCTTTTTCTGTTTCTAAACAAACCTCTGAGAGTCTACAGTCTGATTCCTCTAATGTGGTTTATAAGATGCTCTAAACAACAGGCCTACCTGCTGGTGACTCTTCTGAGTCAAAGACATGAATTAACAGAGCAGTCTGCGTTATAGAATGGGTGATAAAGGGCTTTATTTTTCTCTAACAACTGGCCACTTCATATATTACTCCAATCTTTATAGATTACTGGCTACTTTATAGATTCTTCTTTAAAAACTGGCCACTTTGTAGGTTACTTAATAAATGAGTTATGTGAGCACACTCATTGTGGCCTCCATTGCCTTTAAAATCCAAAGAGAACTGCTGTGCAGGATGAGTTGTAGCAACTGCTTCTTGTTTAGAGGGATATTCCATTGTATTCCAAATCACTGGGTGTCCAAAAATATCACGAAGGTGGCAGGCTTGTGAATTTTCATATGTCCTTCCTTCTCTCTGGCATTCATATATCCTAATATCTTATTTGGGGTGCTAGTGGTGCATGCTAAATTGCTTCAGTTGTATCCAGCTCTTTGCAAACCCATGGACTGTGGCCTACCAGGGTCCTCTGTCCATGGGGTTCTCCAGGCAAGAATACTGGAGTGGGTTGCCATGCCCTCCTCCAGGGGATCTTCCCAACCCAGAGATCAAACCCACATGTCATATCTCCTGCATTGGCAGGCAGGTTCTTTACTATTGGTTCTTTACTCACTAGTAGCTAGGATGCTAGCTACTTCCTGCTTATCAGGTCCAATCAGCAATGTTGCCACCAATGAAGAGGAACCATATGACATTTCATGGGATGTGTTTACCAGTAAGACCTCTGTGAACTAGCTTATGTCAGAGAGCACCAGACTTGACAAAACCCTCATGCAAAACAGGCAGGATGTGTTGCTGTTCCTGACAGGTGGGGGAAAAAAACCAAAACTTCTAGTGTCCTTGCAAATCATTACAGAGTTAAAAAAAAAAAAAAGATGTGAGATTAATAGCTGTGTGTGTGTCGGGTAGTAGAAGACATGCCCCCTCGCTCCAGTAAGTAATTCATATATGGAACAGCTTATATAGATCACCTTATAAAGTTTATAAACATCTATAATCATTCTCCAAGATCCAATTTCTTTCACAAGACCCCAGTGGAAGAGTTAAATAGAGATATAGTAGGGTTGTACCTGCATCTTTCAAGTCTTTGGTAGTGTCGTTGACTCGTGTAATTCCGTTGGTGGTAATAAATTTTCTTTCCCACTCTGATGGAGAAAAAGATTCCAAGGGATTTATCTTGGTTATTTTTACTATAATAACCCAGCTTATTGTCTGGTTCTAATTTGAGCTGATAGTTTATGACATAACTCTCTAGTTTTCTTTCTGTTAACTCTTGTATGCATTTGAAAGCAGCCAACCTACAACCAAATAATTCTTATGGCTAGTATTACTACAGTTAAGTATATCAGGCGCCTAGTCTTCCAAAACGACTGCTTTGAAAAGTACTTCATTTCAAGCAACCAAAGATGATAATTGAATTAATTATAATGCCTCTACATGACATGGATTTGGAATCCTGATTTGTGCTGGCATCTAGTTCAATACTGTGCTTACAGCTAAAGACATAAACCAATCAATCCTTGAATACTTCCTCTGAGAATCTTATTTACAATACCAAGCACTATGTTAGACAAGGTTTTGTCAGGGAAAAAGGAACCACACCAGATATTTCAATAAAGCTGACTCAAATTGTCTGTACAGATGTTGAGATAATGAGAGGCAAAAAGAAAAAGAAGGAATGAAGGAAGGTGGGAAGGAGAGAGGCAGGGAGACACAGAAGCAACCAAGATGGAACCAGCGATCATTTCCAGGGCTGGAGAAACTCGGAAATCACTGGAACTTCAGGAGCACAGAGGTGGGCACCTGGTTGCTGCTTATACCTTGAGGAGAGTTTGACAAAGCTGGTTCTGGAAAGCTGGATTCAGGGAGTAATCGCTGCTACCAGGCCCAACTGGCATGGCTGGACCCAGTCATCAGAGTCCCTCCCCTCTTCTCCTAATTTCTGTTTTCCACAGTGCCCTTATTGAAGGAACCCGTCATTCTCTGGTGGCTCAGTCAGTAAAGAGTCTGTCTGCAATGCCAGAGATCTGGGTTCAAACCCTGGGTCACGAAGATACCCCTGGGGAAGGAATTAACAACCCACTCCCAAATTCTTGCCTGGAGAATTCCATGGATAGGGAGGAGCCTGGTGGGCTACAGTTCATGGGGTCGCAAAGGGTCAGATCCCACTGGGTGGCTAACACTTTCACTTTCATCACGGAGCCAGCAAGCAAAGGAATCTGGGAAATGTAGCTTGCAAAGTCTCAGCCACAGCATCACAGAGCAAACTGTAGAAGGAACTAATACATAAATGATTGGCACACATGGATATCTTTCATTTTGTTGTATCAGTGGCCTGGGTCACTTAAAAAATTAGTAGAAGATGTTGTGGCAAGCCTGGGTGAGCAGTTAAGGATATAGAGTCAGAGATTCATTCACTTATCTTCTCTTGCTGGTCTCCTATCTTGAGCAAATTGTTTAGCCTCAATGATTTTTAGTTTCTTCTTTTATGCAATGAATAAAATTTTACCTTGCATGCTTGATGTAATGATTAAGTAACATAAATGAGAGTAAAGTGCTTAGTATCGTGACTGGTACATGGAAAACACTCTTAAATGTGGGTTACTAATTGAAAAAAAACCTCCCTGCAATTTTCTTGTTATTGTTACTCTTTCAGATTAGTAAAAGATATTTTATTTCTCTTACTAAATACTTTGCAACACAATAAGACTTCATCCTTAAAGCCCAAGCAAAATAGATGAAAAGAAAAACTAAGGCTGAAACTATTGATCCATTACTATCATTTATTCTCCTTACATTTTTAAAAATTTGGTTCTACTTTCATAGTGAAAATATACACTGTTTTTATATCTTTAGATCATTTTTTAGAGTTTTCAATACTTTCTAACAGATGTTTAGTAATGAGGAGTCATTTGTGAAAAATTTTTGTGGACTTTAAAGTATATGTAAATTTATTACTTTTATTACAATCATTACTTGAGAAACTAGCCCAGGAAAGCTGTTTTTTTTAATAGCAGTCCCTTTTATGGAGTGGTTTAAGTATATTTTGAGTTGTCTTCAAGGCATTTGCTTAAGCCATTGTCATGATTATTAATAATCTAAAGTAATTACAATAACATGATCATGAACCTTAATCATTTTTATTTGTAAAAGCCCTGTTAGACATCTAAGATGAAAAAAAAGCTACCTACAGCAATCATTCAACTCACAGTTGACTTTGCTTCTTCTTTTCTGAAGTTGTATGTCATTGATAACATTTTCTTTTCTCTTTCTAGAAGAATATTAGGGAAAGACTGAGTGACTGATCTGGAATTTGGATCATGTTGTTGACCAGTGGTTACCTTAGACTGATAATCAACCACAGTGAGGAGCAAAGAGTTCGCCTTCACCGGGAACCTAATATGCCTTCTGAGTCATTCCATCATCTAGTTAGAAAGGAAATGTGTATTTAGTCTAGTGATTCAGGAGGTGGGTGAGCTAATGTATCTGCAAGCATAAAAGTTCATTCTCAAGTGAAATAAATGAGTTTCTAATGAATTTGAATTTTTATCAAAGTCTAGAGTTTGGGCTTAGGCACAAGAATGCCTTCAGATTTTGGTGGATAGATCTCTTTGACATTTTGGGCTTCCCTGGTGACTCAGTCAGTGAAGAATCTGCTTGCAACGCAGGAGATCTGGGTTCAGTCCTTGGGTTAGGAAGTTTTCCTGGAGAAGGAAGTGGCAACCCACTTCAGTATTCTTGCCTGGAAAATCCCATGGATAGAGGATCCTGACAGGCTATAGTCCATGGGGTCACAAGAGTCAGACAAGATGTAGCAACTAAATTACCACCAACCACCACCACCATACAACTAATTAGGGGCTTCCCAGATGGCTCAGTGGTAAGGAATCTGCCTGCTATGCAGGAGTAGCAAAAGACAAGGGTTCAATACCTAGGTTGGCCAGATCCTCTGGAGAAGAAAATGGGAACCCTTTTCCTTGCCTGAAAACTCCCATGTATTCTTGCCTGAAAAATCCCATGAATAGAGGAACCTGGTGGGCCACAGTCCGCGGGTAGCAAAGTGTTGGACATGACCAATGTGACTGAGCACGCGGGCATACAGGCTGTAGGATGAACAACGCCAAAACTCTAGCTTTAAAAAAGTACATCATTGCTCTTATATTTCTTTCTGTTGCAAGATTTGGGGGAACACTAAATGTAAGAGTCTATGAAAATGTTGACATTTTAAGAAAGGAAAGAGCTATTTTCCCATGGATTTCAAGAAAAAATGAATCAGATATTCATATTTCATTTCTGGGATTACTGTGCAAATTAACAAAAAAAGTACCAGAGCAAATAAAGAAGTAATTTCTGTTCCTTGTAATTTTTTTCATATAAGTACTATGCATTCCTTTAGAAAAATAGGAAACCACAGATAAACAAAGAAACAAAAAAGCAATGTTTGGGAATCTGTAGAAACTTTATAATCAAGTTCTACACTTTTTTTGAAACCCCACATCGTACCTTATTTTTTTAGAGCATTAATGTTTCCATTAGAAAATTTAAAATTACACATAAAAATTTTGCCTGACACAGACTTCTACCATTCCAGAGTAAAGACAATTATTATCTTGGTGCAATTCTCTTCACATGTATATGTGCATTTTGCAGCAGCCCTATATTTTATTAATATATGCTATTCTATGTAATTTTGCTCAGCTTTATTGCCTGGTCTCACTCTCCTTCTGGGAGCAGTGGGCTCACCTAGGTGCTGTCCTCAGGGTAGCGGTGGAGGCATAAGAGAAGACCAGCTGCCCAGAAGCACTTCAGTTCTCTGCTCTCCTTGGCCGACACAGGTAACATGGCCAAGGCAAGATGCCAGGAATGCCGCAGTGCCCTCCTCAACTGCCAGCAAGCCACATGGCCAAACCTAGCCTCAAAGAAACAGGGATTAGACTTCCCCAAAGTTTCCCTGGTGACTCAGATGGTAAAGAAGCTGCCTGCAATGCGGGAGACTCAGGATGGATCCCAAGGTTGGGAAAATCCCCTAGAGGAGGTAAGGGCTACCCACTCTAGTATTCTTGCCTGGAAATTCCATGGACAGAGAAGCCTGGCGGGCTGCAATCCATGGAGTTGCAAAGAATCGGACATGACTGAGCAACTAACACTTTCTCTTCAGACTTCCCTCGTGGAGGTGGGGTGGGAAAAATATAGATATTTTAAAATGATGAGCCAATCTACCATACTGGTTATTTGGATAAATGCTTTTGTGAAGTCTCAGTTCAATTCTTTTGCCCACTTTCCACTTTTTTTCCCCCTGTTTGACTGTTTTTTTCTGCTATACATATTTTAGGTAAGTGCTAATATCTTTCTAGGAAAAGATCTAGTTTTTTTTCACACTATTGCTGAAGGAGGAGAAGTAAGGAGAGGAGGAAACAAGGAAGGAAGCAGAAAGGAAGAACTGCAGAAAAAGAGGAAGTAAGGAGAGAAAAAAAACAAAGAAAAATATTACTGCCAATGATTTTATTCTGATAAGTAAACCTGTGGTCATCAGGGAATACCATTAACTCTTTTTTGATACATCATGTGTGGTCCATTGCCCTGGAGATTAGGGGGCTCCTCCTGACCTTGCTGAGGGATCCAGGAGAGAGGGTCTTACATGTATCCCTGAGTTTATGCACCTGATTCAACAAGATTCAGAAACTTTCTGAATCAACAGTCTTGTGAGTCAAGGGGTTAGGGTTCCAGGTCAGTGCACTATCCTATCATCTCAACTCAAACCTGTATTATTTTAAGGTTTACAAAGGCCCAATCTCATGCATTATTTACATTTTTGTACCCGTATTTTAGATGAGTGCTAATATCTTTATAAAAATCTCATTTTACCCACTATTACAGAAGAAGAAGGATGGGGAGGGTCATGTCATATTATGATCTTGGCGTGCTAAATGTTACATGTTTACATAAACAAGTATCCATGTATAAAAATGCATGAATTAAAAAGTTCTTTGCAATTTCATAAACATTCCATTGAATGATACAGATCTATATTAATTGCCAGGGAGTTTGTCTATCTTATTTTTTTGTTTCTGTAATGCTTGTCTGCCTTGAAATGACTAATTCACCTTAACCAGTTTTAACCTATTATCTATTAACTTGGTGAACTGTCACTTGCTTTTATGCCTTCTAGCCAGCAAGCCAGCAAGTTCTCCATCGTTTATTTTGCTTTACTTATTTATTTACTTTCGGTTGTGCCACATGGTGGTTCCCTGACCAGGGACAGAACCCATGCCCCTTGCATTGGAAAGCCATCGTCTTAACCACTGGACCACTAGGGAAGCCCAAGCTCTCCATCATCTAGAAGAGACATTCTAATGATTTCACCATGTCCTGGTCAAGTTGGCAGCTTGCAGTTATATTCTTCAGAGAAGCATCTTTAGATTGTCTCATCTTTTCTGGATTTTTGACACTTTCACTATTTTCCCAATGCTATTACAAAGGGAAAATGCATCTATATTTGAAGGAAGGGGTGGGGAGGGATCAAAACAAGAACTGGATGGGAAGTATACTTCTGTCTAGATAGCAGTGCATCCCATTCTGCAATTCTTTCCCAAGTTCCACTTTTCCATAAGATGGAACAACTAAAAATAAAGACACACGACATTTTCAGAGGTAAGAAGGTCATCCATACAATACTTAGAATGTCATTTGCCTTTACCAAATGCAAAATTTTCTGATGTATATAAATTTCACCAACTGCATCCCAGTATATATATTTTTTTTCTTTAGCTCTTCTTCCACTATTCTTTTAAGACAGTTGCTCTGCAATCTACCTTCTGTTTTGGGGTTAAGCTCTACATTTGTTCAGGCTTTCAGTCTCTTTAATGGAAAATCCCCAGGTAGAGGTCTTGCCAGAGAAGGCAATGGCAACCTACTCCAGTGTTCTTGCCTGGAGAATCCCAGGGAAAGGGGAGCCTGGTGGGCTGACGTCTATGGGGTCGCACAGAGTCGGACACGACTGAAGCGACTTAGCAGCAGCAGCAGAACTGTTGCACCATCACCCTGTAAGATGCTGCCTGCTTTTTTATTCAGCATCACCAGTGTAGGACAGATTATGGGCCCTTCTTGATTTTCATTTGGCAGAATAGGAATAACTTAGATATGTTTTAGCAAATACATCAATAAGGTTTGCTTTGATTAACAGACAACCAGAAACCCACAAAGGACTAATACTCTTTCCCTTCACCTAAGTAATTAAAGGCAAAAACAGGTCTACCATTCCATGAACATACCTCTATACCCGGACCTTCTTACACCTAACATCTCAATTGCAAGCAGATCAATGCAGCCCCGACCCTCTTACTTTCAAAGCACTCACACCCTTCAAATATAAGCATAATTTACTTATTTTCTTGGTTTATTGTCCCTCTATTGGGTTAAAAGTTTCACAAGATCCCCCTACCTCTACACCCACTTTCGGTAAGTTTTGTTTCAAGCTGTATCCCCAGGTACCCAGAACAGTGCTGGACTCGGCACAGCACTTTTCCAAATGTTGACACTTGAATGAGATTTGTGAAAGGCAGTAGCTGATGCTTCTCCTTTAGGCAGCTTTGCTCCTTTGCTGGTTGCTTATCTTCTCAGCCCACCTCCCTCAGGTCTGTCTCAGGGCACACAGAAAGTATTAGGCATCCTCAGTCTATTCCAGATCCCCAGGGGAGGTCTTTTTAGCCCTCCTGTACTGCCTCTATCAAAAGTCAAGGACTCCTTGTGTGAATGTCTGTTGAATGCCTTTTTTATACAAAAAGAGGAGGAAGAAAAGCAGGCACATATATTGAAACATGCACTAACTCTCTTTCAGAGAGCGTAAACTGGTGGGTAGGCACAGGAACAGACAAGAGTCCAGATACGGTCATCATTTTCCCCAGGTCCCGTTAAATATGATTGGTGAAAACACTATAGAAAAAAGAACTAATGAGCATGTTCAGCTGGAAGTTCTAATTTATATCCATTCAATGCCAATTTATCTTAATGACATCAACTAAAAACATTGTTAATACATAGTCTCTTTCCTTTTACTATTTTTTGTCTTTTTTTTTTTTTAAAAATCTTTGTTTCTTGGACATAGTGTTTTCTCAAGATATTTCCCAGCTGTTCAATTTCTTCAAATTGTTCATTTTTTCCACATTAGGCTTTTCCTGTATGTCAATTCCTAGACTTTATGGCACAGAATTACAGACGCCAGTTAAGACAACATACTTTTTTGATGTTTTGCTTATTTAAATTATAGTATTGCATCCAAAATATATCAGTCTTGAGAGGTGATAATATTTTTTTTGTATTATGTATTTTTAACATGTGTGAGTAGATTTGCTAAGCATAGGTGCAGATTCACTGTTCTCTGTTAAGCATTGTGGCTATTTCTACACTAAATTCAGTATGTTTCACTTATATTTCTTTATGAATTGTGTATGTCCCATTTACATTTATAGTTTATAAAATTGTAATAGAGTTCAGCAAAATAAAGATTTATATTTGTATTACTTTCAGGTATTCTTAGTTTAAAGCATGCATGGTTTTCTGAACTATTTTTTCACTGCTTCAGCTAGTTTTCTGTCTTGACCAAATAGAGTATGTTATATGGCCAGTCATCAAAATTGTATGACCTTTTCCTTTGGAAAACTGTCTGAGAAAATATGTACACATATATTTTGGGCAAGTTATTAAACCTGACAGTAAAAAAAAAACCAAAAAACAACATATTATTTCTAAACAAATACCTTAGCCCACGACCATCTATATGCCACTCCAAGACACACCTATTTGTAAGACTTTCTATTTTCTATGCTTCAAATTACTCTGAAATTACAGTCCACACAACTGATTATCAGATGGAAACATTGAAACAGAGATAAAATATCTTCCAAACTTGATGAACCAAGAAGTTTTTCTCTGCTCTTAAATCTGTCATTTCTCTCAGATTAAACAGCTAAATTGAGCCACCTGTGAAGAAAACAATGTGATTTATTTCCAGTAAAGGTAATTCCCATTTTGATAACCTCAGTCTAAAAGCAGAAACCTCTTAAAGCACTTTCTTCTGCTAAACAATTTCTGAATGGCTCTTTATTTTCAGAACGGCCCCTCATCTCTGAGCTTTGGGGATCAACAGTGAATTTTAAGGGTCCACTTGGGTGCTGTGCTTTTAGTTACTGTTAAATTTCATTAAACAGACAATATTCTTTTATACAGAAAATTTCTATCACTGTTATGACAACTGTCTAATAGATGATTTCCATGCTCCATCCTTGGTGCCCTACAAAGTAAAATATTGATGGATTAATACACTCAAGGATTAAGAAAGTTAAAAATGTAGTAGGCACTCCAAATCATGAATAAAAGAGTTAAAATATCATCAAAAAACACCCTACTTAGCAGAAAGACACATCCAAACTCAGAGAATTAGGTTTGAATTAGGTGATTTTATAAAATAATAAAATTACTTGGAAAAATGCATGATTTAAGGAGACTTTATTAAATGTACTAAATTGAGTTATCAAAATGTTTTTGACAATTCATTTTTAATTTAATAAAAGAGCTGTATTTGAATTATTAATTTTTTTCTGTGTTTGGACAAATTTTATTCAATTGTCATTTGAGTTTGTTCTTTCAGACGATTGTTATGTTATTATTTCAAGGTCTATGGAAAGGTGCAATAAATTTTAAATTGAAATATTGGCAGTAGTTTTGGGTTGTTAGCAAACAGATGTCTGTTTATACATATATACATGTAACTCATAGAATTAGAATTACAACATCCTTACAGTATTCCAGAAAGAGAGGCGCATAAGAAGAGCTTTGTGGAAAACAATGTACCTCACTGAAGCAAGCTTCATGAAAATTTAAGTTATTCATACTGGCTAGAGAGAACTTTGGTCCCCTGACTTCAATCCTGCTGTTACTTTTTATTTATTCTGTCAATATTAAAACAAAATTACATTACTTATCCTCAGATTTCAAGATGCACATATATCACAGTTCTTAAACAGGTGGGCATTGATTATCTTTATTTCACAGTATGTAGGGAAATAACATAAACATTTCTAAAACTTTCATGTACACAGAGGTTCAGTTCAATATTAGAGATAATTTAAATGTCTAGCAATAAGAGGACTGTTTACGATACTATGTTATAAGGGAACTTACACAGCTTTCAAAATGATTTTTATCTATCTGAGGCAATACTGTTGTTTCATGAATAGAGTATATAATAAAGTACAATTTGGTATATTTATACCAAAGTATATATAGACAATTGTCTTAGTTATGCCAAAACACATGGACAAAAAAAGATGGCACTTAATTGTTCATCGTGTTAACCTCTAGGTAGTTCCCGATAATTCTAAGACTTTGTATGTTTTCTAAATTTTCTCCCTAATTATCCCATTGCTTGCATTTTAAAATAAAATCTGTAGAAAGAGAATTTTGGTTGCTTTTTCATAAGAAACTGCTAAGTTTTCAAAGGTGGGATGCCATTCGGATGCCTGGGGACAGCGATGAGTCACAGGATAGACAGTGCTGGGCAGTAACCCTTAGATCCCTGTGACAACATTACCCTATTCTGAGACATTTTCTCGCTGGCTCTTCATCAGCATATTGATTTTAAAGTTTTATCGACTCTTCCAAGACACTGCCAAGCAATCTGTAAGCTCTTTGTGTAAGCCACTGGTCCTTCTGCTCTTCACTTCTTGGCTTTAATCGAGCTATTGCAAATTTCCTATGTGAAGCCTGGTCCCATCGGTGAGATTTCTAGCCTCTGAAGAATCTGAATGTTCAGCACTGTGCAGCTTCTTAAACTTTTGCAAAGCCCCATTACTTTGTGAAAATGCAAAATCTACAGCCATTAACTTTGCTGACATGGTGTCTGCCTCTTCACCCTGTACCTTGGCTCATGCCCTTCCTGTCTGCAAAGACTTCTCCCTCTATCCATGAACCAGATGTTTCCTGGTGTCCAAACGTGCGTCAGGCCCCAGCCTCAGTGCTGAAGTTGCAAAGATGATGAAGTCAGTCTTCAAAGAGCTCACAGTCTCAAGAGGAAAATGACTCAACCCTGATATCAGTGGGATAGGATAAATGCTCTGGGAATAGAAGTAGGACTGGAACTAACACAGGAGTGGGGAGCGGATATCATCAACACTGAAGTTAGAGCAAGACAGAGGCAAGTGGAAAAGAAGGAGAAAGGCGTCCAAGTCAGAGAGAACTATGTACAAAAATCAGGAGGTGGGGGGGTTAGGGCGTACAGAAAGGAAAGGACCCTATCTGATAGCTCCAGAGAATATGGTGCCAGTGAGGGAGCAGACTGCAACAGAGGTATACAGGTAGGCTAACCCTCAAGGCTGGCAAGCTTAGAGAGCCTGTTCAGAGCATACTTTTCAAGCTGAGGCCGAAGGAGGGATGCTGGTGATGCTCAGAGTGTCAACTTGATTGTTGTTCTGGTTCAATCGCTGAGTTGTGGTCATCTCTTTGTGACCCCATGGACTGCAGCACTCCAGTCTCCTCTGTCCTCCACTGTCTCCCAGAGTTTGATCAAATTCATGTCCTTTGGGTCAGTGATGTCCTCTAACCATCTCATGCTATGCTGCCCCCTTCTCTTTTGCCTTCAATCTTTCCCAACATCAGGGTCTTTTCAAATGAGTCGGTTCTTCATATCAGGTGGCCAAAGTATTGGAGTTTCAGCTTCAGCATCAGTTCCTACAGTGAATATTCAGGGCTGATCTCCTTTAGAATGGACTGGTTGGATCTCCTTGCAGTCCAAGGGACTCTCAAGAATCTTCTCCAGCACCACAGTTCAAAAGCATCAATTCTTTGGCATTCTGCCTTCTTTATGGTCCAACACTCATGTCTGTACATGACTACTATAAAAACCAGAGCGCTGACTGTATGAACCTTTGTCGGCAGAGTGGTGTCTCTGCTTTTTAATATACTGTCTAGATTTTCCATAGCTTTTTTTCCCCCCAAAGAGCAAGTGTCTTAATTTCTTGGCTGCAGTCAGTGTCTACAGTGATTTTGGAGCCCAAGAAAATAAAATCTGTCACTCTTTCCACTTTCCCCCCTTCTATTTGCCATGAAGTCAATTTGATGGAGAATGCAAAAGTGTCTCCATCCGTAAAATATGCCCACCATCACTTATCATTAGGGAAAAGAAATTAAAGGCACAATGCAATGTCACCTCACATCCGTTAGGCTGGCTACTATAAAAAACAAAATCCGAAAAAAAAAAAAAAATGCCAAGATTTGGTGCAGATGTGCTGCAGTTGGAACCCTTGTGCACTATTGGTGGGGATTATGAAATGGCGCAGCCACTATGGAAAGCAATATGTCAATTTCTCAAAAAATTAAAAATAGGACTCCCTCATGATTCACCAATTCCACTTCTGGGTATATACCCAAAAGAATTAAAAACAGTGACTTGAACAGATACTTATATACCCATGTTTGTAGTGGTAATGTTCACAGTAGCCAAAGGATAAAAGCAAGCCAAGAATTCATGGATGGATGAAAGGATAAATGAAATGTGATCTGTACAACAGTGAAATGTTATTCAGTCTTTAAAAGGAAGAAAATTCTGACATAGGCTACAGCGTGGATGAATCTTGAGGACATTATGCTCAGTGAAATAAGCCAGTCACACACAAAAAATTATTTTATGCTTCCATATATACGAGGTACTTACAGTGGTCAAATTTATAGAGACAGAAAGAAGACTGGTGTTTGCTGGAAAGAAGTGTGAAGCAGAAAATGAGAAGTTATTGCTTAATAGGTGCAGAGTTTCAGTTTTTCAAGATGTAAAAAGAGTTATGCAGTTGAGATGCATGATAATATAAATGTACTTAACCCTGTTGAACTGTCCACTTAAGAATGGTTAAGATGGTACATTTTATATTATATACATTTTAAC
Source organism: Cervus canadensis (assembly GCF_019320065.1). NCBI lineage: Eukaryota > Metazoa > Chordata > Mammalia > Artiodactyla > Cervidae > Cervus > Cervus canadensis. Next base: position 56,978,132 of record NC_057402.1, read on the forward strand.
ATGATTAAAAATTTTTAAGTCTACATATTCAAATAAATATGGACATATTAGATAATAAAATGTCAACTTTGTTTGAATTTTTAACAAAACATTTGAAAATATGAATAAATCTGTACCAAGCATCTCTCTGTGTGTCCTCAAAATCTGTAGAGGCACTTATTTAATTCTGTTTGTTACTGGGTTTTATTAGCAAGCTGCTTTGAGAAACCCTGTATGGGACTTAGATTCTATCCTGTCAATTTGTCACCAAAGATCTTTAAGAAGAGTTACAATATTTTTCACTTTCATCCAAGTTTCTATGTTAGTTATTGACAAATGGTTTCTAGCTATGCATTTTTTCAGTTCTTTTTAAAATTTTCACTTTATTGTGGTAACAATGGGATGTGAGATATACTCTCTTAAATCTTTCTAAGTGTTTGAAACATTACTGTTGACTACAGGCACAGTGCATGATCAGATTTGTGTTTTGGGACTGGAAGGAGGGGCAGAGGATGTATAGCAGAAAGATGCTGCTGGAAAGCAGTCAGGACTGGAGCAAAAACCTAGGGATGGGGACCTATCTCATGTGCCTCAGGAATAGCAAGTGGGCCACAGTAGTAGACGTGCAGAGTAGACCAGAAGGATAGAAATTCAAGTTGTTGAGGGCCTCAGGAGCTGGCAGAGAGAGGGGGTGGAAGGCCCAATTAAACTTTGTGGTTTTATAATCAGCATGATTGTAGGCATTTAAAAGGAGGAAAGAAGGGGCGAAACTTGACTTTAAACCAGAAATCTGAGAGTCATCATTACTATCTTAACTTTCCCATCCACTCACCCAATCACAGTTCCTGCTGATTTCACTCCCTAAATATCTCTCATATTTGCATATTTCCAGGAACCATCATCCCTAGCCTGAAATATTACAATAGCCTAATTTTAATAACTTTCTAATTCACTATTCACCCTGCAGTAAAAATTTATTTGTGCTTAAAATCTCTCAGTGTTCCCCACTGCTGTTGGAGACATTTGCATCCTTACCAGGGCCTGAAGACTCATAATGCCCTGGGATTTGCCTCTCTCTTCAGCTCTTTCTCTTTCCTCTACTTTCTGTGCCCCAGCTACTGTTATTTGTATTTTTTAAAGGAGAGTCCTCTTTGTCTCAAGATACTTTTCCCTTAGTTTTCTGTTCTTGTGTTGCTCCACTATGTCTTTCAAATCTCAGTTTGAATGTGTCCTCTTTAGGAAGATGTTCTGGATGCTCCAGAGCAACCGTCCTCAGAGCATGCAGCATTGCCTCCTACCGGAAGGCAGCAGGATTGTAACTAAATGGATAAAAGGTCTGTCAGTTTCCTGAATGCAGAAACCAGGTCTACCCGTACTACTGTATTCTCTGTCTTCTCACAGCCTTCCACAGAGTCTGGCACGCAGCAGACGCTTGACAAATACTTAATCCATACCTGTTTATTGGATAAATGAATCACTCAGCGAACACACCGTTGGATTCTCATAGAACTCTTGGCACCAGCACGTGGCAGTAGACTACTTTATATTCTCATTCCTTTGACCACATCTTTGATTTATCTAAAGAAAGGACCTCTTGTATCACCTACCACATCTCACCCTGTGGTCATAGATACGAAGCTTGAATTTGATGATCTTTAGAAGAATCAAATCACCTAATTATATTCATGGGCGTCCCTGATAGCTCAGTTGGTAAAGAATCTGCCTGCAATGCAGGAGACCCCAGTTCAATTCCTGGGTCAGGAAGATCCCCTGGAGAAGGCATAGACTACCCACTCCAGTATTCTTGGGCTTCCCTTGTGGCTCAGCTGGTAAGAATCTGCCTGCAATGTGGGAGACCTGGGTTCAAGCCTTGGGTTGGGAAGATCCCCTGGAGAAGGTAAAGGCTACCCACTCCAGTAATTCTGGTCTGGAGAATTCCATGGACTGCATAGTCAGTCCATGGTGTCGCAAAGAGTCAGACACAACTGAACAACTTTCATTTTCAACTATATCTGTCCTAACCAGACATGGAATTTGGTTACTATTGACAAAAAAAGATACAGGGCTTCCCTGGAGGCTCAGCTGGTAAAGAACCTGCCTGCCACTGTAGGAGACACAGGAGATGTGGGTTTGATTCCTTGGTTGGGAAGATCCCCTGGAGAAGGAAATGGCAGCCCACTGCAGTATTCTTACTTGGAAAATTCCATGAACAGAGGAGCCTGGTGGGATACAGTCCATGGGGTCATGAAGAATCTGACACAACTGAGTGTGCACACACACATAGGACAGAAAAATTAATGACTGAGGGCAAATGAACGATCCCTCTTAGAACACAGTTTGGCGTTTAATGCTTACTCTTTGCCACTGAATTTCAAAAGTTCTCTGTCCTTGCGAGTTCCACGTCCTCTCTGACTGCTGAATCTCCCTCTCCATCTTCTTCCTTCATTCTAAGAATGGACTTTTCCCAGGGGCTTCTCCATAGATCTCTCTTTCATCCTTCCCTCAGACTTTGAAACACTAGCACTAAATAAGTGGGTGGTCACCAAGTTTGTGCCGCAGGTCTGTGTACTGAGGCTCCAGAATGGTTCCTCTGGATACTCTGGGTGATGGAGCTTTCAAAGTGTCTGGTGGCTTCTCTTCACAGAAAGATATCTCCAATACAAAGCACAGGAGCAACAGCTTGGGAAGTCATCTTTGGCTCATCTTGCCCTTCTTTGCCAGTGTTTACTGACTTCACTTGTGTCTGTCTCTCTCTTGCCAGTTCCCAGTGTCACCTAAAGAAGTGCTTTTCATATTTTTCTGAGGCTCCTGAGATAGCCTCTGAACAGGTGTGCTTACTTCCTGTACCTACTCTCTGCAAATGGTCTTCAAAACTGTAATTTTAAGTTTCCTAGAGTGCACTTCTAATTCTAGGAAGATCTCTTTTGGAAATAGCAATGTATTTCCTTGCTCACATTCATGAGTTCTTGGCATTAGTGCTTAATGGGAAGGTTCAAGGAAATTTACATGATTTAAATCATCTTACCATACAACAACCCACCCCATGAAGCAGACACGGGTGCTATCCGCAATCAAAACTGAAGCTTGTCTGGCTTCAGTACTTGTCCGAGGTCCTCCAGCTTCTAAGTGACAGAGGTAGGATCTGAGTCTAAGCATTCTGGTTCTCACATCACGCTCTAACCATGGAGCAGCCTAACTCTGTTCTGGCCACTGCCAATTACTGACGGATTCAGAAACCTATCGGTAGCTCCCTATGGCCACAAGTGTAGGTAGACACTTCAGGAACCTTTATAAGATGATGTCAACTCACCCTTTCCACCTCATGTCTTCCTTTCCCTCTAAGTGAACATCGTACCCTAGACAAACTGGGCTACTTAATGGACCCTAAAAATGCTTGATTACTTCTGAGCAATGATTTTTATGCCTCATGAGCCCCAGCTTCTATGGTGGCTCAGAAGGTAAAGAATCTGCCTGCAATGCAGGGGACCTGGGTTTGATCCCTAAGTTGGAAAGATCCCTGGGAGGAGGAAATGGCAACCCACTCCAGTATTCTTGCTTGGAGAATCCCATGAACAGAGGAGCCTGGCAGCTACAGTCCATGGAGTCTCAAAGAGTCGGACACATCTGAGCAGCTAGCACTTTCACGTTCATGAGCCCCACTACTAGGCATCTATCTTCACATCTGAATTCTATTCATCATTCAAAGCCAAATCAACTGCAATGGTAGTGTTGTAGAAGGTTTCTGCCTCTATTCCCATGCTTCTTTGCCTCAGTCATACCTTCATAACAAGAACTGTCTTTCTAAATTGCTCAAGCAAACAGACACACAGCTTCCCCACCTTGTATAATCTCTTTCTTTACAAAATAAGATTCTTGAACAAGAGCAGTTCTATTTTTGGTTTTGCCAGTCACACAGAGCCCAGCAGAGTGCATTACACAGAAAACTTTGTCTTGTATTAAATAAATTTCCCAACTTGCCTCCACATATATGCAACATGGGTCATGAATGCCCTCCCCATTAATGCATGGTCATATTTCTCTCCCTTCCCCTTCACCCCAAGCTCAACGTCTAAAATGTTTTTATTTAGCTTTGGGGAACCAGGCTTTGGAAAAAATCTATTTTGGTGTCACAAACTTTCAGGAGTCAAGTAGCTTATTAAAGCAGTGAGCTGATGATTAATTGCATCTAAAATAATGTCAGATTCTGAGAATTACACATATTGGATGAAATATACCCATTTCTAATGAACACAAAACTACCTTCAGGGTAAAACTAAGCCTCTTCTCTCACCATCAGATCTTGACCTCATGCAATAAAGCAATAAGTACTTAAAGGAGAAAATAAAATGTGAGCGATAGGGACTTTTTAAATGCACACTGTCTTGCATTAAGGCTTAAAGAATTATGAAGTGATGCAGGAAAAGAAGCTGCTTGATGAAGGGGTCTAAAATTCTGAAAAATGACTTGTTGCCTAGTGGAAAAGCCCTATAATTCACGAGCACATTTCAGCAGCTAATGCAGTTTGTGATACTTTATAATCCTTACACATTCCAGAGCCCAGGCTCTCGGAAGGTTAGACCTAAGGGATACACTTCAGAAAAGTTACATAAACAACTGTGAACCTTAGGCAGGGAAAATGTACACTTTGAACATGTTGAAACTCTCCATATTAAGTCAGTTTAGCACTTTGATTAAAGAGTTTAATCAATCACCATCCTAAGCTGTTTATTAATCACTTTATCAAGCAGTTGATGCATTGCCGGTTTTAATAGAATCCATTTATTTTGATTTCTACCTACTTCATCTTTCCAAAGGGCTTTGCGAATCAGCTGTGATAAAAAGGAGAGGGAGAGGGAGAAGGAGAGAGCAGGAGAGTGGGAGAGCGTGGTTGCATAGAAAACCCGGCAAGAAAATCTCTAACTGCACCTAAACATACTTTATTATCAACGCCCTACGAAGACTTGGCCAATTTATTATGGGTAAAAAAAACGCTCTGGGAAGCAAATGTTTGGGTGAACCACACGGTTTAGCTCAGATAAACACAGGCCATTCGTCTGCTTTCACACCTGACACCCTCATGATATATGATCCTAATAAGATTAATCTCCACCCACCCACCCCCAGCCCCTCTTTGTTCCAACCTATTTGAGATCTTCCACTTTTCTTCATGGACATTTTCCCCACCTTGGGTTACAATTTGTGGCTCAAGTTAAAGCCCTTGTTTCCTCACTACAAGGAAAACAAGATTTGTGGGAAGAAAACATTTGTTATGTGGCTGAAATTTTACTCGGAGACTCTTACCTTCCTTATGCCTTTAGCAAGAAAGGAGGCAGGTCTTGGAAGACATCCATGCAGCTAGACAGGTCAGGGTTGAAGGCTGGATGCTCCCCATGGTGGTCAGAACACTGTTCCTATCCTCAACACGCTGTTCTTCTTAACCAAGGCTAGAAATTTAAGGGCGATATTGGTTATTTGCATTTCTTTTTATTCTGTTTTTACTAGGTTAATTCATAGAGATGATAAATATCATACAGATAAACATTTTAACTCTCTGTTTTCCTTTCCCCAGTTCAAAAAATTCTGTAAATATCTTCCTCTTCCATAGATTTTTCCAAGAGGAAAATAATGTCATGGGGGAACAGTACATTTTAACATTAGTATCATAGACAGTGAGAAATTAGCAAAAGAAAAAAGCAAAAACACCTTTTTTTAAAATTTTTTAAATTGTATTTACTTTGCATTTGGCTGTGCTGGTTTTCACTGCTGTATATGGGCTTCCTCTAGTTGCAGGGAGTGGGGTCTACTCTCTAGTTGAGGGTTGCAGGCTTCTCTGTTGCAGAGCATGGGCTCAAGGGCACTTGGGCTTCAGTAGCGGTGGCTATTGGGCTCCAGAGTGTGCGGGCTTCAGCAGTTGGGGCTCACAGGCTTCAGTGCCCTGCAACATGTGGAATCTTCCTGGACTACAGATCAAACCCATGTCACCTGTATTTGCAGGCAGATTCTTAACAACTGGACCACCAGGAATGTCCTTAGGACATTTTTATATGACTGCAACTGCTAAGTATTTCCTATATACTATTCCAGATAATTTTGACAACAGTCCTAAATATTATGATCCCTGTGCTTTGAAGTTGTGTTGTACAATACAGTAGCAACTAGACAAACGAAGCTACTAAACACCTGAAAGGTAGTAGATCCAAACTGAGACATGATGTTACAGAGGGTGAAGGATGTTGATTTAAGACCCTACAAACAACTCTATCCTAGGACACTCTTTACTGAGAAGACCATACAGATTATGCAAACATTTTGACATCAATTTTTATTATCATCAAAACCTATGGGGCCATTTCATTCTCTTGACATTTATTGAGCAGATGCAATCCAGCTAAGAAAAAAGAAAGTGGAAAAAGAAAGCAGATGAGAGAGAAGGTGCCATGAGATACTTAACAGGATAAACCAAAGCACCATGTGTTATCCGACCAGAAAAATTAAAAAGAAAAAAGAGAAGAAAAGAAAAAACCCTTCTGGAAGTGGAGGGTAAGAAGCTGGATAAAGTCAGGGATTTTCTTGTGGAGAATATGGCTAAGCAAGAAGTATCCATTGCAAGAATGCCTTGTATATTATCTTGTAGACCTGGGAAGGGAACTGGGAGATAGGGGTTGTTGGAGGAGAAGGACCCGCCCAGGTGGAGGCTCAGCTTAGGCAGAGACATTCAGGTGTAGAAGCAGCACAGAGTGTGAAGAGATTGCAAACATTTCAGCATAAGCTGAAGGGAATGACAAAAAGCAGAGCTGGGGAATTAGCTCCAGCTCAAGGTTTCCTCTTGCAGAGCACTGAGTGCCTTGTAAAGGATTTAGCCCTTCATCTGGTATCCCCAAATAAATTACTGCTAGATCATAAATGGAGAGAGGTGGTAAGACTTGCATTTAAGATCTGTATCTCTGGTGGGGATATATGGAGGATGAATTTGAAGTGTACAGACTGAAGGGAGATCCACAAAACCTCTGGCAGCAGTCTTGGTGAGGAATGAAAAGGATTTGAAAAGAGGCTCCAGATTCAAGACCTGGCTGAACAAGAAGCAGAGGTCTGGTCAGATGACAAGCAGAATGGATCTTCTGGCTTGGGCAAGAAGCCCAATATTAAATATTGGAAGGCAGGTCACAGAGCATTGATGAGTCACTGGAGTTAGGCAAATGGAGAGCTTAAAAGAAGTGCTGTTGAGAAGGGGTGAAAAGAAATCAATTGCAGCTGGAAAGGGGCAGAGGGAACAGGGAGTATTTTTTTCAAATGAATTTATTTTTTAAATAAGGCAAAGGCTTAAGAAAATCTTCAGGATAAAGAATAGAAGCCAGGAGGTGATTTATAAGAGACTTAGTTCCTGGAAAAGAGAAAAATGTTGAGATTGGAGGTTTGCTGTTACTATCTCTGAGACAGAACAAAGGGGGGCAGAGGTGATCTTGGCTATTGCTCTGTTTATAGGCAGCACAGAAGACAGGCTTCCTTGGTGGCTCAGCTGGTGAAGAATCCACCTGCAAAGCAGAAGACCCCAGTTCAAGTCCTGAGTCAGAAAGACCCCGTGGAGGAGGGATAAGCTACCCATTCCAATATCCTTGGGCTTCCCTGGTGGCTCAGATGCTAAAGAATCCACCTGCAATGTGGGAGACCTGGATTTGATCCCTGAGTTGGGAAGATCCCCTGGAGGAGGTCATGGCAACCACTGCAGTATTCTTGCCTGGAGAATCCCCATGGACAGAGGACCTGGCGGGCTATAGTCCATGGGGTCACAAAGAGTCAGACACGACTGAACTACTAAGCACAGAAGATTGGAGATGGCTGACAAAAGAGGTATGATTGTCCATTGTGAGGTCAGGGGACTGATGACACTAGGGAAGCTTTGTAATGGTCAATATGGGGAAGGGGCTTCAAAATAAGTTCAGAAACTGGTGGGAGGTGTTGAGAGGCTGGTGGAATGGTTGGCCAGGTAGCTCAGACATGGCAATGTGAGCAATGGGCGAAGAATGTAGCATGCCCCCATGTTAGGAGCTGGTTGGGTGACTTGGCTTGAAGGGTGGAGCTGTTAGATAATAAAAGGGGATGGTGAATGAATAATTTAGATAGTCAGGGGATCCACGATGGTGTGGTCACTTGCCTAGAGCCAGGCATCCTGGAGTGTGAAGTCAAGTGGGCCTCAGGAATCATTACTACAAACAAAGCTAGTGTAGGTGCTGGAATTCCAGCTGAGCTATTTCAAATCCTAAAAGATGATGCTGTGAAAGTGCTGTACTCAATATGCCAGAAATTTGGAAAATAACAGTGGCCACAGGACTGGAAAGGCCAGTTTTCACTCCAATCCCAAAGAAAGGCAATGCCAAAGAATGTTCAAACTACTGTAAAACTACATTCATCTCACATACTAGCAAGGTAATGCTCAAAATCCTTCAAGCTAGGCTTCAATGATACATGAACCAAGAACTTCCAGATGTAAAAATTGGATTTATAAAAGGCAGAGGAACCAGAGATCAAATTGCCAACATCTGGTAGATCTTAGAAAAAGCAAGAGATCTCCAGAAAAACATCTACCTCTGCTTCATAGACCACCCTAAAGCCTTTGAATGTGTGGATCACAACAAACTGTGGAAAATTCTTAAAGAGATGGGAATACATCTTACCTGTCTCCTGAGAAACCTTAGGCAGGACAAAAAGCAATAGTTAGAACTGGACATGGAACAATTGGCTTGTTCAAAATCTGGAAAGGAGTATAAGCATGTTGTCACCCTGCTTATTTAACTTTTATGAAGAGTGTATCATGCGAAATGCCAGGCTGGATAACTCACAAACTGCAATCAAGATCGCCGGGAGAAATATCAACAACCTCAGATATGCAGATGACATCATCCTTATGGCAGAAAGCAAAGAGGAACTAAAGAGCCTCTTGATGAAGGTTAAAGAGGAGAGTGAAAAAGCTGGCTTAAAACTCAACATTCAAAAAACTAAGATCATGGCATCTGGCCCCATCACTTCATGGCAATTAGATGGGGGAGAAGTGAAAACAGTGACAGACTTTATTTTCTTGGGCTCCAAAATCACTTAGGGCAGTGACTGCAGTCATGAAATTAAAAGGCATTTGCTCCTTGGAGGAAAAGCTATGACAAACCTAGACAGCATATTAAAAAGCAGAGACATCATTTTGCTGTGATATATGTGATATATAGCACATGTGATACAGCTGTGATATAGCATTTTGATAGTCAAAGCTGTGATTTTTCCTGTAGTCATGTATGGATTTGAGATTTGGACCACAAAGAAGGTGAGTGCTGAAGAATTGATGTTTTTGAAATGTGGTGCTGGAGAAGACTCAAGAGAGTCTCTTGGACAGCAAGGAGATCAAACCAGTCAATCCTAAAGGAAATCAGTTCCAACACTTTGGCCATCTGATGCTAAGAGCCGACTTATTGGAAAAGACCCTGATGCTGGGAGAGACTGAGGGCAGGAGGAGAAGGGAACAACAGAAGAGGAGATGGTTGGATGGCATCACCAACTCAATGGACATGAGTTTGAGCAAACTTAGGAGATAGTGAAAGATAGGGTAGCATGGTGTACTGAAGTCCATGTGGTCACAAAGAGTCAGACATGATTTAGCAACTGAACAACAACAATTACATGGGATCCCAGATGGGGTTCAAAGAAGGAGAATCCAAACAGTGGTTAATGAGTTGAGAAAATGAGAGGAAAGAGGGTCCCAGCTGGGGTTTGAAGGAGGAGAATCCAAACAGTGGTTAATGAGTTGAAAAGATGAGAGGAAAGAGGGACAGGGAATTTTAATGATTTTAAAGAACATGTATGGCTGATTCATGTCACGTTACATTTCGTGAATAGTTGCTCCTAGTTTTCCATATGATCAATCAAGCCACAGAGAGCTACCTCTAAAGGAGAGTGGCAATCTTGAGTCAGGGATTATAGCATTTGCATTTCTGTATACCTAGTAAAATAAATAGGTCTTAAATAAATATGAATGGAGCAAAACCTAGACCTATTTGTTTAGCCAAAGCTTATTCTACAAGTTCATGCAAGTTGTAATATTATAGATAGGATGAAAACTATGCATAGAAATATGAAAATGCTATGATAATTACTTTTATTACTTAAATGTCATATGAATCCATTTTTTCCTACTAGTATCTTAGATTTGACCTCTGCCACTTGTAGGGCTTGGACAAGGCAACTGACCTCTGTGAGCCTTTCTGGGACCCTCAGAAGAAAGGCAGCAGCTTGTTCTTTGTGGCTCCACAGTGCTTGGAGACGTTGCTCCATCTCCTATTCCTTTTGCGCACTGATCGGTGTGCGGAGCAGTGATTTGGCTTTGCTGTACCTTGTAGGTACCTCTGGCTCCTTTACACAAGAAATACTAAATAAATCTTTATCAAACAAATAAGTCAAGGAGTATGAAATGAAATAATTACTTTAGGTGATTTATGAGAACGGTTCAAGCTCAGGTGTCTCTGGTGGACTGTTGTGGCATCTTCAAACAGCTCTGTGATGGATCACAAAGATTACACTCCTTCTCTTCAATCTGACCATCCTAACCTGTCAATTACTGAAAAATCCCAGACACCCTTAAGGATGGGATGTTAACTTTAGAAAACCTAATATCTTTATTCCATCATTTTTTGGTAGGCATCTAGCCCATCTCTATCATAATTCATCCTCTGTTCATCAAATGTTACTATCCCCTTCCAAATAGATTGCTCTCACTCTCATGGCAAGAGACACAGCCCAAAGTCTCAGCCACTTCTGCTTCTGGCTCAAAGTCCAAGACATCCCTGTGATACACAGTCCTCTCCAACAGGTCTAGAAAAATCTCCAGTGATCTAGTGACATATGCATTAAAAAGAAGAGAACCTGATCCCTTAAACAGTGTACCCACCACAAAACACAGAGCAGATAAAGGATCACAAGCAGTCGCTGGTCTTGAACACCCCTAAAATCCCACTAGGCCAAAACTGTGGAACCCCCTAGCCTGTGTCCCTGTCAGAGGGCTTCCTCGACTGCTCCCTGTTGAGGAGTTCCTTTTTCCATATTCTCTGTGGTTTCTTCTGTCTTGTGGAAACTTTCTCCTGTCCATTCCCCTCCTAGACCTTGTCTGAAATGGTCCTTGAGGAAGTCGGCGTTTTGAGGCAACATAGTTCTGTAGCCCACTTTCTGCCCAAGGATTGTTTGAAAGCTCTATTAAAGAAGTCCAGTCTTTTTAGATCAAATGGATGGGTTTCTGGCAACAGAGTTTCTTTAGAAACTTAATAGGTTCTGATGTATTTAGTCTTCAGCAGTTCTGCACATCATAACCAGACCCAGTGTTCCTTCTAGATGTACCTCATGTATGTCTTGTTTCTCTGTGTGAGCTCTCAAATGTTTCTCTTAATTTACTGATGGCTGCCTTCATTAGGTAGACCACATCCTGTATCTGATCTGACCTTCAAGACTGACTCACTGTCAACTGGGAAATCTCACATAAGCTTTCATCAATCCCAAAGCTTACTCTTCAGGGTCTAGAAACTGTTAACCTTTCTTATCCTGAAGTCTCCCTATATTTGAACGTCCATTCCTTTTCACTTTTGTTTGCAAAGTAGTCAATGCTTTCTAGAATTCTTTTTCAAATACCTTGCAAATGCAGACAGTAATAAACAACAAAGAGAGAGAATTTCCTCTTTCCGACTTCTTCCACAGTCACAAGCTCAGTAAGCACATGGTCTGCCTTCCAAGTTATAGCATCTAGGGTTTTACAAACTATTTTGCCACTACCAAACACAGAATCCCAGCTATCCATCCAGTCACTTCCCTTTCTTCACTAACTTCCTGCTAAACCAAGGTGATAAAATGTGAAGATTTTATTTGGCAGTTCTGTAGTTCAAAGTGCTATGCTAGGACAGACTATGCCAAAAAACAGAACAAAACCAAAGAAGACCCTGAAGGCTCAATAGATTACAAAACACAAAATTTTGATTGCTTTCTCATGTCACAGTCCAATGTGGTTGATTAAGGGGGAATTTCTACATGAAGTTTTGCAGAGACCCAAAATTTCTTCCATCTTATGATTTTGCCTTTGTCAGATCATGGCTTCCAAGTACCCATGGAAGAGAAATTTTATCATGGGGAATCTCAGGCTGGTTGACATCAGATCTAAAAGTGGTGAGCATCACTTCTGATCTCATTTCATTGGCCAGAACTCCGTCACATGGTTTCAGGTTTCAACCTAACCCAAGGAAGTCTGGAAAATATACAGTTAAACTGATGTGCCCAGGAAGGGGCAATAATCTTTGTAGTCAGTCTTTGCAATACCAAGGATTAATCAAATCTCTGCTTTTCCATAAATTTAATGTAATTGCTAGCAAAATCAGTCAAAAAGATAACAATTCCATATTATTTCCTTTTTAGAAGGTACCAAATCATTTGATCCCCTACCAAAACTTAATTAAATCCACATTACCTGGTGGCTCGGGGATTCACCAAACTTTTCTCTGTACATAGAATTGCTGAGTTAAAAGCTGAAGATTTTTAAATGTTGACCACTTCTCTAATTTTGCAGTCAAGTAGTATTTTTTTTTATTTGAAATGCTGGTCCATAGGGTATGAAAATGTTGCATGATTACAGAGATGAAATATCCTCTCGTTACCCACTCACTTATTCACATACTCAGTTAGCATACATTTGTCAGGTTCTTAAAATGTGTAAGACTTTGTGCTCAGTGCCGAGGCTGTATTATTGTGAGATTTGGATTGTTCAGTCTGCAGATGTTTATGGAGCATTAAGCCATGCTAGGGACAGGGCTCACTGAGATAAATGTCACATTCCTGTCCTGAAATGGCCCTAGTTTAGGCAGGTGACCAGCAGGTAAGCCAGGGTTCTCATCAGCTTGTAACTGCTGTGACAGGGCCGTATCCTGGGGCACAGCCTAGAAGTGGTAGGGGGGAGGCAATGACAATCACACTGAGTCTTAATAGGCAACTAGTGGTCACCAGGGAAAGAAAAAGAGAAGAAAGGAATTTCAGAAACAGGGACCTGCATGTGAAAGGCCACATGCAGGGAAAAGAGAAACTGGCAAGAAGGCAGGAGGTGAGTGAGGAGCAAGAGTTCCCCAAAGGCTTCCCAAAATACAAGGCTGCAAGTGGACGTGAGAGCCAGGTCGGGAGGAACCATAGATGCCTCAGTTCAGTTCAGTTCAGTTCAGTTCTGTCGCTCAGTCGTGTCCGACTCTTTGCTAGCCTACTTAAGGAATTTAGACTTGAGCCTGAAAGTGAAAGTGAGAGTTGCTCAGTCATGTCCCAGTCTTTGTGACCCCATGGACTGTAGCCTTCCAGGCTCCTCTGTTCATGGAATTCCCCAGGCAAGAGTACTGGAGTGGGCTGCCATTCCCTTCTCCAGGGGATATTACTGACCCAGGGATCAAACCCTGGTCTCCTGCATTGCAGGCAGATTCTTTACTGTCTGAGCTACCAGGGAAGCCTCCAAACTTGAACCTGAAGGTAAGTCAGAAGTTAAAATGATATTACAGAAGTGATACTAATATGGATAACAAAGCAGCAGACATTGATTGAGATCTTCTGTTTCAGGCAGTACTATACATGCATTGGATATTGTGAGCATACACACTTCATCATAACTTTGGGGGAATGGTGTCTCTCTCTTGTATTTGTTTTATCATCAAGGGACTGAAACTCAAAGAGGTACAGTAATTCATCTGCGTTAATGCAGTTCATAAGCCTTGGAGTTAACAATAATGACTCATGTAAAATATCAACAAGGAATTCTGACAGCTCCCAATTATGGATTTAGTGGTGTGTGTGTGTGTGTGTGTGTGTGTGTGCACGCGCGTATGTGTGTCTCCTTGAGAAAAATGATGCACGTAGATTAACTTTCCTCCTCCAAAAATCTCACAACACTTAGATGGTACAAAAGCATTTCAATCTAGGCCTGTGTCCCTGTGAAGCTGCCACATATATCCATCTCCTCACCCTTTCCAAGCTTCTCCTGGTGAAAGAACAGTTGATGAACTAAAAACTAAGAGACCTTCCCTTCCATCTGTGTGACCATTCACTGGTCTGAGCTCTAGCCACGTAGCTTCTCTGGACCTGGTTCTCTTTCTCTGTAAGTCTAAGGGGTTAAAAAAATAGTTGCAAGGTCCTTCTGGTTGTACGCTGTTCCATGCTCTGGGGCTTCCCTGGTTGCTCAGCGGTAAAGAATTCACCTGCCAATGCAGGAGATGAGGGTTCGATTCCTGAGTCAGGAAGATCCCCTGGAGGAGAAAATGGTGACCCACTCCAGTATTCATGCCTGGAAAATCCCATGGACAGAGGAGCCTGGCGGGCTATAGCCCATGGGGTCACAAGAGAGTCAGACACCACTGAGCAACTAAACAAATCCGTGTTCTCTTCGGGAGCCGCAGCCTGCGAGACGGTTAGGGTTCGTTTGGCCGAGGAGGAAAGGGGAAGCTGGCTGGGAGTGCAAGCAGGCATCTTTCTTTTACGCCCACAGCCGTCCTAGTCCAGGACCGTCAGAGCCGGGAGTTATGAAGGCGCCCCTCCTCTCCCTCCTGGGCTTTCCCTTCCCTCCTTCCCTCTTCTGCTCCAGGTTACGGCCCTGGGCTCCCTGATCACCCAGGCCTGGGCTCTGCCCAGCTGGGTCACTCACCTTCCAGCAATAAATCCTCTTCCAACTGACTCACCACGGGTGCAGCAGTTACAGGGGCTCCGAGTGGCATCTCAGAAAAATCCATTACTGCTGAACAAGGCTGCGGGGCCGCCCGATTCCAGGCTCCCTGGGCGAGGGCTCTGTGGCCCAGCGGTGGCAGCCGCTTCCAGGCGACTCTCAGGGACGAAGCGCCCACACGCACGCAGTTGTAAGAGAGGGCCCACCCAGCTGATTTGCGGTGGATCCAACAGGAGACACTGCTGTAAGACAGCAGCTTTAGGAACTCGCAGCAGGAGCCTCCTGAGGCTGGAAACATGCATCTGTTATCATGGCTTTTGCTTTCATTTTACTTTTGGCATGCAGGGTGGAGAAAGCGCTTCTGGTGTCTTTGTTTCCTCCCTCCCTTCCTTCCTTCCTTCTGCTTCTTCCCCCTCCATCTCTCCCCTCCCTCCTCTCTCTGTCCTGCCTGTCTCCTTACTTCTTCTCTTTTATGCTACTTTCAAGCCATCTGTGAAAGATGGCACTCCGACAGCGTTTGAGGAGCATCTGAAGTTCAAGATTTCCTGAGAAGACTGAGAAAGGAGATGGGGCTTCTGTCAAGACCCATCTCAGGCTGTGACTGCAGATCTGGGTTCAAGTTCATTTTCCGAGATTGGTCGCTTCTAAAGCTAGCATCATCTTTGAAAGTATGACCGATCCTGCAGGCTTCCATAATCTCCCTAAAATAATTTTCCTAAATAATCTCTGGATAGACTCTAATTGCATGTCGGCTTCCTGAAGGCTCGAGTGTGGAGCCTCAGATTCTGCCCTTCTCTCCCGCAAAGCTGCCGCAGTCCTTGGTTCTGTATTCTCCAGCATCTGCTCTGTTCTCTTGCTTCCCTTTAATGACTGGCTCCTCTGTTCTTGGCTTCTCTGTCCGTCCTAACAGTGCTTTGCATGAAGCTATGGTTGACCACACCACTTTCTCAAATCAAGGGCCTCTTCAGTGCTTAGTGGTGAAGAACACACGCTCTTCATTGGAAGCAACATGGATGAACCTGGTGGGGGGTGCCTTATGCTAGGTGAAATAAGTCACAGAAAGGCAAATATTGCATGGTATCAATTTATATGTGGAATATTTTTAAAAATACAACAAACCAGTGACTAAAACAAAAAAAGATGCAGACTCACATATAGAGGACAAGCCGGTGCTTACCAGAGGGAAAAGGAAAGGGGTAGGGGCAATACAGGGGTAGTGGAGTAAGAGGTACAGACTATTAGGTATAAAACAAGCTACAGGGATATATTGTACAGAAAAGGGAGTACAGCCAGTATTTTATAGTAACTGCAAATGCACTAGAATTTTTCAAAATTGTGAATTAGTATACTACACAGTTGCCACATATAAGATGGATAGCAACTATACTTCAGTTTTTAAAAAATGAAAGCAATTACTGATAGTTTTTTAGAAAAGAAGACAGGGTCTTGAGGCAACCTGCCTGAGTTCTGAACTTACTCTTGGCACTTAACAATTGTGTGACCTTGGGCAAAGTTAATTCTTAAAGTCTAGAAGCCTCACTTTGCTTGCTTGTAGAAGGAGAATAAATAGCACCTACTTTAGTGAGACTAAATGAAATAATTTCTGCAAAGTCCCACATGTAGAAAGTGCTTTTCAGATCTTGGCTAGCAAAGGCAAGTGTCCACTTTCATTCAACTCATGTAGTTTCTATGTCTCTTAGCTCCAACTATTTTTTTTGTTTGTTTGTTTTTTAGTTTAAGAAAAGTTTAATGACTGGTGAGCTCCCCATTGCTGCATGAATGGAGGGCAATTCTTACCTCCAATTTTTAACTGAGAAAATACGACTGATTCAACCTGGCCTGGGGGTTGGCTTTTTGGACAGTTGAGGCCCTAGGGGGAAATTGTAGTTCATAGAGTATACTCTCTGAGAAGACTGTGTGGGTTGAGGCAATGATTGACAATTGACATCAATATTATTGTTTTTTCTATTTTCTACTTGTTTGACTTCATTATCCCTTAACTAGCTTGCATCTATCATTCACGTATTCATCTAATATATTCTGAAGAATGGCAGGAAGATAAAGGAGCCCCAAAAAGAGAGAAAACCAGGATGTTATTTAAGTGTTAGTTACCAGTACAGCTGCACTGGTTATTAAAATACTGCCCTATTTACTTATATAATTGATTTTTGTTGGAGTATAATTGATTTACAACTTCCCTGGTGGCTCAGACGGTAAAGAATCTGTCTGCAATGCGGGAGACCAGGGTTTGAGTTCTGGGTTGGGAAGATCTCTTGGAGAAGGACATGGCTACCCACTCTAGTATTCTTGTCTGGAGAATTCCATGGACAGCCAGGCTACAGTCCATGAGGTTGCAAAGAGTCGGACATGACTGAGCAAATAACACACACATTTTACAATGCGTAAATGTTTACAATGTTTACAATGTTGTGTTAATTTCTACAGCAAAGCAAAGTGAATCTGTTATTTTTATCATATATCCACTCTTTTTAAAATTCTATTCACATGTAGCTCATTACAGAGTACTGAATAGAGTTCCTTGTGCTATCAAATATATTCTTATTAGTTATTAAACGTATATAGAGTATATGTGTCAATACCAGTCTTCAATGTATCCCTTCCCCACTTTCTTCCTTGGTGACCATAAGTTCATTTTCTACATCTGAGACTCTGTTTGTTCTATAATTGTTAGAAATTTTGTTTTTGATGTAGCATGGCTACTCCGTAAATAAATGATTAGTCTTGGCCCTGCCATCCTAATCCCCCCCCAGGAACACCGTAACTGCCCACGACCTAAAACTAAAGAAGTCATGCCTGACACAGCCGGAGCCTCTGAGACATCGTTCAGCACGATGACCAGCGCCACACACTCCAGCTACACCCTCTGCTATAGCTCTCCAGCTTCTTCCATCCAGTCCCTGTCCACCCAGTGGGTCCTCACTGTCTTCTCTGTACCGGTGGCTGGACAATCATTGGACAAATCAGAGAGGAAGCAGCGCATGTGGTGTTCTCAATGACTAAAACTCGGATGTTGGGTTGGTATAGCGACAATGGCATGTGAAGTCCTAATGCCTGATCTTATGCTCCTGATCCATCTCTTCTTACGTGTCCAACTATTTCCCTACCTCCCTGGAAACAGTGACTGTCATGGGCCTCTAACATTTTTGGCCATCTGGTGGACAAAAAAATTACTATCTAGTTGACTATCGCATTGTCTTAGGTTGCATTTCTTGATGACTAATGAGGTTGAACAGTATTTGAAAACCATAAGACAATTTTTCCCATGTATTTTTTAACTAATATCCTCTCATTTTTTTCCCTATGGAGTTGCAGAAGACTTTATTGGAGCAGGAGGAGACATTGTACCATTTAGTTGATAGGGTGAAGGAGGATGATCTTTAGAAAAAACTGTAGACGTGAAGGAGGAAAACTGAAGGAAAACTGAATCAGGAGACTTTTAAACTAATTCAGAAACAGACCTATATTTGTTGGAGAATGAAGATTACCAATGTTGATGCAAAGGTAGTATCAGAGAAACTTAAATAAGTAGAAATCAATTTGTCTCACAAGAAGATCAGGGTGAGCTGATTCTATTGGTATTACTTCAGCACCTCAATAGTACTGAGATCATTATAAAGGTGATGATTTTGTCTTCTTCTCATGCTTACGGGCTCATGAATACAAGTTTGAAGCTGAAACATGAGGCATCACTTCTTCATTCTAATAAGAGCATGGAAAAAGAGGGACCTATAGATGGAATGTGAGGACTTTCCTAGGAATTAAAATAATGGTGCTGTATGGCTATACCTAGTTGAGAAGTTGGTAGGGAGAGTGTTGGGTGAATGCACAATATTCTGGGCAACTAACACAGATACCTCTAAAACAAATGGGTCTCTAGGACTGAAGATCGTGTACGTTTTGTTCATTAAGAAAATGTGAGAGAAGAAATAGGCTGATGTATTTCCAAGGCCTCCATACATACAGCAGTCAGAAATATGGACCTGAGTTTGGAGGAGAGGTTTGGGTAAAAAATATAGACACGGAAGTCATCTAGGCTAGAGATGAGAGAGTAGGGTGAAGGGCAAAGGGTCAAAAACAAAATACGGAAACAGTTTGGGAAACTCATACCTGTAAATTGTCTTGAATGAAATTCTCAGAATGGAAGACCAGATTTGAAACTGCACAGTTACATTTTTTTCAGCATTGTATTGCTTTTTTATAGCTTATTAATTTTTGAACAATAGATTCAGCCACTTTTGCACTGAGGATAAAACTTTCAGAGCATATGAAGCAAGCTCTTAGATCAACAGAAGACTGTACTCTCCAGAACTATTTTTTTCTTTCTCACTAGCTCTGCCCTGGTAACTCTTCTGATTATGCATTTAAATAAAAGGATAGTAAAAACGAATTCCATGATACACTTAACTGCCTTGAGGGATAAGAATATGCAGCAGTAAGTGTGATATGTAAAGTGTCTGTTCCTGTGTGGCCACACGTGTGAAGAGATATGCAGTCGCCCTCCACCGAGCCTTTGTACTGGGCTTCAAAGTCATCTTGCTGGAGCTCAAAGGCCTGTGGGAGTGGTGGCATCTTCCTCCTTTTTACTGAAACTCGAATGTGAAAGTTCTTTGATAGCTGAGTTGGTGTTTTAAAATGTTGGTTCTGGTAATGCACTCTCCTGAATGGCTTTTCTATTTCATAATCTCATATTCTGACTACAAATGGCAAACTCTATTTCCATGAATATTAAAATGGGAAATTTGTTTTGGCTGAATTCTGCATGCCGCAGAGGAATTGTTGAAACTGCCAGCTATGATGAGAAAGTATAAATATAAATAGCTAACAGGTATTAAGCACTTTCTTTTGTGCTAAGCATTTTACAGGAATGACAATTTGCAGCCTCTATAAGCATCGTACAGAGATGATCCTCCTATTGTACCCATTTAATACACTGGGAAAACAATGCTTAGATAAAATGAGTGTGGTACTCTATGTGCTCATCAGTGTGTGTGCTAAATTGCTTCAGTCATGTCTGACTCTATGCAACCCAATAGACTGTAGCCCGCCAGGCTCCTCTGTCCATGGGAATTCTCCAGGCAAGAATACTGGAGGGGGTTGTCATGCCCTCCTCCAGGGGATCTTCCCGACCCAAGGATCGAACCTGCATCTCTTATGTCTCCTGAGTTGGGAAGTGAGTTCTCCACGACTAGTGCCACCTCGGAAGTCCACTTTCCAACGCAGTAAATAACAAATCAACTTTATATTTGCTAGGTAGGCATTGAAATTAAAACATGCTTATTCCTTGGAAGAAAAGCCATAACAAACCTAGACAACATATTGCAAAAACAGCCAGCAAAATCACTTTGCCGACAAAGGTCCATATAGTCAAAGCCATGGTTTTTCCAGTGGTCATGTATGGATGTGACAGTTGTACCATAAACAATGCTGACCACCGAAGAATCGATGCTTTCCAACTGTAGTGCTACAGAAGATTCCTGAGGGTCCCTTGGACAGCAAAGAGACCCAACCAGTCCATTCTAAAGGAAATTAACCCTGAATATTCATTGGAAGGACTGATGCTGAAGCTAAAGCTTCAATACTTTGGTCACCTGATGCGAAGAGCCAATTCATTGGAAAAAACCGTGATGCTGGGAAAGATTGAAGACAGGAGGAGAAGAGGACGACAGAGGATGAGACGGTTGGATGGCATCATCGACTCAATGGACACGAGTTTGGGCAAACTCTGGGAGATAGTGAAGAAAGGGAAGTCTGGTGTGCTGCAGTCCTCAGGGTCTCAAAGAGAGGGACACAACCGAGTGACTGAATAACAAGAAGGCATTGAAAAGGAGCCAGGACATACAAGATTCCAGGATAATAGCAACAATAAGAAACGCCACTGATGGCGCAGATAAATGGGTGGCTTGACATAGACACCGAGACCAGTGGGCTGAGTAGCAATGCCAAAGTTGTGTTTCTATAATCCATTGTGGCTGTGGTTGCTTCCATTCTTCTGTGAGGAAACACTAATAAAAAATTGTGGGCTGAGAGTTTGAAGTGAAAAAAAAAGTTATTGTAAATTCAGGAAAAAACATTTACATAATTTGCAACATTTCCCATTTTGTTACAGTGAGAGTAGGTAATAATGATTTAAAACTAACTTAGGATCCTGCATATAACACAATTCAAAAGCTGTTGCATAAAGCTTGTGGAAATTCTTTGGCAAATCTACAGCAATTATATTTTAAAGAATATTTGTAAACTCTAGTAATTACCTAAACAAAGACAAGGAAAAGACACATGAGCTATATCATTATAGAGAAGCAGGTGTACCATTGAAATAAGGAAACTACTTGGAAAGTGTCTTAACATCCTTAGAGGAATTCTCTACACAGAGACTCTGCCTCAACCCAGAGCAATATTTTAGTTCTTGTGTTTTGCACAATTTTTCTAAACAAATTGAATTTTCAAAATAGATTTACAGGTTTTTTTGCCTCCCTAGGGTGCGTTGGGGGAGATTAGGGTCTAGAGTGGAAGGAGGCACATTAAAAAAGAAATAAAGAAAAGCTTCAATTTTTTTTTCCTCTTCTATTTTGACACAAAAAAGGCTGAATCTGGACCAGCTGTGAAGAACTGGTTGGGTTTACATGTAGATACTGTGGGGATTTCTGTCCACACTTTAGGTGATAGAAACTTCTCCAAACGCAGGGACTTACTTTTCCTCGGGGTCCTAGTGTTTCTGTCCACCATCTTTTATGGAGATCTGATTATGTGCCAGCTCTGCACATGGTCCTGGAGATGGAATGAGGAGGAGGAAAAAGTATGAAGTATGAGGAGTCAGATGTAGATAAATGGGACCAAACTAGGGCCAGCAAAGAAGGAGGAATTTCTTCTACTTGAGGACATGGTAATGCAGCTGTCTAGGGGATCTTAGTAAACTTTGCAGAAAGGCAGATCATTTTAACACATTTATCAGAATCATACAGATTTCCCAAGACTGTGGTATTCTAAAACACCACATTAAATTCCTTTCTGATTTCCCTGTAAATTTCCTTTCATCTTCGAGCTCTCTGACTACTTATTTCAACTTCTAGCTAGTCAGGTTTCTAATCATTTCAGTAAACTCCCTTAAATCTTGTTGAAAACAAGGGTTCTAAACTAACAGAGTGACTGAGTGAAAGCTGGCTATGCCAGGGCCTTCATATGTGCCCTCTTTTCACGGGTATTCAGGACCTACTGATGGGTCACAAGGCTGAAATTCACTGAGGATCTGTATTTTGCTAACCTCTCCAGGTATTTTCTATCCTTGAGAATAATGATAGGTGGAGGACTCCTCATAGGAGTATGTGGGCAGGAGATGGAAATCAGAAATTGTCAATACATAGCTATAGTATTCATTTGTTATGAACTATCATAGAGTGGGCTTCCCTGATGGCTCAGTGATAAAGAATCTGCCTGTCAATGCAGGAGACACAGCTTTATTTCCTGGGTCAGGAAGATCCCCTGGAGAAGGAAATGGCAACTCACTCCAGGATTCTTGCCTGGGAAATTCCATGGACAGAGGAGCCTGGCAGGCTACAGTCCATGGGCTCGCAAAAAAAAAAGGAGTCGGACATGACTTAGCAACTAGACAACAACAACCGTAGAATAACTACTTATGTGCCAAGTCCCATGTTGAGCTTTGAGGACATACTAGTTGTCAAAATGGACCTGATTTTGTCCTCATGAAATTAGAATATGTCTTTATTCAATTTTCATTGATTCAGGGTGCTTGAGGCAAACAATTACTCTGTCCTTCTTACAACACTTATACATTTCCCAAAACTTCATGGTCATCCTTTAGATTCCATGAGGGGAGATTTACACTGTCAACATCTTGTTGACAACTAGGTCCCATTAAGGAGCCTCTGTAGGATCTACTGTCTACCAAAACTTGATGCTAAAAATGTGATTCTTGAGATGATAGTAAAAGTGATCTAATGTGATTAGAAATACTTTCTAGCAGAGGAGACCTATAATATTTTGGTCAATAAGATGATTTTCATAAGATTGTCAATAGTTTAAAAAATTATTGAAATAAATCATGCTGTCTTTTCAAAAGACAACAGGAGTGAGAAAGAGGTTGAACTAAATATCACCACACATTTTTATTACGAAGTCATGTTATCTTACATCATACAAAGAGTACAACTGCATGAAGTCTCAAAAATAATACATAGACGTATGCTTGTGGTGGAGAAGTCGTGGACATTTCCCAGAAGGAGGAGAGAGGCTGAAGAAGTCAGATGGCATGTATTAGTTGAAATCAAAATAGAATTTTTTTTAAAGTGTGTTAAATAAAATTCTTGATGCTTTAGACAGTGCAGAAAACTGAGGAAAAGAAAGTTTTCCTTGGTAAAATAAGTTTGGAAAGCATTGCAAATATATCATATACTTATAGACTACATTTCAGATTAGTGAATTGAAGACTTTGAGAAGTCATGTAATAGGGAAGAAACCATTAATGTTGTTTAACCTTCATTTTTTTTCAAATTTGTTTGACAATAGAATATATCTTTATCCAATTCATCAGCTATTAAAACTAGTCTGGCTGAACACATTTTCAAAAATACACATTTTGAAATGTCCTGGGGGAGGTCCTGTGGAGAGGAAAAAATTAATCTCTAAAACAAATGAAATGATGAATTATGAAGACATTTATTTACGAACCAAACTGAAAAAATGTACATGGTTTGTGTAGGAAAGTTGATATTTCCTGCTAAAGTAGAGGGAATTTGGAGTAGGATGAAATAATTTAGTTATTTATATTCCACTAGGGGTATAAACAAAAGGCATAATAGGTCTTAAATATAAGGTATTGAGTTCAGTTCCTTCACTCAGTTGTGTCCGACTCTCTGTGACCCCATGGACCACAGCATGCCAGGGCTCCCTGTCCAACACCAGCTCTCAGAGTTTGCTTAAACTCATGTCCATCAAGTCGGTGATGCCATCCAACCATCTCATCCTCTGTCAACCCCTTCTCCTGCCTTTAATCTTTCCCAGAATCAGGGTCTTTTCAAATGAGTCAGTTCTTTGCATCAGGTGGCCAAAGTATTGGAGTTTCAGCTTCAGCATCAGTCCTTCCAATGAATATCCAGGACTGATTTCCTTTAGGATGGACTGGTTTGATCTCCTTGTAGTCCAAGGGACTCTCAAGAGTCTTCTCTGACACCATAGTTCAAAAAGCATCAATTCTTCAGTGCTCAGCTTTCTTTATAGACCAACTCTCACATCCATACATGACCACTGGAAAAACCACAGCTTTGACTAGATGGACCTTTGTTGGCAAAGTAATGTTTCTGCTTTTTAATATGCTATCTAGGTTGGCTATAGCTTTTCTTTCAAGGAGCAAGCATCTTTTAATTTCATGTTCACAGTCACCATCCATCCACAGAGATTTTGAAGTCAAAAAAAAAAATAGTCTCTCACCGTTTCCATTGTTTCCCCATCTATTTGCCATGAAGTGATGGGACCTGATGCCATGATCTTATTTTTCTGAATGTTGAATTTGAAGTCAACTTTTTCACTCTCCTCTTTCACTTTCATTAAGAGGCTCTTTAGTTTTTCTTCACTCTCTGCCATAAGGGTGGTATCATCTGCATATCTGAGGTTACTGATATTTCTCCCGGCAATCTTTATTCCAGCTTGTGCTTCATCCTACCCAGGCTTTCACATGATATACTCTGCATATAAGTCAAATAAGCAGGGTGACAATATACAGCCTTGATGTACTCCTTTCCCGATTTGGAACCAGTCTGTTGTTCCACGTCCAGTTCTAACTGTTGCTTCTTGACCTGCATACAGATTTCTCAGGAGGCAGTTCAGATGGTCTGGTATTCCCATCTCTTTAAGAATTTTCCACAGTCTGTTATGGTCCACACAGTCAAAGGCTTTGGCGTAATCAATAAAGCAGAAGTAGATGTTTTTTCTGGAACTCTCTTGCTTTTTTGATGATCCAATGAATGTTGGCAATTTGACTTCTGGTTCCTCTGCCTTTTCTAAATCCAGGTTGAACACCTGGAAGTTCACTGTTCATATACAGTTGAAGCTTGGCTTGGAGAATTTTGAGCATTACTTTACTAGTGTGTGAGAGATGAGTGCAATTATGTGGTAGTTTGAACATTCTTCGGCATTGCCTTTCTTTAGGATTGGAGTGAAAACTGACCTTTTCCATTCCTGTGGCCACTGCTGAGTTTTCCACATTTGCTGGCATATTGTGTGCATCACTTTAACATCATCATCTTTTAGGATCTGAAATAGCTTAGCTGGAATATATAAGGTATACTGCTTATTAAATGACAGAGCATTTTTGTAATTACAAAGTATTTCCACTGCTAATAACCTTGGAAGCTGAAAATGTTTCTCAATTTTTTTTTAAGAATTCCTACCGCTCAAAAGACTGAAAAGAGGCACAAAGGCACTCACTCTGAACCAGCAACAGTGATGAAACTTGAGAAGTCTGTTGGCTCCCTAGTGGTAGATCCTGATCCATCATGTTGCTAAAAGACTGAAGACAGTCTGTGGAACTTAGTTAGGAGCTCCTTGTACTGATGGTATGATGCTGGCTTTTATGAGTTTGGGCTCTCTGTTGATTCAAGGCACCCAGAGACTTTGTTCCTCATGAGTAGGGGTTTTACTGATGAATTTCAGCTCTGTGTTTCTGAAGATCCCCTGAAGAAGGAAATGGCAATCTACTCCAGTGTTCTTGTCTGGAAAATCCCATGGAGAGAGGAATTTGACGGGGTACAGTCCATGGGGCTGCAAAGAGTCAGACACGACTTAGCTACTGAACAACAAGAATATCATAACAGTGACATGGATAGGTAAGATTTATTGAGCTCAGTATGTGTGAGACATTGTTCTATATGTTGATTATTTCATTTTATTTTTATTATTTTTAAGGGGAAAATTCTATTGTTTCCATTTTATAGAAGAGACTTCTGAGGGTTAAGGAGTAGAATTGCTTGCCCAAGACCACACGGCACATTTTTAAGGAAGCCATGATTTGAATCAAGTCTTCTGACTAGCTTCAGACAAGAGCTAGAAGCTCTGAGGACAGCAATCATGATTTTAGCTGTCACTTTTTAGGTCTTTTATTGCAGGGGTGCCATTCTCACCTCAGTATTGCCTATTCTTTATCTCCACGAGGAAACCTAATGCCCACTCAGTTGCTATGATATCAACACACGGGTGAAGAAGCTGGTCATATGGATGGAGCTGAAGACATGCTGATCCTAAAACCAAGCAAGACCCTGTGGCTCCTGGGCACAAAAACCTTCCTGTGACCCCCACCCCCACCCTGCCCCAGTTCTGGATTGGGGAAACAGGAAACAGACTTCAATTAGCCTTCATGAGTTTCCCTGGAGTTCCAAGGGGCAGGTTCAAACAGTGCTAATTAGGGAAGGGATAGGATGCTGAAACAAGAGAGGGAAAGTCAAGAAACAATAGTGTAGTCCTGGGGCAGGGTCCTGGTTCCCCCCTTAAGGGATATACATAACACTTATCTTTGAGCTATTTTTCAGATACCAGAATCCCCACCAGGTGGGAGAAGTTAACTCTCCACTGCCCACAAGCAAGGAGACCCCACACCAGTTGGAACTAGAAGATGGATGATGCTGCCTCCCACTTTCCCCACCACCAAACAATCAGAAGAACATCCTTGAGCTCATCATACTTTCTTTAAACCATTACTATAAAATTCCTCACTACGTTCTCCAGGTGGGACAGTGTTGAAAACATTAGCCCACTGTGGCCCTTTTGCCTGGAAAGCAATAAAGCTATTCTTTTCCACTTCACTTCAAATTCTGTCTCTGAGATTTAATTTGGGGTGAGGGTACAAAGGCTGAATCTGGCTTCAGTCCTAGAGATTTTACACAGTCTTTGGAGACACACTAAACTAGTGAAGCAAGTAGGCCCAAGGAAACAGTTTGCTAACAGACTCTGGACCTTAGAATTATTGACGCCTTAAATGTTTCCGAGGAAATGAAGAAGCCTCATTCCTCACTGGAAAAAGAGCGTTTGAGTCAAGTTGTTTAAGTCTCCCTTGTGGGTTTGAGGAGATGGTAAGGCTAGAGATATATAAGACCCTCACCATCTCATAAGTGATTGGACCCAAGTGGAATCGTAACAGAATGTTGGTTTAAATGAACCATCTCCTGTGCTGGAGTTTAGAATTGGTGTGAAGTTTTAGTCCTCTCTTCTCTGACATTAGGCTAAACTGTACAGTAGTAGCAGAAGTAGAGAACAGGTGTTCTTTAAAATTTGGACATAAATGAGCACACCGTCCAACATGTTAGGACTGATATGTGGGATGCAGGGACACAGTGTTGAATCTTTGACTTCGGTTTCTTACAAGGCCTCAGATAAAATTGCTTATTGCACAACCCTAGGGGCACCATTCATAATCCATCAGTCAGTACAAGGTGGCCCTGCTGCTGACATGGTCATAATAGCATTCTGGAATGGAACAGGATGAAGGGAATATGGCTCATTCCTTGTCCTCTTATGGCTCTCCTCTGGCCCCAAGAAGGACTGTGTGGCAGTAACTTCCAAGTAATTTCCAGAATTCTGTAATCTCTCAAAAGATTTTAATAGCCTTCTTGGGGCAAGGAGAAGAAAGAATTCAGTTTTTAACTGTTTATCTTTTTTTTTTCACTAAAGATTATATGGCATCAAGGGATGAACCAAGAATTTAACCTTAGAACCAAGAATTTAACCTTAGTAGTTTGGTATTTGGTGGAATTCTGTCTTACAAATGCCCACCCCCCCACCCCAACCTGGAAACCAGAATCCTGGAAAAAAGAGCATATCCCAGAAAACTGATATGAATTATGTTTTGAATAAAATGTATATATTTGGAAAAGAAATCATCATAAAAAATATAGAATTCCAGGCTTGTTTGAAAAAGTTAAGTTTTATGTAGTATATACTTTATCTGAGAAGCTATAGCTTAGAGCAAAACCAGAACTCTTTGAGAAGCATTTAAAAGACCACTCAATTTGAGTCCGCTTGTCTCTTTTCCCAGATTGATACATGTGGCCTCCTACATTTAAAATGAAAAGTCCTCAGACAATCCTAATCACATTGTCAGTCAGACAGTCATCTCCTGAAAGGGCCTCCTTCACCTTTAAGGATGCATGTACAATAGTGATATGTAAGCAGCTCAAAGACTCAATACCCCTTTTTTCTGCAAAGCAAGGCTGGGTTAGGAAAAAATCAATATGTTGGAAGTAAAGGTCAGACTAGGAAAAGTGACATGAAACGGAACTAAGGGAACAATATCCTTCATGAAGACTGTTTGAAGTTTCCTTTACCCTTGTGCTAGCTTCAGTGCAAATATATTTTATCCTAGAATAGAAGGCTGTATTCTTGAGGAAAAGTCATATTTTAAATATTTATCTATTCGACAGCATCCTTATTGCGTATTATCTTTGTCCTATTGACTAATACTCAAAAAGAATAGTGTATACTTTGAAGTACACATTGCATGTGAATTGGAGCTGCCAGATTTTTTTTTTCCCTTGTAAGCAATGAGATTCGAACACACATATGCATTTGCCTACCTTTTTGAACAGTTCTCAATTTACTTTTTCAAGTGGGCCAGATGTACTACTATAGTCCTTAAAAGGGTCAGGACCATCTCCTTATTTCCCCACTCTCTATACTTATTGCTTGGGTATAGCTTTAAAGTAGCCCATGAACCCTTTTCACTCTTGCAACACATTTACCCACAATTAACAATCAAGCCGGCTTCCCTTCATTCAGGCGTCCATTCTCCCCGGCCTCATTTTCCCTGCCTCTCTCTTGATCTACCATTGTGCGGAGAGCTGTTTGTGCCATCTCAATCTGCCCCCCTCCCCAGCCGCACAAGGACTGGGGGGAAGAAAGCGCCCGCATTCAGATGCTGAATAGCAAATTGCTCTTGAGTGTCCTTGCCTCCCCCGGCTCCCCCCCTTCCCCGGGAAGGACAAGGGGGCGCTGAAAGCAACCATACATTTTGTTCAGTGCTCTTGAAAACAAGCGTTTCACACCTGAAGCCTTTCACAGCAGCCCAGAAGCACCCCTTCAAACCACTTAATTGCCAATTGCTTCAGAGCTCCTTGTAAAAGTCCATTATGTCAGCCAGCTCCATGGCAGAGACAAAGTATGCGAAATGAAAGAGTCCTCCTTCTCCCAGGGCCAATGCGGCATTAAATATCCCCAGATCACTGGTTTTCTTGTTGTTAACAGGCCGTGATTGGCTCCCGTTGGAGGTATGCACAGAAACCTTCTAGCATTATTTGAAAATGAAAGATGCAATTTTCCTTGGTTCTTTGTCAAAATAAGGTAAATAAATAAATAAAGAGGTACCAGAGATATCCAAGAAAGGGATCTTCACACACTCAATTGCTGTGCTAGGATCTGGGGTGGGGGATGGGATGGCATGAGACGCACCTAGAATAGTCCACCTACCAAAACTGAGTAGTCTTCTGTTTTGTTGGAGTCTTTTTTTTTTCTTCTAGATTGAAAAAATTAAAGTGTGTGCAAATTCTCAAAGTTAAAAAAGAGTTTCTCTCCTTGAAGTGGAAGGAAACAATAAGATATCCCACAAGAAAAGAATGATCACCTTGAATACAATGAAACTGAACCACTTATTCACTAGAGAACTGTTTCAAAGTTGCAGCTGTGGAAATTGATTTTCAAATGACTCTGCTCTTTCCCAGGCCTCCCCCCCATGCTCACTTCAGTCTTTACTACAATTAACAACACAATCAATTTGATGAAGAAAAACACCTGGTAAGCATCTGAGTAAGGAATGAAATGTTCCTGGAGTAAAGTATTTCTTGCTGGTGAAAGCTTCTCACTCACTGTTAGGGGAATGAGGCTGCCCAGGTGAGGGAGTGAGGAAGACATGTCAATAAAATGAGACCCAGTGAGCGAGTCAAAGTCACTCAGTCGTTCAGACTCTTTGCAACAGTCCGTAGAATTCTCCAGGCCAGAATACTGAAATAGGCAGCCTTTCCCTTCTCCAGGGCATCTTCCCAACCCAGGAATCAAACCAAGGTCTCCTGCGTTGCAGGCGGATTCTTTACCAACTGAGCTATCAGGGAAGAACCAGAGAGGGGGCCACCAAACCTGATGGTGGAGGTGTGTGGTCCGTTTGTTAGGATGATTCCAGGTATGCTTTTAGGAGATGTTCTGGAGTCCTGGGCTCTCATTTTTGTTCCTCTGGCACTTTGGAAATCATGAGCCTAATACTGGGAGAGTTTGAATAACATGTAAGCATGTCTTCCCTTTTTTCGGATGGTGTATGCTTTTTAGATGCCCCTGTGTTATCCTGCTTTGAAAGGGTTACCTTTTTCTCCGATACTTTTGAACTGAGATTCCTTCTAGAATTCAGTGCTTTCCTTCCTGGAAAGAGCCAAGTGGAGTATGAGAGGAGAAGGAAAAGTGTGTATTTATTCTAATGAAACTTATGTGAGTGTTGGCTTCCATCTTGAGCCAAAATACTCCTCTGACTGTGGTGATGGAAGGACTGTAAATTTCCTTTGAATGAATGAACTTCATTGTACTGAATGACCACTCCCTGGATAATCTGATTCTTCTGCTTTTTTTTTTTAAATTGATCTCTCTTTCTTTCTTGGGCTTTCCCTGCAATTCACACCTGCCATGGCTTGTCAAACCATTTGGTCCAAACTTGTTCTTGTGACTTCTGAAACTAAATCACCAGGAATTCTCCCCTTCCTGCCTTAGTCTTTAACTGTTTTGGCCACGGCCCACAGTGCCCGTACAGTAACCGTGTCATGCTTCAGACCTGCAGTGATTTAGAATCTAGAGCAATGAAAGGTCCATTGTGAAGGGAAGAATGTATTCATGTTGGTCTGTCCATATCTAAGGATCATTATAAATAGTGAGGCTCATCTCAGAGCTCCTATGCCTCATGTTCCAAGAAAGGTTCCTCAACTGCTGTGCTTTATTAAGGACCATATATATGAAATCTATTCCCCAATAAGCATTTGACTTATGAAAAGTAAGAAGAACTTGTCATTCATGGTATTTGATTTTCTTTCTATCTGTTCTTCCTTTTTTCTTCTTTGCTTTATGTTCACTTGTTTAGGTTGCTTCTTTTCTCTTCCTCTCACTTATCAGCTTGCTCTGCAGAAAAATTTCCAACAGATTAATTTATCCTCTTAGCCATGTAGCAGATCTACTTATGCCATAGGATGTATAATGAATTTTCATTAGATTTTGTGATAATTTTAGTGCCAATGTGAATTTTTATGCACTAAAGTAGAAAATGAGAGGAAAGTAACATTGGCAACCTCCTGCTCATCTACCCCGCTTCCCGTACAAAGCTCATGAAATAGGGGAGTTTGGATGATAATGCTGGGAGGGAAAGCTAGTGGATGCAGTCTTGCAAGAAATTTCACCTTAGCATAGAAAGCCTCAGAACAATCCCTAAGTACAGCAAGGTCAGCAGACCATGGCTGATGGGTCAGTTCTAGGCTGCCACCTGCTTGTATAAATAAAACACTATAGGAATATAGCCATACCTGTAAAGTTTATATGGGCTTCCCTGATGGCTCAGATGGTAAAGAATCTGCCTACAATGAAGGAGACCTGGGTTCGATCCCTGAATCGGGAAGATCAGCTGGAGAAGGGAATGGCTACCCCACTCCAGTATTCTTGCCTGGAGAATCCCATGGATAGAGGAGCTTGGTGGGCTACAGTCCACAGGATTACAGAGTCAGACGTGACTGAGTGACTAACACTTCACTTCGTAAGTTTATGTGTTGCCTATGGCTGCATTCACTTCAGAGCTGAGTAATTGCAATGGAAACCATATGGTCCCCAAATCCTACAATATACACTATCTAGCTTTTTTTTTTCCTTAAAGTTGCTAACCCTTAGAATATTAGAGAAGGAAATGGCAATCCACTCCAATATTGTTGCCTGGAAAACCCCATGAACAGAGGAGCCTGGTGGGCTGCAGTTGTGGGATTGCAAAAAGAGTCGGACACAACTTGGCGACTAAATACAACTCTTAGGCTATAGCAAAAATCCTGAAAGATCTCTCTATATATTTCATACAGGAGAACATGAAATATTCACTGAAGATTTAATCAAATATACTTTTGTTGGGAGTCTGATATTTTTGTGCTAGGAGGAAAACACTGAGATAATATATATAATATGTAAGCATGTATGTGTGTTTAATTACATTTTATTTTGTTAAGGACTGTTTGCATATCTGTCTTTCCTGCTAGATTGTGATCCTTGAAGGCAAGGACGTGATCTTATTCGTAACCTGACTGTGGCCATGTCTGTCAAATAGTTGCCACTTAAGTGTTTTTGTCAGATGTGTATCCTCCAAATGGATGTTCGTTGTGAAGAAAAACCATTACATAAACCTCGAAGTCTTAGGCCCCGCTGTTTGGAAATGGAGATGATAAAGCTGTGAGACAGGGCACTGAGTTATTTTCTAGGTGTACTGTGATCTCACTCCACTTCTGGACATCACAGAGAGATTTCAGTGTCTTAGTGAACAGCTGCATGCTCTTCTAGTACATTTTCTTCTCTTTGTCTTCACTTTATTCCACCTGCTCCAACTTTTTAGAATTTTTGAAAAGAAGTGAACAATTTGTCTTAAGCAGTAGGTTTTCTGTAACTGTAGGAGCAGCAAAAGCACCTTTCGTTATTCCACAAGTCCATTCCCCGTGATAGAGCCTTGCTTCCTCTTCGTCAGCATATCCAATATAACAGCTGCTTTCTCCACTGTCCCTTGGCATAGAATACTGGTCTTTTTTGCCACTTACCTGACAGCATTTGTTGACATAAATAGTAGCAGATTTAGTCAAAGTCTTGCCAATACCTCCTGGTGCCCAATTTGTAATCTTGCATTATTTGGGGGTACTCTGATCATTTTGAAAAAGAGAAAATAAAAGAATATTCTTTTTCTTGAAAAAATAACTCTTCACTGACAGCCAGAAGACAACTGAATCACTCCCGCATGGCAAAATGGCATTCACACCACTGGGAAATTTTGAACCAAGGAAGTTTAAATCTGTCTAAAGTCATTTGAACCTCTTTCTGCAGTCTAAGGAAATTTGTTTAAATATGTCTAGATTATAGCATGGTTTCACACATAATGTTGGTTTTGATCAGCACTTAGAATTTTAGCTATTGAAAAAAAGGGATCCTAATATTTTTGAGTATTATCCTGAGTCCACCACTCTACCTGTGTTATCTAATTTAATACTCATTTATGTGTGTATTTAATTTACTATTAATGATTGCCCTGGGGGGAGCTGTTATTGTCCACAAATTACAGATGAAGAAACTGAGGCACACTATGAATGATCATGTTTACAGAGCTAGGAGAAGGCTGTCCTTTATTTCCCCTCCCTCAAACTGCTGTGAACAACTATTCTTCACTCACCAGGATCCCCAGGACATTGTGGACAGTAGTAAACTGCGTACCAGCCTGTACCTGCAGCAGTTGATATCTCCTCATAAGCAATCCTTTAGCTGAGACAGGCTAGATGTGGTGAATCCGCATGCTACTGCTAAGTCACTTCAGTCATGTCCAAATAAATAAACCAGAGAAATTTCCAAAACGACCGTAAAATTCACCTGCCTAGGACTAAAAGAAAAGCCTTAGGGTTGGGTGGGATGGATGGCATAAGTGGATTGATCAAATCAAAATATTGATTACATACTCTCTCTGCTTTGCATTTAATAAAATCTATGTAGGTATTGAGCTCCATTGCTGGTGTTTCAATACTGATTGATTGCTACCTAGGCTTTATGTCCTCTAAGCATCATCACTTTAGTAATAATAGCAATAACAACAACAACAATAATAATGGTTTACATCCATTAACCACTTACTATGCACTGATATTTTATATGGATTAATTAATTTATTTCTCCTCAGAATCCTATGAGTGGATAATATTTTATCTCCTAGGATCATCAACCGATGCCCAGAATGCCAAATGACTCCTTTAGTAATATAGCAAGCAAATATCGGAATAAACATTCCAATATAAAGCCTTGGCTGTCTGATGCTGAGATTGCATCTTTTACCCACAGTCATTCCTTTCTTTTCCTCCTCATTGGCAGGAGCCTGCTACAAGACTGTGAAAGTGTTAGTTGCTCAGTTGTGTCCGACTCTTTGCGACCCCATGGACTATAACCTGCCAGGCTTCTCTGTCTATGGAATTCTCCAGGCAAGAACACTGGAGTGGGTTGCCTTTCCCTTCTCCAGGGGATCTTCCAAACCCTGGGATCAAACCCAGGTCTCCTGCTTTGCAGGAAGATTCTTTACCGTCTGAGCCACCAGACCGGGCAGTGAACTCATCCATACCCATGGCTTCAACTGTCCCTAAAATACACTGATGATGTCCTAACTATGTTATTGCTCAGGAATATTCTGCTAAAGATAAGGATATTGTTCATATACATGAGGAGACTTCTACTCATTTTAAACCTGTTACCTTCTCCCCAAAACTCCTTCTTTGTGTCTTGATAAATGACATCTTGCAGTTAATTACCTGAGTGTAAAGCCCACAGATGATTCCAGCCAATATCTTCCACGCTGTCTGGGAGATCTCTGACCATACCATTAGGTCGTCTGTGTTAGCATTTCCTCTCAAATCTGTCTCTTTCTGTCCTTATCATTGCCCTACCTCACCCCTGATCAGTGACTGCCAGCACTTTCCACAGTCCTCCTGTCTCCAGCGCAAGTACCTCGAAATCCATTGACTGCACTGAGACTGGCCTGATTTGTCTGAAGGTGAATCTGACCACATTCTCCACTGTTGAAATATATTCAACACTGCAACTGACTTAAGATCTCTCTAAGCAAACACACAAAGCCCTGCATGATCTGGATCCTGTTGGAATTAGTATTTTCCCATGTTTTCCCATGCCAGAGAGCAAACCTCTGAGAGATAACAGTTGTGCCTTGCCAGTACCCCCACTAGTGACCTGCACACAGCTGATGCTAAGTAAATTGTTGTATGGTACATGAGCATGCTCTTGGTTAAAAGATTTTTTTAATCAAGAATGGTTACAACTTCATACTTAAGATCTAAAGTACAAAAACTTTTGAGCTACTTTTGATTTTATGAGCCTGTTCTTTTCTAAAACTCTTTTACATTAGCAATTAAGCTATTAATGCAAATTTTCATAGTATTGTTCATACCCCGCTGAGCTTTTCTTCTCAAACTTGAGTGAGTGATCACTTACAGAACACTAAGTTAAAATCATTTTAGGACACATGCTTGATTTTAAAGTGAACTAACGCATTTTATTATTTAAACAAAAGTTAAGCTGTTTTTGTTGTTGTTGGGTTCTGAAGCAGCTTCACATTATCCCTGCTCTGCAGATAAAAGTTAAGGCCCTTGTTCACAGGCAGAATTTGGCAGTAAGCATAGAGAATTGCTTTGGCAGACTTAGTTTAATTGACTTAAACTTGAACACTGGCTGCCCCTGCATAGGAATTCCCAAGGCTGTTCTTAACAGGCCTCACAAATCTAATAGTAAAAAGGACTTGCTGATGAAAAACATCTGCCTTGGGGCCTAGGTAAGATTCCATACAGTTTTACTTTCCATGCTACAAACTTATATGGATTTCCCCTGCTAATCTTTATCATGGGGAAAACCCTAGAAACATTCTTTCCCAGTCTTACCATGAGCTTTTCACATACCTTCTCTCCTTGGCAGCACCAATTACTACTACATTGTCTCCTTGTTAGGAAGAACAGAAAAGCTACTGAAGATCATTGAGTTAACCCTTACCCCATCATTGCCCTAAGACCTGAAGCTTTGGGCTTGTTTAGACGTGAACATGGAAGATGCCAAAAGAAGAACCTGCACATTAGAGACATACTCGAGTATATTTTAAGATGTGAATATAGCATGTTTGATGATTTTAGAATTGCTCTGATTTGTGTAGAAAGGGGATATTTGAATGATAGAAACTACTCTTCCAGCCGTATATCCAGTCAAACCCAAGCCCTGATGTATTGGTGTTAACGAATATCAACAAGGTCAACTTATATAAAGCCATTCCATACTGGACAGAAAGAAACACAGATGGATCCTTAGTAACTGTTAGTTTCCAATGCCAGATTGATATTTAGGGTCCACATTTTCTAACTAAAATAGGTGGTTTGCATTTCACAGGGAATGAAGAAAGAGGACCTATTGGTGAAGAAGGACAAATTATGCAGTTCAGGGAGTCAGAGTTAGATTTCTGATACCCCTGAAGAAGCCCTGTATTACACTGCGTCTTGCAGAAAGGAGTGCTTCTCTCTGGTGATGCATATTTTACACCCCCGCTCTCTTGGTAGGAAAAGTCTAATTTTAATGTGTGCTTAGGCATGTGGTGTTTATAGGAAAAGTTGCATGTGTGGGTGTGCACTTAACTACTCAGGAGGGATCTGAAATATGATTCAAATTTCAGAAGGCTTTCCTACTTCTGAATACCAAGAAACCAAAACAGTCAAGTGGATGAATCTACTTACAAGCCAAGAAAAGCAACAAGGCATTTTCATATCACAAAAGTAGGGTAAGTTTTTGCCATGAATTATTTAAGAAATACTTTCCATACCCTGAGCAGATGATCTAGTTCCTGTCCTAAATTGGCAGTTTCCTTTTAAAGACTAAGTGAAGCATATTTCATTTAAAAACAAATGAAAACCAATCAGTAAGTTTTTCAATCTCACAGCTCTTCTGCCTTGAACACCAGGGAGAGCGGAATAATGTTTATTAAGAGTTATACTATTCAGATGTCTTAGACACATTATAAAAGCTTGGTTTTATAACAATCTTGATGACAAATATGGGAAATATATGAAAATTTACATTTTCATAGCTGTTTATAATCATTTACGATTTCCACAGTTCTGGTTTCTGTTAAATTTTGGAGAATGTAAGATTTCTAATTGCTGATGAATCAGAGTCCAAAATCATGACGGCAGAGCATCCTTTAGAGGCCAAGATCATGATCTCCTGTGGCCTATGAATGCTGACCTGCTGTTTGAGGTGAGTGAGTTGACAGGACAAAGGGAAGAAGGAAGAAAGAGTCTAGCTCTCTACAGTGTTGTGGCCCCAGTTCCTGCTTTTGCTATTTGGCATGATGACTGAGAGTTGGATACGAGTGAGCAACTGAACTGACTAACTAACTGATGGTGACTAAAAACTTCTTCCACGCCTTGATGTTTGCAATAGAAATCCCTGGGGTAGAATATAGGCATGCAAAAGCTCAGATGCCCTTGATGAGAGTTGCTTCATAAGTTTGGCGCCCACTAGTATTTTTTTTCCAAGTTCAAGGATTTGGATAATTATCTTGGTTCATGGTGGGTGGTATCTCACTGCCAAATTGTTCTCTTGAGAGTACAACTGCCTCAGGTTTTTGCAGCTAATGGTCTGAAATTTTTGGACTAATTGATTTAGATTTGTAATACTTCTTTGTTTTATGAAGAAACTATTGGTTTTAGTACTGAAAGACCGTTGTAGCCTTGCAGCTTTAATTTTTTTGGACTAATTGAATTAGATTTGTCATACTTCCTTGTTTTATGTAGAAATTGTTGTTCTTACCACGGAAAGATCACTGCAGCCTTGCAGCTTCTTCCATGGAAATTAACCTCTTTGGTCTGCCAAGCTTCCCCAAAGATAGCAAACATCATGAGGGTAAGAGGCAACTCTATTTTACTAGTTTTGTGTGCTCTCCCATGATCTAGAACAATATTTGTCACATAGCGATTCACTGAGGGTCTGTTGAATTGAACCCTGCATGTGTATTCTTGCTACTGGGGGAGATTATGCATGAAAAGCTGTCTACTCTAATGGAAGAAAAGTAGAAATGATAGCCTGGCAACCACTGTTCAAGTCCTTTCTTTGCTCTTTATTAGCAATGTGATCCTGAGCAAATCACTTAATGCACCTATGCCTCACCTTTCTCACCAGTAAAGGAGAGCTTTAGAAGGTACTGATACTTAAGATGCAGAGCTGATACTATGTGAAAAGCAGAAACTAATGAGAACATGCTGTGCATCACAGGGAACTCTACTTAATGCCTGGTAGTGCCCTGAATGGGAAGGAAATCCGAAAAGGAGGGGACGTATGCATGTGTATGGCTGATTAATTCTACTCTACAGTAGAAATTACCACAACATTGTCAAGCAATTTTAGCCAAATAAAATTAATTTTTCAAAGATACAGAGATATTAGGGGAGAAAATGGTGAGATGAGAAAATGTCCTTTGTAAACACTATAGAAATCTAAAATATAATTAGATATATATATTATAGTGACAATGTATTAAATCTCAGTTTTCTGTTTAATTCTCTGATTAGCATCACTATTGGTTCTCAAATGCTGAATTAGATGCCTACCCTGACCCCCATGCTATCTTTGGATTTATTTGTCTCACCTGAATTTAACCTGTTCCCAAATTTTCTTCCCGATTTAAACATCTGATTTCCAGCCATGATTTTATGATTTGTATTAATGAGAGATTATGCAACAGTCACTGGGTTATATATAAATGTTATTAAATGATTTAAATTATACTTAAAAAATAAGGACTATGTACATGGAAAGTAAACAAAAGAGGTCAAACTTGTAGTTTTCTGGTTATTTTTGTTTTGTTGTAGTATGTTTTGTTTCCTGTACTCTTCACGCAGAGATTCCTGCAGAGATTCTTATCTATGGGGCTAAAATTCTACAAGAGGCAAATAATAAGGCAGTTAGAAGGATGTTTTAGTGGTATGGCAGTGGTAATCAACCTGGGTAAAAAGTTGCTTAGGAAGATAGTTTATGATTGTTTCAATGTCACGATGGGAGAGATACGCCCATCTTCTAACCCTCAGGTCAAATGACCCACTCTTCCTGACTCTCCTTCCAAAAGGAAGTTGAAGTGCCCACTACTCACTTTGTGTGTCCGCCCTGTGTCTTGCAAAGATGTGTCTCATACCTCACCCAGTGACTCTCTGGACCACTTGACTGGTATTCTTACCTCCTTTTACCTCACTTGCCCTTTCCTCTGCCAGGACAAGTCTGTGTCAGTGCTTATCGTATGAGACTGCTTAGTAAGGGTGAATGGTTAAATGAACAGGAGAAAAAAT
The DNA here is from genome assembly GCF_019320065.1 of Cervus canadensis. Lineage (NCBI taxonomy): Eukaryota > Metazoa > Chordata > Mammalia > Artiodactyla > Cervidae > Cervus > Cervus canadensis. The sequence goes on from NC_057402.1 coordinate 57,016,967, forward strand.
GAGTGATCGGGAGTAAGAAGCATAGGCCAAGGAGAAATACTCTGCCAGGCTCACGAAAGACAGTTGTAACATTAAAATAGTTGTAACAGTAAAAACAACCCCAAAGACAAGTTCAGGAGGTGTTATAGAAAAAGTTGTCTATTGCATGATCTCATGAGAGTTAGATTGGGATGGTGGTTGTTCAGTCACTAAGTCAGTCCAACTCTTTTGCGACCCCATGGACAGCAGCACGCCAGGCCTCCCTGTCCATCACCATCTCCCAGAGCCTGCTCAAACCCATGTCCATTAAGTCAGTGACGCCGTCCAACCATCTCATCTTCTGTCGTCCCCTTCTCCTCCTGCCTTCAATCTTTCCCAGCATCAGGGTTTTTCCAATGAGTCAGCTCTTCATATCAGGTGGCCAAAGTACTGGAGTTTCACCTTCAGCATCAGTCCTTCCACTGAATATTCAGGACTGATTTCCTTTAGGATTGACTGGTTTGATCTCCTTGCAGTCCAACGGGCTCTCAAGAGTCTTTAACACCACAATTCGAAAGCATTAATTCTTTGGTGGGTGGTTTGGGCAGATCAAAATGGCTAAGATGGCCAAGACAATATCAAAAGGCTTCCGGTGGCAATTAGATGATTTATGTTATTTTTATCGAGAGTGATGACCATAGGTGAAAGTAAGATATGAATCTAAGAAGGGCTTCAAGGGTGGCATTAGAAATTGATTCATTCTGCAGGTAAAGAGCAGCAGGGCTGTGGACTGAGACAGTTCTTGCTTGAGCCGTGATCCTTTCTAGCTCTGTTGCTTGAGACAAATTACTTAAACTGTCTCAGCTTTATTTTCCAAATTTTTAAATGGTATTGACAATAATGTAATTCCCTGGAAGCATTGTGAAGTTTAAATAAGAGGATCCATTTACAGCACTCAGTACAATGCCTGGTCATAAGAGGGATGAACAAATGCTTAATCTCTGTGTATTTGGAACATTGAAAATTTTGCGTAAAACAATTTTACCTAGGAGCCCTTGAGTACCTGCTTATGGGAAACTCAGGTCCTAAAAAGTTTCCTGTCTTTTTTCTCCAGTTTTTTCAAAACATTTATTGAATATTGTGAGGTACTACACTAGGTTCAATGATATAAACAAACATATGCATAAAATGCCATCCTTGGATTTCAGTGTTTTGCAATTGAATGAAGATTAAAAAATATAGAAAACAATGTAATTAAAAAAAAACAAAAAACAAACAAACAAAAAAAACCCTGCACATAGTAATCTGAGAAGCAGAAACTGAAAAAAGGCACTGGTAGGAGAGATCAGAGAGTCAGGTTTAAGTCCCATTCTCTTGTTTGTTCTCTGGCCTTGGGTTCCTCTTATTAACTTCTTGGCCTTTGGCCAATTGTGAGAATGTTGGTTGCCAAGATCTTGAGTTTCCTGTTGAGCCTGAAGATGCTAAGCCTCATAAGGTTATTGCTGCCATTCAGACCAATGCTGGAGGCCATTCCCTCTTCAAAAATGCAACAGGTAATGATTTATGGAAAGAGTGTAGATTTAGGTCTGGTCTTGAGGAATCAGTAAGATTTCTCTGGGCAGAGTAGGAACGGAGGATGGTCTTCAAAGACGTAGGAGAATAAATCCAAAGGTAGACAATTACAGGACTTATTTGTAGGTACTTAGACACCTAGCATCAGAAGATGGATGTAATCAAGTGATTCAGTCTCAGGTTTAGCCAAATTTTATTGAGAAGCTCTATTTAATAAGCACCAGTCTGGGCATTTCACATATATTTTCTAAGTTAACCCTCTAGCTGTATGGGGTGGTGAGCATCATTACTTCTTTTTTCACAAATGGGGCATGGATACACATACAGGTGATCACAAAGCCATTCAGATAATGTGAGAGTGAAGAAAGTTTTCTGGGGCAAAATATACATCTGACTCCACATCTGGCCTATAGACCACTAATTGTCAACTTTCTATATGTGGAAACTGATGTTCAGAAAAGTTAAGTGATTTACTGAATGGAAAAGAGTGACTTTATTAAGCTGGTATTTAAATTTGGGTTTCCTGAAACTAAGTCTTGTGCTTTGCCAGTATGCAATCTTCTCACTAGGAAAAGCTTAGAGAGGAACCTGGAATGAAAAGTAGTGTCAGTCAATGAAGCAACCCAAGGATTGGGTTGAAAGTGTGAAAGTGTGAGTTACTCCATCATGTTCGACTCTGCGATCCCGTGGATGTAGCCTCCCAGGCTCCTCTGTCCATGGAATTCTCCAGGCAAGAATACTTGAGTAGGTAGCCATTCCCTTCTCAGGGGATCTTCCTGACCCAGAAATAGAACATGGGTCTCCTGCACTGCAGACAGAGTCTACCATCTGAGCCACAGGGAAGCCCAGAGACATTGGTTAAGAAAGTGCAATTCAGGAGTGGTGTCCGAAGGATAGAAGTAGCAAGGTAGGTTCAACATGGAACCAAACAGAAGTCGAGTGTGAGCCATGTGATGACTTGATATTGTTAGAGCAAGGAGAGAAATCAATCAAAGATGAGAGATTCCTGGGCTACTGGGGTCTTTCTTAGGCCATCCTTCTGTCCTATTTGAAGAATTTGACATATACAGAAAGTAATTGAAATTTTGTGAGTGGTTCAAGGGTAAATATAAAATCCCACTATGGAAGCCATGTTTGTGTACTATGATTCATCAAATCATAAACTGGCTTCAGAGCTTTCTGTAACCTGTATTCATAAGTAAAGCAGAGACCATTTTCGGGTTAAAAAAAAAATGAATCAGCCTATGAAATGAAGTGTAACTCAAAGTTTTACTGCCAAAAAACTAGGTAAGTTTGAAGGAGAAACTATCTTTTTGTGGTCTTATCAGTTTCTCTGTTTTAATAAGCTCTTGTTTGCAATTGCCTCCCTGTCAATACCCTCATTATACAATTACCCTTCTAACTATAGATGGATATTTTGTTTTTTCCTGAGGTAGAACTTCACAAATACTGCTTTGAATAGCTGGAGATTAACAGATCTAATGGAGAGTAAAGTGAAATCACTGTCATGTCTGACTCTTTGCGACGTCATGGACGGTAGCCTGCCAGGCTCCTCCATCCATGGACTTTTCCGGGCAAGAGTACTGGGGTGGGTTGCCATTTCCTTCTCCAGAGGATCTTCCTGACCCAGGGATCGAACCCAGGTCTCCCAAATTGCAGACAGATGCTTTACCCTCTGAGCCACCAGGGAAGCCCTAATTTTCTAATGGAAAAACAAATACCAAATGCTCAAGGAATATCTAGCATGGCTAATTTGAGACGCTATGCTTTTTAGCAATGGGAGGAAAAATACTAAACTGCAATAAATTACTATTTTCTTTAAATATGTTGAATATAAAGGTAAATTGAGAGTATAAAGTGGCTAACTCTTTCTGTTTGCTTCAAATAGTGTCAATTCAAACCCCATAATGGGCAAAAATTAATAAAATTAAAATTATCAGTGTAGTTTTCAGCTTAATTTGAAAAATACTCACCTACGTGTCCATCTTAGTAAAAGAGCAAACCTTCTCAAGAATGTTGGAAAGTAGATGGTTGCTCTTTTATCCAATGGTATCTTTCATTATAAATGGTTTATATTTGACAGAACTCAAATACAGCAAACAAAACTGAAGATAATATATAACGCAAATATATTTAGTCTATCATGCCATTCAAAAATAACCTGAACTGGAATCGTGTCTATACACCATAGACTTCTCCTATTTCTCTCACTTTCAGAAAGTCCAGACAACATGTAGAAAACTATTGTAATGTGAGAAATTATACCCGGTATTCAATATGCTATGAATCAGCATGCAGTTTGCCTAAACACTAACAAACTCCTGTTAACTTTTTCTTTATTGAAGACATATTCTAAGGTTAACAATTGTCTGGTGTCAAGAGCCCTTGAAATTTCAGTGTGAGTGGGTTTTTTTCTTTTCTTTTTTTTGGCGAGGGTGGGTGGGTACTGCACTACTTTGGCTTCTATGAAGATCTTTGACTTGAAGAAATAGCAGTCTAGTCCAAGGTCCTGTCACGCGGAAGGTCTGTGGGGATGGGAGAGATGGAACTTGATGAGGAATGCTGTTGCTTTCTTTATTTCATCGCTGCAAAGCCAGGCGGTAATCGCAAAGCCAATCTGTACGCGTCTATGAGCTCCCTGCTGTGGGGGCAGGCCTGATGGGTCCAGGTACCTCTGCTTTCAAGGTGGGTCACAGTCTGTCAGTCCCTCTTCTGTGTTCTGCACTTTGATATGGTAACAGTTTGAGTTAAAACTGAAAAATTACAGTAAGTTATTTTAGCAGAATTAAGTCAGATAGACTTATATATTCATCTTCATGTGTATCCACTGGCTTACTCCAATTTAGCATACTTTTTTTTCTAAAGAGTGCTAAGAATTTTTCCAAGCCATGCACAATTAATCTTATTTGTATTTTTTCCTGCAAGAGATGATGTGAATATATTCCATGGACCCCAAACTGTTTTTATCAGAGTAGGAAACTCAAGTTTTGGATGATGTGATTTTAAAATGATGCATGTGGGGAAAAGATACCACAGTGACTATTCACTATCATCCTTCATTTATTTTTTGCCTGTAATCCTGGGCGGGATGGGTCATTTCCTTCACGCACTGCTCTTGTTCACATTTTTCCCTTTAAAATTGCTGAAGCTTAGCTGTTGCTATTTGGTGTTGCTCGACCCTGCCGGTCAGCAATGACTCCCAAGGGTGGAGGAGAGTGTCCTAAAGTTCTGAAGGGGAAAATTTAATCAGCAAAGTAATCATTTCTGCTGTGATGGGGGAAAAAAAAAAAAAGGAGGCTAGTGTGAATGACAAAACATCTGTGGACCACCAAAAAAGTCAACTGGATTTGGAAGGAGGTAGACCTAAAAAAAATTGCTTGGAAGGCATAGCTTTAAAGGGAAAATGAATCAGAAAAGAGTTCTGAAGTGTTAGAATGCACTGCCTAATAACTTTAAATAGTCCATTGAGTCTTCCGGAATTTTTTTTGTTCTTCTTCAAGAATAATCTGCTTACATCGTTAAGACCTCAGCTAAGCTCAGTAACACAAATTACCAGATGTTGTATCCCCTAGATTTTCCATCAAAAGACCAACCACCAAGCTTGTTGAAAGAGAAAGGTCATTGTCCCTCACTGGCTATAAAACTATTTTTGCAACTCCTAACAAATGAAATGAGAATACCTTTCAGCTATCTCCAGCTCCTTCGAAGTCTCCTGTTTGCCTTTGTTATTTTCTAATAATGCACTCATGTGTAAGCTAATAATGTGAACGAGGGAAAATGAAGAGACTTTAAAAAACGGGGGAAAAAAAAGCAGAATGAATTAGGGCAATTGAGGTCGCTCTGTTTCATTTTTGCTGGAAGGATTTTAGCCCTCGTTTTTACCTTATCGCTTATTACACAATTTACGATAAAATGAGATGTGATTTTATTCTTATTGTTGGGCTATAGCCTATTGAACATGCATATATAGAATTCATTTCAGATTTAAACACTATCTTAATTATAAACTGAACAAAATGCACAACCTATCGGGTTCTCTAAATTGCATTCTAATAAATAGTTTCATTTTTTATCACATTTCTACTGATGGCATATTGGGTATAATAATGCTTGAGGAATATTTGTTTTTTATGCATTGCCTTAACTGTACCAAAATATTTCCCATGTGACAATAGTTTGTCTCTGACATACAAGTTTGAGGACTTTACACATATGGTATGCCTCACCATATTTTTCATGTCTTCCTAAATAATTTAGGATCCACATATAGCAACTTTCCCAACAAAAGCCAGGAGCCAATTTGGAACTATTGAAAGTAATAGTCTTATTGTGTTTTAAAATGCAATATACATTCAATAAGATATTAAATGTCTTTAGTTTATGTTTGTATTTACTTGTTACAAACTGAAAATTGCTGTAAAGTTATATATGATAAAACATACAGTTTTATAGCTGGTGTAGTCTTTCCAAATACAATCCAAGGTAATATAGTAGTCTAGTTCATAATTGTCAGAATACGATGCTGTGTAATCTATAAAAGCATTGATTTATATTAATATGATATTTGAAAATATAAAAGAATAACCATGTTTAGAAAAACTGGCATTAGAAATGCTAGACAACATACAGTCTCATAATTACACCTGTATTTTAATATGCATAGCATTTACTGAAGAATTTCTAACTTAAAATGACTTAAATGTAATTTTCCCTATCAAGTAAGGAACTCTTTCAGTGACAACAGGTGAAGCAAAATAATTAGCACTCTAATGTTAATTGTTTATTAATGTGCTAAGTTTACCAAACGGCCTCATTTGCTTACTAGATATTGCTATACTTTTGTATATTACTCAAATACAGTTATATACACAAACACGCACACACATAACTTTAGATTTTGTGTTACTCTCTTTAAAGTTCCCATGCAGCATCTAAAATGTAAACCTGGCCAACGGGATAGAAGCTGATGTTCTCCCAAGTTTGCACCCAGACTGTTAAATAAAACTGCTGTCCTGCAGGGCCTTGGAACCACTCTGCCGTCCACCAGGGTCCTCTTGTAGATACTTTTTTTGAACAGTACAAATGAAAGTCGGTTCATTTCTCTTTCTCTTTTACTTGAAGCAGGGTCTGTGTGTCCAACACACATAGACACACACACACACGCACAAATACAATTTTTAGTCATTTTTTTCAATTTAAATGATTTGCTATCACAGTTACGCCATCTTTTATCTCTAAAATAGTTTCAACCCTGTTAATGTGTGCATGTACTTTTTTCTTATCAGCCTCTCAGCAGCATTTGTGATTCATAGCAGCCATCAAAGTGATAATAAACTCATTCACAATACTAACAAACACGGGGCTCCCAGTTATTTACGAGGCAAATTCACTGCAAGGCTGGGCTGAGGAACAGGGGAGAATCAAGATGGTGTTGATTGATAAATTGACAGGTTAATTTACAAGTGGATAATAGGAGTTAGACCCAGAGGGAAAGAGGGAAGGTCTGAATTCTAGCTTGGTTGCACTGCCATCTGTCTTATGCCCTGAAATCTGCAGGACTGCTGGCTCTCAGGATCAAATACATACACGTTCTTCAAAACTTAAAGACAAAGACCTCCATTTACTGCCGTTTGATGAGTTTGTTGCCTTGCTTCTTCACACAATTGACCCTCAATATGTCAAAAACAGTGCCACATCCCAGTGTGTTTTAGAAGTACCACTTAGAACATGATGTAGAATGTTACTCTGCCAGTTTCACAAAATAAACAATGAACAAAATTGTTTTCAAGATGATATTTCCCAAATATTAATTGTCATTTGATTATTGATGATTGAAATGTATTCTTTCATGTTTCAGAGGCCTCTAGCAAGTTCTTGTTCTAGAATGTACACCTCCCCATCCCTCCAAAAAACACCCCTTTTTCTTTTTTATCTTTGGTATTAGATACTGACTGGTCCAGCTGCTTACAAGGTGTGCCTAAAACAAGTTGTAGGAATCATATTAAGCATTTTCATCATTTCTTTCTCCAAAATGTATTATTGTACATTTTGAACATATTTGAGAAATTTTAAAAAATACTTACTAAGTACTTTTTAAAAAATGGAATATTTATTTATATTTCTCTTCCAAAGAAACATTTTATTTTATAGATCAGATATATACATTATTAGTTTTGGAGGAAAAATCTTCAGCAGTCAATTTAAAAAAAATCTTACAGGTCTGGTATCACAGAAAAATTTCATTGTAAATTGTCAGGATAATGCCTCTTTTTGGGGGCAATTGCCACTGTTAGATAGCAAATCTGTAACTATTGCCACTTTAGAAAGAGCCTTTGGTCTTTTAAAATCAGCTAGTTGGAGACTGTTAGCAGCACTTGCAGTGCCCTAGGTCTCCCAGACAGAGGGCATTTGGCTCTCCCTTGCCAGCACCTATCATCACGGAGGCTGAAATCCTGGATTCTCCATCTGAACCCTTTCTACCCCATCACCCACTGCAAGCAAACACTGTTCTCAGATTTGAAAGTTCATTTAATGTTTAGCTGATGTTAAAACTTTGTAGATTTGGCCAAACACTGGGGAGTTCAGCACATTTTGAAAGGAAATCCAAAAAGGCACAAAAGAGCATGTCTGCTTAGCTTTTGTAATTCATTACAAAATGCCAACACTAATATTATTTTTAAAGAGATTGTCTCCTATTAATCAAGGTATTAAAATGAACTATTAAAACTATGCCTTTAGTTGAATAACATGATAAAACCCACGGAAAATATCTATCTGATCAACGATGAATGTCAGCAAAATAAAAACAAATAACTTTGCATGCATGGAATTTTATGGTGTCACAAGGTTAAAAATGTCCCCTTAAAGGGTAAATATCCTTTGAAAAGAAAATGCATTTATGTGTGAATGGGAGGTTGAATGGCTTTTACTGCTTTGTTTAAAAGTAGACAATCATCTTTGTAATTTTTTGGCAAGTTGAATATTTTTCAAAAATGCTTCATAAAAGATCACAATGTGTTTATTATTTATGAATGCTAATTTTTCTTGATGTGTTAACTGTTTTCTTAAAAGTATATTAGAAAAGTATCTAAGCAATTTTTAAACTTTATAATATGCAGAATAAACTTTTATATACTGACTGAAACAAGGTATTTTATTTCAGAGGACTATTTAAATTTTACATTTTGTATTATCTCTCCATATAGAAACTTAGTAACAAGGAAAATGTTATGTAAAATAGAGAAATAACTAATAGCTTACAGAATGTGTGACTTTCTGCCATATTTTATAGAAAATCTAATATAAGATAAATGCATTCCAAATTCAGTCTAATATTAGTTTTCTCCTATCTCTAAATTCTAATGGTGTAACTATCAGAGTTATAAAGTTATAATCTCCAATATGTTATGCTTTTATAACTTAAAATATATAAATTAAGTTCCTATATATTTATTTTAGTTATAAATTTTAAAAGCCCATGATCCCACTATGATGTGACTGGATTCATTTTAATCACAAGCATGTTGATAGAGGAGAGAATAAAAACCCAATTCAAGAATGTGCAGGTACTGAACATTTTATGTTTTTGTAATTTTAAATTCTTTCTAATAAGGCACACTCCCCTCTGTGCAAGTTAAGGGGAGATTTTCTGCCACTTTCTCCCTGCAGGGACTAAAATAAATTCTGAACCAAAAATAAAACAACAACAACAACAAAAATATCAGATCTAATATCCCACCCAATTTCTGAGTTAAGCCAGTGACAGGTATGTTTCGAAGCAAACTATTTAGACACATTGATTTTTGTTGTCACTTTCTTCTTGTTTCATATGTCACATCAAGGCTTGGAAATTAGATGAATGTAAGAAGGGTCCGCTGATCATTGTTCCTCAGGAGGAATTTTCAAAGTCAGCTAGCTGTGCTTGATAAAAGTGGTCCTGCATGGAGCTCCACTCTGCCTACAGGGAAGTTTAGGCGAACTCAACTTCTTCCACTTCACTCATATTACTAAGATTCCTGGTTGTCAAGAAGGCATCTATTTAACTGAAGTCTGGTAAATCTCAAAAGTAAAGCATTAAAGGAAAGAAAAAAACCTTAAATCATCTTCCCCCCTCTCACTTCAAAGTCCTTTGAAATGAACGTGCAAATCCAATTCTGGTAAACAAATTTTATGAAGTAAGTCATGCAGGTAATGCTTGCTTCAATTGTATGCTTCCAGAATAACATGTTGACATCCAATCTTTGTGTTTTGAAGAGTTTGTAATAATAAATAGAAATCAATGCTATGGACTGAAAGGTGCATCAATTATGTTTCTTTTATCTCACAGAGTTGTTCCATGTTATGTCTATCTGTTCCCCTGAGTTTTTTGGTTTTTTTTTTCACATTGTAAAATGTACTGTAGTCTAATTGGCAACATAGATTATGAATGCTGATTGAACCTAAATTATATTTGACAGAATTCTTTAAATGGCTTTATTTTATGTAAAGTGCAAAAAAAAGTTCATGGTCCTTGAATTTGAATAGGAAGATTACTTTTTGGTGTGCATCATGATTTAAATATTTCAGAACAGGTAAAAAAAATTAAAAATAAATTAAGAAGAATCCGATGTAGTCTTTCAGTCCAGAAAAGGAGAAAGAAAAGAGTGACCAAAATAGGTGAAATATATTACGTGAAGTGGCTAAATTAAGAAGTTTAAAACTGAAAGTATTTAGGAAAATAGTAGTTTATTTCAATCCTCTGCAGAAAGATATTCTCTCCCTGTACCACTCATTCACTGGAAAAAGGAGCAACTCAAACAGACTGGTAAAGGTGCAGAGGAAGCTAGTTCTGAGCTCTGAGAGTGGGTACTCTGCTGAGTTCTGAAGCAGACGGGACTCAGGGTTCCTGGACAGACGGTGTGGATTTAATGGCCAGAATCTCAGTGATGAAACATTGCATGGAGATCTGGGGAGGAGAGAAGGATCATGAATGCCTTCCCAGTGTAACAGAGACATTTCCTTTTCGGAGCATTTACAATTCCTTCCCCGCCTGTGGTCTATCTGGAGTCTAGGAAATTTTATTTGAGCCCACGGGGAGAAAGTGCTCACTAAGCTATAATTTCCTATGATTTGAAATATGGCATCTACAGGCCTCCCGTGTAGGATCACTCCAGAAAAAAAAAGAAAAAAAAAAGAGAAACAGGGTTCATCTTTTAAACTTAGATGAATACCCAGTCATTTTAAACTCAAATTCCCCTTACCAATATATTTTCCTTTAGAAATATGTCCATGTAATTGTGTGGACATTTTTGAACAGTGGTGTATTGGACTCTGTTGATTGTTTATTAACATGATATTTTTTAGCCTACGTGAAATATTTCTCCTAGTCACATTATTTGAAATATTAAATTAATTAGTAGAGGAGAATGGCAATATGTTAATATAAATGAACATTTATGAAAACTAGGATTGAGGTCAAAACACTAAATCAGAGAACAAATAAAAAAAGAAATTAGAAAGAATATCAGATGAATTTAAAATTATAAGCGTGGGTGAGCCTCTAATCTCTCTTTCTCCCCAGCCTGTACAGAGGAGGAAACTAAGATCCAGAAAGATAAAATGAGATCCCAGGTTCTCATGAGCAGTTCATGCCAATCAGTGGTCAGAATCCCGGTCCGTGGGTTCTTGGACTAGCTTGACTCCCACACCAGCCTGCTGGAGACAGTTCCCGCGGCTGACCAGTCACAGTGGCTAGAAGGAGCAACGAAAGGTCAGCCCTGCACCCATCCTCAGTTTTTACATCTTGAAAATGGAGACAATTATATTGTCTTTTATTTCTAAACATTGAAAACAGTGTTTCTAAATTTTAACTGAACACGAATTCATGGAGAAAAAGCAAAAGAAGAGTAGCTCTGATATCATTTATGATAAATGTTGATTCTTTCGTCCATCAGAAGGAATATACGGTGGGAATGCAGGTTGACCATGGCCAAGATCATCCTAGAGCATACATCTGCAAAGTTAAGGGGTAGTTATGGTCTATCATCTCTCTTTTGAGTGTGCATTCATACCGCACGTGTGTGCATCTCATACATGCACAAGCATGTGGATTTCTCTCAGAGATATCCTTCTGGCATAGAACAACTTTGAATTTCGTTAAATAGTACTACAGCTTGGGGCTTAAGGACCAATGTTCCCTGGAAAAGAAATTAAAGTCTATATTTCCTCTCTGAACCCTTGAAGTTTAGTGATCCATAATCCTCCTTGGTGAATTCTCAGGATGTTTGAATCTGTCCAGAGAACGAGGCAGTGTGTGTACGTCTGTGTGTATGCATGTGTTTGTGTGTTTTGGAAAAGGAAGGTGGTAGGATGGCCATTGGGCACTTGAGAAAGTAGCCCACAAGGAGGTGGAACAAAATGAGAAGAGGTTTAAGATAGTTCCATATAAGGTTTTAAAATATATCATTTTACGTTTATTTATTTTTTAATTGGAGGATAATTGCTTTACAACTTTGTGTTGGTTTCTGCCATACACCAACACGAATCAGCCGTAGGTATAGGTCCCCTCCCTCTTGAACCTCCTTCCCACCTCCCACCCCCACCCACCCTCCTAGGTTATCACAGAGCACTGGATTTGCGCTCCCTGAGTTACAGTAAATTCCCACTGGCTGTCTACTTTGTATACAGTAATACATATGTTTCAGTGCTGCTCTCTCATTGTGTCCACCCCTCTCCTTCCTCTTGTGTCCACAAGTATGTTCTCTTGTCTGTGTCTCCATTGCTGCCTTGTAGATAGGTTCATCATTTTTTAAATTGATGTGGGGTCAATAGATTGAAGTCATGTTAAAGTGTGTGACAGTCATATCTGACTCTTTGTGACCCCATGGACTGTAGCCCATAAGGCTCCTCTGTCCATGGGATTCTCCAGGCAAGAATCCTGGAGTGGGATGCCATTCACTTCTCCAGGGGATCTTCCCAACCCAGGGATTGAACCCAGGTCTCCCACACTGCAAGCAGATTCTTTACTACCTGAGCCAAGAGTCATGATAAAAATACATGTGAAACTGGGATTAAGTTTAGGTCACATGTAAAAGGACAACTGGAAGACAGAAACTTCTGTGAATGATTCGGCTCCTCTGGCAGGATTAGGTGGCCCTGCGGTTCAAGAAGTAAATGGATTCCATTAAAATGTCACCAACTTGTAGTCAAATTTATTTATGCATTGATGTTATTCATAGTGTTTTTTTCATAGCTCTGTTTGTTGACGGTGGTAATGATGATAATGAAGGTGATAGCATTTATATAATTCTTTTTATGTTCTAAGCACTTTGCGATTTTATATCAGTCTGGATTCTCCAGAGAAATAGAACCAGTAGGAGTTAAACAAGATTTATTATGAAGAATCATGTGATGATGGAGGCAGAGAAGTCCCACGATCATCTACACCCAGGAAAGCTGGTGGTGTAATTCAGTCCAAGTCCAAAGGGTCAGAGGAGATGAGATGAGATGAGATGTCTCAGCTCAAGAAGCTAAAGGGAGTGAATTCCGCCTTCTTCTACCTTTTGTTCTATTCAAGCCTCCAGTGGCTTCAGTGATGCCCACCCACATCGGGGATGGCAATCTACTTTACCGAGTGCACCGATTCAAATGCTAATCTCATCTGAAAACACTGTCACAGACATGCCCAGAAACAATGTCTAATCTGGGCACCCCATGGACAGTCAAGTAGACACATGAAATGAGACATCACACATTTCATCTTCACCACCATTTGTGATAGATTCTATTACAGTTGCCATTTCATAAATGAGGACATAGACCTTGGAAACATGGGATAAGTTACTTACCCAGAGGCTCTGAATGAGTAGGTGATAGTGGTGGAATACAAACCCAGGGAGTCTGGTCTGGAGACAAATGCTTAATCCTACAAAATACTCTGTCAGCAAAACAGAGGTTTTGTTTTTTGTTTTTTCTTAATGGACAATTAGCAAAGAGAGCTAAGCATTTGGTAAATTCTTAGGAAACCCTTTGTCAAACTGGCATGAGGTCGTTCACATAGATGTTTCCAGAACTGTTTACCTGACTTTCTCCCTGACCATTCTGCATTGGTGACACAGTGGTAAAGAATCTGCCTGCCAATGCAGGAGATGCAAAGACTTGGGTTCAAACCCTGGGTCAGGAAGATCCCCTGTAGGAGGAAATGGCAACCCACCCCAGTACTCTTTCTGGAAAATGCCATGGACAGAGAAGCCTGTAGGGCTGTAGTCCATGGGGTCACAAAGAATCGGATACGACTGAGAATACACACGTCCTGCATTTTATTTTTATTTGGTTGGCCAAAAAGTTAGTTTGGATTTGTCCATTATATCTTATGAACAGCCCAAACAAAATTTTTGGCCAAGCCAACACATGGTCTCCACACCCCAACCCCATGCCCCATGATAAGGGTCAGGGTAGGAAACAGTGTATGTTTCTTGCTTTGGTTTGTTTCTCATTTATTTATTATTTTACATTTATTTTTTAATTGTTGGCTGTGCCGTGTGGCTTGTGGGATCTTTGTTCCCCCACCCGGGATTGAACCACGCTCTTGGCAGTGAAAGCAGAGAGTCGGAGGGGTCCTAACTACCGGACGGCCAGGCAATCACCTTGTTTGTTTCCTGGTGAGTTCTCTAGTACTTCACCTTTTTAAATTTGTTGTGACCACTGGGAAACTCAGAACTCAGTTTTGTGCCCATTTGCTTTATTTTTTTCTCAGACAACTCTTAATCAATGATGATGTGTGTTTTAGGGGATTTTGGAGCAGGAAATGGCACCTCACTCCAGTATTCTTGCCTGGAGAATCCCAGGGACAGAGAAGCCTGGTGGGCTGCCGTCTATGGGGTCGCACAGTGTCGGACACGACTGAAGCGACTTAGCAGCAGCAATGTCTATGTAGGTAAATTTTTTTTCTGTCTTAATTCCTCTGTGGGAGGAAGGGAGATAACTGAAGAAATATTTAAATAAGTGAACCTCAAAATACCAAAAATATATTCCAAGAACTGAGTTGGGAAACTGACAGTATTTTTAACCCACTTCTTTGTGAGCATAACTAGCTCCTGAATTTATAAAATGTAAATGTTGCATCCTGTTTTATAATACTAATACATGTCCAGGATAGAAAATCTCAATGTGTAGAGGGAATCACCACTAACACAGATATCCTTTCATAAACCTACAACTCATAAATATCAGTAACTATATAGAATTGTGTGTGCATACAACCTACATTCTAGAAAATTTGAGATCGTTCTATGGTACTATTTTTTTTAATTTATTTTTTTTATTTATTTGGCTGCACTGTGTCTTGGTTGCTGCATATGGGATCTAGTTCCCTGACCAGGGATCGAACCTGGGCCTCCTGCATCAGGAGCTCAGAGTCTTAACCACTGGACCACCAAGGGAGCCCCCTGTGGTACTATTTTATAATCTAATTTTTTCCATATGGCAGTGTATTTTTAATATTTCCTGCATCATTATGTATTCTTCCAATTGTTTTTAAAGAATCTTCACAAAAGGATTCACTTCACTGCTGGCCACCTATAAGTAAGAGTTCACGCTGTGCATTTAAATATTTATTTACATGTAACACCATAATCCATGCAATCTCACATAAATCCCTCTATGTAATTAAGTTCATGGACTATTATTGCGGGGATTTTTTTCTACTTCCCAGCAAATCTGAGACTATCCTGAATACAGAACATGCATTTTTATACAATAATTACATCAGTAATTTCTAACTCAGTTTGCAAAACTCCTTACCTGAATTACTCTCATGCCTTTGGCCATGGAGGGGCAGGGGAGGGGGTGGGTGGGTTGGGGCCAGAGATGAGACAAGAGTTGTCCTTTCTTTTGCACTCTCATAGGACTCCGAAAGAAAGTGAATCTCTGAGTTGAGGAGAAGCCATTCAGCTGAACTTCAGTCTAACCCCACCACTGTCTTGGCTCTGCTGCCAGCTCTGAAGGCTCACATCCCAGCCCTCCCACTTTCCAGTCTTCAGAGAATAGAGCTACAGGACTAATAATGGTGAACTGCTCTTTTTCTCCTCCCACTCAACACAGACCAGCATGTCAGGAGCTGGCTTTTATGTCCCTGGAGAGAAGGACTTTTTATCCACTTTGTACCATCAGTTACCTTGAGGATTCTAATCTTTTTACTGGGCTTCCCAGTTCACACCAGTGGTAAAGTACTCACCTGCCAATGCAGAAGACTTAAGAGACTCAGGTTCAATCCCTGGGTCCGGAAGATCCCCTGGAGGAGGGCATGGCAACCCAGTCCACTATTCTTGCCTGGAGAATCCCATGGATAGAGGAGCCTGATGGGTTACAGTCCATGAGGTCACCAAGAGTCAGACATGACTGAGCAACTTAGCACCCATTCACTATTCTTTCTAGAAAGTTGCTTCCTATCCCCACCAAATTCTCCAAAGTTCTCTCAGCCCTCTGTGAGCTGCAGCACCACTTCTCTCTATATCCTTGTTCTATACTCTCTTTGATCATCATTTATTAGGAAGTGTGTATTGTTGGGAAGGTAGGTTGACAGAGTTACTTCAACACCAGCCAGTTCACAGTGAATCAGATTTGAAGTTGAAATTTCACAAAAAAAAAAAAAAAAAAAACCACTGAGAAATATTACTACAGTAAGACTGATTAGCTTGCAACATTTCTGGAACACAGCTATCTTAGACTGTTTATGTATGCCTGATGCAACCAACAAATTTCTAAGAAACTCAAAGTAGTTGTTAGGGCAAATTTTTTTGAGAGCACTGAACATAACTAAATTAAAGTGTGTCAAAAAGTCACATGATCTTGATATTGGGAAAAAGGATACAGCCTCATAAAAACTTAAATCAAAATTCAGAGTGCTACAACGATTGTCTTTCAGAGAAACAAAATCCTGATGAGTATATATAACACATTGTTCACAGTTTAGGTCTCCAAGAAACTTCTCCATCTTACGTTCTGTCTTCTTGATCTCTTGCACTTCAGGTCAGGATCTGTCAGTACCTAAACAGTTCTGATGCCTTGTTCTCACTCACAGGGCTCTGTTGTCCACAGATCCTTTTGATTAAATGACTTTGTCAAGAATTGGTTATGTTTCATCTTTCATATCTAGACTGCACCCACTAAAGTACCCTGAAGGTACTGGGGCCGTAGGGTCCTTAAACTACATGTAACTCAAGGTAACACACATTTTTAGTACTTAAATCCAATCTTCAGGTAGACTCTAACATGGAATCTCAGTATAAATGCTGATTAAAGAAGGTCAATAAGATTTTTCGACCTATTCCTACTCAGGCACTCTCTTAACCCATTCCCTTCTTTTGGCAACCTCAGAGGCACAAGAGTAAAACTATATGTATCATTCTGTTAATAACAGTTTGAGAATGACATATCTTATGTAATCTTCGAATTTTACGGGGAAAACTGAAAGTCAGAGAGATCAAGCCACACAGCCAGGGTGAAAGAGAAATTGCTATTAATAGATAAGCTGAGTCTAGAGGTCAGGTCTCCTGACACTGCTCATTATTCCTCTCCTTTTAACAATGAGGCTAAACAGGAAAAGTAGAAAACATCTCCGGATGCTGAGAAGAGTTTTATTTTTAAGGTCCATGTAGACACAGAAATGTTTGGTACAGAGGGTGTTATTCATGCCTCCACATTTCTTCCTTTTCCTATTTTCTCCCCACTCGAAATTCACTGAAGAATTGTATCAGTGGTTCTTTGAGATCCTTAGACAGATAGATGGCTCTGTTGGATACTAAACACCATAAATGTTAATTTAGGACTCTGCTGTTAATATCATTTTGATGATCAACACTAGCTTAATAAGAATATGAATCAAATGGATTAGATTCTTTTTTCAAAACACTGCAAAAATGAGAACAGCATCAAATCTCAATATGCTGCCCAAGTGGATGGGGTGGTATCTTGTCTTTGAATCTCAGGGCAGAGAGAACTGAACACAAGAACAACAACCCTCCTCTGAAATATTCTGGAATACTGAGAGGTGGGTTAGCACTTTGAAATTTAATAGGGCTGATAAACATCAGCTCATTGGGTCCAGGGCTATTTGTACTTGGGAAAAACTGTGGAGTTAATGAAGATTTCTGGAGTTTTTTGTTATGGCACTCCATGTCTTTTACAAGGTGGATGATTAATAATGATTGGTGGTAGAGTGAAGTTCTGTCCCCTGATATTGCTCCAGGAGGCAGAAGTTGGTAGACTACTTTCTGAGAGCTCAATTCAAAGCTCGTTGCAATTTACTCAGATTTCATGTGGACAGGAAAAAACATGTCAGAGAGAGGCACATGATTGAAATATTGAATCATAGAATATTGCACGTGGGCTGGCTCTGGAGCAAATGATTTTAGATTGCAAGCAGAAACTGGTGAGGGGCATAAGCATGGAGGTCATCTGCCTGGCTGAAGCAGAAGGGGAGATTTAGCAACTGTTTGTTGTGGCAGAAAATCATCTCTGATTGTTTGTGAGGTAGAGGATTGGAGTCAAGCCGATACAGCCAGTCTCGAAGAAGAAATCCTGACCTGCGTCATATGGAGCTGCGTTTGCCTGATGAACCTGTTATAACTATCCACCCTTACTCCAAGGTAATGCTTTTTCAAATCAAGAAAAGCAAAAGTAAATATGAGCACTATGTTATAGCGAGTTTGAAAGTAGCCCAACTATGTGAAGCTACAGGAAGTGTCTTTTATTAAAACTATTTCTTAAAGATTACTGGAAATAATTTGGCTTTTTCCTGTCTTATCCCTCAAGACAAACTAAAAATCAACTCTTGCTAGTGCAAAGGTGTCATATTCAGGATGGAGCAAACCTTCGAATCCTGGTATTCACCATGGAACTCTAAACCTGACATATATTAGATGAGGCAGAGTCCTTAAATGGCATTGACCTTGATGCTGTGTAGACCTAGGTTCAGATTCTTTCTTCTGTCCCCTTCAAGCTGTGTGACCTTATGCAAGTTAGTCAGTTTTTCTCTTTTTCTGTTTCTCTAGCTGAAAAGGTGGAAAATTGTACTAGCTTCATAGAACTGATGTGGCAATCACAAGACATTAAATGAAATAAATACATATAAAGCTGTTCATCATGGTAGCCACATTTACTATGCGTGTCCCCTAAATTGTCTCTCTTGTGATAGATTTCTGGTATAGCGCCCCCTCCCCATTTCTTATTTACTTCAAGTTCCTATGTTTGGAGTCACTTTGTAGACAGCTATTTTAGGATTTTTTTTTCCTCCTCCAGAAGGCCTCAGTAGAGAATAGCCCAGAGTTTCTCATATCTGCTCTGATGATTCCCAACTTCTATGCCAAGCAGCATCTTGAAAAGTAAGTCTGTGTATCCTCCTAACTGTTGGAATCCTAGGGGAATGCTGTAGCTTACTGAAACTTTAGGTGTCACTAGTCTGTAAACTGAGTAACACTGAGGTCCAATGTATGCATGCTCAGTGGCTGAGTCATGTCCGACTCTTTTCCACACCATGGACTCTAATCCACCAGGCTCCTCTGTCCATGGGATTTCCCAGGCAAGAATAGGAGTGGGTTGCCGTTTCCTCCCCCAGGAAATCTTCCCAACCCATGTCTCCTGTGTCTCTTGAATTGTCAGGCAGATTCTTTACCACGGACTCTCCTGGGAAGCCACTCAAGTTTCAGCTTGCAAGCTAAAATCCTCAGTTGTAAATCAAGAAAATACAATAATATACTATTAACGTGGTAAATTACCTATGGGGAAATAAGTTTTCTCCTTCGTAATGAAGTCATTTCTAGGTATGGTACAACACTTTGTCTCCAGGTAGGCTGAGTTTGGGGCACATTAGAAGCTTGTATATTAAATTTGCATACTCATATCCAGTCTATCTACAAGTCAATTCTGTCAAATCTTTCTTCAAAATGCAGCTCAGATCTATTGACTTTCCCCCAGCAGCATCGGTGATATCTCTCTAGACTAATAAAGTCATCTTCAACTGGACTTCACATTTTTGCACTTACCTTTGTACAATATTATTCTTCCTAGAGTAGACATAGATAATCTTTAAAATACTAATTAAATTTTGTCACTACCAGTCATAAAGATTTTGATTTTTTTTTATTGCGTTTAATGATGTCTAAACCCCTTACTGTGTCCACAGAGCTTCACATAATCTTTCTTTCTGCTTACCTTCATCTCCAATTCTTCCCCAACTGACCCTTTTCCCTACCACAGTGAACTCTTTGCTTTCTGAATACACCAAGTTCATTTTGGCTTCAGAACTTTGTTTTGTATCTATCTGTGGAAAAGACTTGCTTGTTCTCATCTAATTATCCTATCTCAAAGGTTGGTTTCTGGAATACCTCATCAAAAACAAAACAAAACAAAAACTCAGATATGCAGATGATACCCTTCTAATGGCAGAAAGTGAAGAGGAACTAAAGAGCCTCTTGATGAGGGTGAAAGAGGAGAGTGAGAGAGCTGGCTTGAAACTCAACATTCAAAAGACTAATATCATGGCATCTAGTCCCTTCATGTCATGACAAATAGATGGGGAAAAAATGGAAACAGTGGCAGATTTTATTTTCTTGGTCTCCAAAATCACTGTAGATGATGACTACAGTCATGAAATTAAATGACTCTTGCTCCTTGGTAGACAAGTCATGACAAACATATCAAAAAGCAGAGACATCACTTTGCCAACAAAGGTCTGTATAAATCAAAGCTATGGGTTTTCAAATGGTCATGTACAGATGTGAGAGTTGGACCATAAAGAAAACTGAACTCCAAGGAACTGAAGCTTTCAAATTGTGGTGTTTGAGAAGACTCTTGAGAGTCCCTTGGACTGCAAGGAAATCAAACCAGTCAGTTCTCAAAGAAATCAACCCTGAATATTCATTGGAAGGACTGATGCTGAAGCTGAAGCTCCAATACTGTGACCACCTGATGTGAAGAACTGACTCATTGGAAAAGACCCTGATGTTGGGAAAGATTGAAGGTAGGAGGAGAAGGAGGCGACAGAGGATGATGAGCTAGTTGGATGGCATGACTGACTAAATGGATATGAATTACAGCAAACTCCAGGAGACAGTGAAGGACAGGGAAGCCTGGTGTCCTGCAGTCCATGGGATCCCATATAGTCAGATATGACTGTGCAACTGAACAACAACCATCAAAAATAAACACCCTATGACTTTGTTTTGGTTTCTTTATATGGTTTATGACATATAAGTTTCTTTAATTGTTAATGAATTATTCAAATTTTTATTATTTTCATATGAGTGCAAATGTGATAGAGTCCAGGGCAGGCAGTGGTAGTGGCCAGGGCCAGTGGTGTCTCAGCCTTGTCCGTGGGGTCACCTACAGGTGCTTGTGCAGTGGCAGAGGCCAGTTGCACACACACACTCACAGTGTTAGGTGGGCCAGGGCAAGCAGCAAAGGCTGAAGCCAAGTGGGGCCACCCTGGCAGCTTTGAGGGCCCTGGCTGTCTGTAAGCACTACTGTGGCCATTGATTCATGCCATAGGCACATATCAGTGAAGACCAGTGTCAAGAGTCAGGTCAAGGTTGCATGTATACACCTGGAAAGGACCCCTGCAGGTGAGCCCAGTGGTGCTGGCTAGTGATACAACATAGAGTCAACTCCAGGTCTACACACAGCTGTGTGGCCTGGCTGTGGTATATCAGTTCAGTTCAGTCACTCAGTCATGTCCTACTCTTTGCGACCCCATGAACTGCAGCACACCAGGCCTCCCTGTCCATCACCAACTCCCAGAGTATACCCAAACTCATGTCCATTGAGTTGGTGATGCCATCCAACCATCTCATCCTCTGTCATTCCCTTCTCCTCCTGCCATCAATCTTTCCCAGCATCACGGTCTTTTCCAATGAGTCAGCTCTTCGCATCAGGTGGCCAAAAGTATTGGAGTTTCAGCTTCAACATCAATCCTTCCAATGAACACTCAGGACTAATCTCCTTTAGGATGGACTGGTTGGATCTACTTGCAGTCCAAGGGACTCTCAAGAGTCTTCTCCAACACCACAGTTCAAAAGCACCAATCCTTTGGCACTCAGCTTTCTTTATAGTCCAATTCTCACAACCATACATGACCACTGGAAAAACCATAGCCTTGACTAGACGGGCCTTTGTTGGCAAAGTAATGTCTCTGCTTTTTAATATGCTGTCTAGGTTGGTTATAACTTTCCTTCCAAGGAGTAAGCATCTTTTAATTTCATGGCTGCAGATACTCCTTGACAATAGGATTTCACTATGGGTACAGGGCAGTCGAAGCCAATGATGAGGCTTGGGGCATGCAGGTACCCAGCTGGTGGGGCTGGTGGCTGATGATGCAGGGGTACAGGTCAGTGACAAGAGATAGGGCCAAATCTGGGCCCACAAGCAGCTGTTGTGGGCCTTGGCTCCCTGTGTGGGCATCTCTGGCTGCAGGATCTTACCAAGGGTGTGCGTGTGGCAGTGGCGGCGGGCGAAGGGTGCCATGCCAGCTTGGTGCAGAGGCACAGCTGGAGGGCACTGCTCTGAGCTTGCTCATAGTGGTGGGAGTCAGCTTTGGGGTCTAGGTTGCCACCTTGCTCTCTCACTGTTGCCGAGTCCTGGGTTGGATGTCAGTGAAGGTTCTGGACTTCAGTGGGGGCAGAGAGGAGAGAGAAGGAAGGGCCTCAAGCAGCTGATGATAGGAAATCAAATAACTGTGGTGGGAAAACGAGTGAAATCTGCAGACAGTTCACAGTGGCTTTGATGGCCAGAGGTTCCTTTAGTGGTAAAGGCTGCTGGCGTTGTATGCAGAGTGTCACTGGGAACCGTGGGCACTCGCCCTGCAGAGTTGAGATTGGTGGCCCCCATTTTTCTCCTTTGTTCCCAGCTTTTTCTATATGTCTCAGCTTTGCTTCTCTCTGGATGGGGTGAAACCAAAGTAGGTCCTCTGTGTGGTGTCTTGAATGGCTAGGAAAGCTGGTCACTCATTCTGATCAAAAGTTTTTTTGTTCCACTGTATTGCTAAAGTTGGGGTTTCCCTGGTGGCTTAGAGGTAAAGAATCTACCTGAAATGCAGGAGACATGGGTTTGATCCCTGAGTTGAGGAGTTCCCCTGGAGGAGGAAATGGCAACCCACTCCAGTATTCTTGCCTAGAGAATCTCATGGACAGAGGAGCCTGGTGGGCTACAGTCCTTGGGATTACAAAAGGGTCAGACACAATTTAGTGACTAAACAACAACAAAAGCATTCCTAAGTTTCTTAAGAGAATACCAGAGCTCTTGCAAAGCTATCTTTGTTCGTGGATGGCTGTCTAGTAGTTCATCTTTGTCAGGGAACAGAGTCTGAGGTTTCCTACACTACTATCTGGGTGATGTCACCCTAATAGGTAACTTTTTAGCAAATCATCAAGCTATATGTAATTTCTAATCTATACAAATTCCTTAGGAAAATAAAATACAAGAATTATTTTGTGTAACAAGTACAGAGAAGTCATCAAGCAAAATCATAAACCAATCTCACATATGAATATAAAATTTTAAATCCTCAATAAAGTGGAAGTGAAGTTGCTCAGTCGTGTCTGACTCTATGCGACCCCATGGACTGTAACCTACCAGGCTCCTCCGTCCATGGGATTTTCCAGGCAAGACTATTGAAGTGGGCTGCCATTTCCTTCTCCAGGGGGTCTTCCCAATCCAGGGATCGAACCCAGATCTCCTGCATTGCAGACAGACGCTTTACCGTCTGAGTCACTAGAGAAGTGTGGCCTCAATAAATACTAGCAAATGGAATTCAGCTTTGTGTCTATTTACACATGTGAATCTATCTATCCATCTGTCTATCTATAAAAACATCCTATGTGTGTTTGGGCTTCCCTGGTGGCTCAGATGGTAAAAAATCTGCCTGCAGTGTGTGAGACTCGAGTTCAATCCCTGGGTCAGGAAGATCCCCTGGAGAAGGAAACAGTAACTCACTCCAATATTCTTGCCTGGAAAATTCCATAGACAGAGGAGCCTGGCAGTCTACATGGGGTCACAGAGTAGGACAGGACTGAGCAACTAACACTTTCACCTTCATCTGTCAATCTATCTATAGAAACATCTTAAGTGTGTTTGGCTAACATAATCATAAGCTACTATAAGAAAGAAATTCCAAACATGGTGCTTTAAGGTGGAAGTTTATATGCCTTTCACAGGGTGAGTGGTCTTTCTTTTTTATTTGGTGGGTAAAATCCATTCATTATTTAGGGAATCAGGCTATCTTCCTCATGTTGTTCAACCATCCCTCAGTGCAGTGGTGCATGGACCAGTGGCATCACTATCCCCAGAAGTTTGTTAGAAACTTAAATTCTTTGTTCCCATCCCAGATGTACTGAATTTCATATATTGATGGGGTCAGACTTGCTTTAATTTCTCCTGGTGATTTTGCTACCCACTAAAGTTGGAGACTCCATGCTTGAAGGGAAGAGCCTGCAACCTTCAATGATGGTTTAATATTAGAAAATCTTTTAACATATCCACCATAGAGCACGATGCATTGAAAAGCTCCAAGACACAACTCATTCACAGCGTAAACAATGGGGTAGTTTATGGTGATGGCACCATCCTAGGTTTGCATGGACCATGGTTTGAGCAGAAATATGGCAGCCCTGACCTTGGGTTAACTGAATGATGGTGAAAATCCACAGGATCATTTCAATTACTGCAGAAAAACATTCGATAGAGTTCAGCATTCATTCAAGATAAAAACACACATTGAATTGGGAAGAGAACAGAATTTCTTTAACTTGATAAAAGATACAGTTCAGATATCAACAGAAAAGATCAGATTAGGCTGTAAAAGTGAAAGGAGCATTGTTGTTCAATTCAGTAATGGCAAGAATGCCCATTATCAGTATCTCTATTAAACCTTGAATTTGGATACTTTAACCATGATAAGAGAAAACATAATAAGATATAAAAATTAGAAAGAAAGAGATAAAAGTGCATTTCCCTCCAGACTATGTGGATGGACTAGAAAGAAAATCTACAAACTGCTAGAATTTGTTTAAAATTTTACTAAGCTCATGAGACAAAATATAATTATGAGTAATAAATAAATTCCTACTCACTAGACATAACTTCTTATAAAATGCAATACAAAAATATCCCATTCACAGTTCATATCATCATGGAAAAATATTACAGAATAATAGCATAGGATGCTAAAGAAGACGTGAACAAAAGTGAGATATATAAAGGTTTCCATCTGTCCTCAACCAATCAATAAATACATTTCTCTTTAGAGTCCAAACTTTCTTTTCCATGACATTGGACAGGCTCCTTCTCAAATTTATGTGGAGTGGCTAATGTAATATTTAAGAGCAAGTAGGACTACTTTGGCCACCTAATGTGAAGAGTTGACTCATTGGAAAAGATTCTGATGTTGGGAAAGATTGAGGGCAGGAGGAGAAGGGGACGACAGAGGATGAGATGGTTGGATGGCATCACTGACTCAATGGACATGAATTTGAGCAAGCTCCGGGAATTGGTGATGGACAGGGAAACCTGGTGTGCTGCAGTCCATGGGGTCACAAAGAGTTGGACACGACTAAGCGACTGACCTGAACTGAACTGAGGAATCTTTTCTCAGCAGTTTTCAACCTTTATTATAATGGCTACAAAAGTCAAACAGTGTCACAGAAATAATACATAAAGCAGCAGAGTAGAATGGAGGGTTCAGAAACAGATTCATCTGTATGAGAATTTGATCAATGATAGTCATATTATAAACAAATGGTGAAAAGGTTCAAGATGGCAGTGTAGGAAGAGATTGAATTTACTTCCTCCCGTGGACATAACAAATACACAATATCTATAGCTCAATTCACTCTGAAAAGAACCTGAGAAATAGCAGAACACCTGCTCCACCACAAAAGAGAAAAAGAACCACGTGGAGATGGGTAGGAGAAGCAGACACGTGCTCTTGACAAAAACCCTACCACGGTCATGGTGACTCAGTACAGGGGAGGATATCACTAGACGGGTGCTTCTCCTGGAGGAGTGACGGCTTGGCATCCCCCATGAGACACCCTGTCCCCTGGGGTCTCCTCCAGAAAACGAGTCCCCAAAGATGTCTGGCTTAGAAAATCAAAAGTGTATAGGAAATGGAGACACCCTTCTCCAAGGGCTTACAGGAAGCTTCACTCACCCTAAGACCCAGTAAAATAAGAGCAGTTCAAAAAGTGCCCAGATTGCATGTGCAGGCAAGCCATTTGTGAATCTAAATGCATTGGCTGAAGGAGCAGAGGGTAGTGGAAATGCTCTGTAGGGGTGGAGGCTCTGGCAGATGCCACTGTTGCACTTGCCACCAAACTTGCTAGCTGTTGTTGTTCAGTTGCTCAGTCGTGTCTGACTCTTTGCGACCCCATGGGCTATAGTACTCCAGGCTTCCCTGTCCTTCCCCATCAACCAGAGCTTGCTCAGACTCATGATCACTGAGTTGGTGATGCCATCAAACCATCTCGTCCTCTGTCATCCCCTTCTTCTCCTGCCTTCTGTCTTTCCCAGAATCAGGGTATTTTCTAATATGGAAAGGGAAAAGCAATCATGGCACTATCCTTCCACATTGCTGAAGCCAGAGAGTTATGAGCCTTGCAGCACTCCCCCACTTCCTCGATCTGGTCTGTGGATGCAGACGGTTGCACTGTTCTCCTGCTCCCTAGCTAAAGTCTGTGGGTGCAGGAGGTGATGACACTCCCTAGCTGGAGCTGGGAAGTGCAAGTGGCCATGGCAATATCCTTCTTCAGTAAGCTCTTTAACTTTAGTCTTAGTGATACTTTTTTGGACACATGTCCTCAGCCAAGGGCAACAACAACAAAAGGAAACAAATAGGGCTACATCAAACTAAAAGTTTTGTACAGAGAAGGAAAGGATCCATAAGACAAAAAGGAAACCTACTGAATGGGAGAATATACTTGCAAATCATACAACTGGTAAAGTTTCATAGCCAAATTATATAAAGAATTTATACAACCTAATATGAAGAGAAAACACACAAACAACCTGATTAAATAAAGGACAGAGGTCTTGAATAGACATTTTTTCCAAAGAAGACATACAGATGGCCAATAGGCACATGAAATGATGTTCAACATCACTTATCAGGAAAATGCAAATCAAAACCACAATGAGATATTATCTCATACCTGTCAAAAGAGTGATTATCCAAAAGAAAAAAAAAGACATTACTGAGGACATGGAAAAAAGCCAACCCTCCTGTAGTGTTGGTGGGAATGTAAATCAGTGCAGTCACTATGGAAAATAGTATGGGGATTCCTCAAAAAAGTTGAAAATAGGACTATCATTAAATCCAGCAATTCTACTTCTTGCTACTTATTGAAAGAAAACAAAGTACTAATTAAAAAGATACACACACCTCTATGTTCATTGAAGCATTACTTATAAGAGCACAGACATGAAAGATTTGTGGAACTGCATGATCGGTGGTGTTCACAAATCTTTGATGTCTCCTTCCCCCTCATATACATACTGATAGAAATTTCTACCTATTTTACTCTTTAAATACTTCTCAAATCTCTGTACTTCTCTCCGTGACTGTCGTCACTACCTAAATCAATTGCCATCATCTCATCTTGACTTCCTTGGTAGCTCAGACAGCAGAGCATCTGCCTACAATGCGGGAGACCGGGGTTCGATCTCTGGGTCAGGAAGATCCCCTGGAGAAGGAAATGGCAACCCACTCCAGTACTCTTGCCTGGAAAATCCCATGGACAGAAGATCCTGGTAGGCTACAGTTCATGGGGTCACAAAGAGTTGGACACAACTGAGCGACTTCACTTTCACTTCATCTTGATTACCTGAATAGATTCCAAGTGTCTTCCCTATGTTGATGATGGCTCCTGACAAACCCATTCTCTGCAAAGCAGTCAGAATAAATCTCTCAAGACACTCCCCTGTTCATAACATAGCTATGGGTTCACACTGCTTTTAGGATAAAGGCCGGCAATTCTTTAACACGGCCTTCAAAACCTTGCATGTCTTGACCACTTAAAAAAGTTAAAAAGAGCACAGGCAAGGAAATAACCTATGTGCACACCAGTAGATGAATGGACAAGGAATATGTCACACACACACACGAGTGGAATATTACTCAGCTATAAAAAATAAATCTTGCCGTTTGTGACAACATGGCTGGGCCTAGTGGGTGTGCTCAGTGAGATGAATCCGAGAAGCACAATTACTGTCTGATGCCACTTACATGTGGAATCTAAAAACAAAACAGAAATAGACTCACAGAGAAACCAAATCAGTGGTTGCTGAGAAGTGGGAGGTTGGGGAATAGGTACTTTAGATGAAAAGGGTTAAGAGATACAAGCATCTGATTATAAAATAAATGTCATAGGGATATAAGATACAACACAGGGAATATAGTCAATGATAATGTAATAACTTTATATAGTCACAGTTTGAAGCTGGATTTATTGTGATGACCATTTTGAAATATTGAGTCACTATTATGCATACCTGAAACTAATATGAAATTTTATGTCAATCACCCTCAAACAAAAATAAATAAATAAATGGTGAAAAGTGGCAACAAATGAATTTTAGGTCATTTTGTTATACAATAAAATATTCTATCTCTTCTAAAACCCCTACCTGTATGTTTAAAAAGCAAAGGTGGGAAGCAAAATTTTAAACATTTAAAAAAGTGTTAGGAGTCTAACTTTACGATATTGGAGTATGAGAATATCTTATATGATAAAAACATGTAAATAAGAGGATAATATAGATTTGACTATAATGTAGTATAGTGCATTTGACTATAATGAAAGATAGTATATCTTTCATTTGACTAATATACATTTGACTATAGAAACTCTATTTTTTTTTTCAAAACAATACTTACAGAGTGTTAGAAAAACATATATGAAGTTAAGAAGCATAATCTGCAGCTCAGGAGAGCACATATAGACATTATAATCAGGAATTGACATAGAATTTCTAAAATTTAATAGGAAAAAGACAAGTATCTAAATAAACACTTGGTAAATACATGAGCACATAATTCACATAAAATAGCACATATATGATCAATAACTATCAGAATAGAGTTTAAAACTTACTAACAAATCAGAAAATGGAGAATAAAATTATGAAATATTATTTCAGAGACTGAAATAATTTCAAAGTCTGATAGTAACAAAAATTGGTGAGACAGTGGGGAAATAAACTCATAGATTTTCAGAAAACATGTAAATTGCTACTACCAATTTCTTGAACAATCTAGTAATATCTTGTGAAATTGAAGATGTCCATAACCTTGATTCGATCTTTCTAATTCCACCAGAAACTTCTTTATTTATTGTGGTGACACATGCAAGAAACTCTACTGCAGTATGATTACTACCAAATAAAAATTGGAAAGTACCTAAATGTTCACCAAACACACGTGGATAACTAAATTATACCTATAAGAAGGAATGCTACAGTGGTTATAATTAATGATTTAGAACTATATTTATTAATGTGAGTTTTTAAAAAAGAAACCATAATATTACAAAAAAACAAGTAATTAAATAATGATGTGATATTATTTTATCATCTATAAAAAGCCAATAATAACACAATAAAATAGTATATATGTTTTATGGATATTGACATATATAAATATGTAAAGCAGACAAGATTAAAGGACTCTCCTGAGGATTATAAACATTGAATTCAAGACAGCAGCTAACATCTCAGGTAAGGGATAACAGGGTAATGTGTTTGGAAGGAAAACAGAGTTTCAGCATTATCTTAAATGTTTTATAGCTTAACAAGATCATAAACAAATGTAGTGAAATGTTAAAATGTGATAAGTTAAAAAGCTGGAAGGTGGGTACACAGATGTTTGTTTCATTAGTCTATAACATTTTAATGAAGTATTTTATAATATAAATATTTAAAGTTTTTCTTCAATGTTTTGTTAAAATACATTTTTTTTATCCACTCTACCACCCCCACATTTTTCATCCACTTTTAAATACAGGCTGTTCATTTCTGGAAAAATTTAAAAACAACGTCAACAACACTAAGAAGCAGCATTCAGATCTCTCTGAAACAGGACACATATGGTTTCCTTTCAGTTATGTCACACTATTCCTTATTTTTTAAGAAAACATCCTCATTTCATATTAAAAGATTTTACCTATTTGTTGATTTCAGAATTTTTGTCTTGATTGGTATCTGCCATTTTGGTCAAATATTCAAATTGCAATATTTTTCTATTTGTTTCAGTATCCTATGAATCAGAATGTAACAGTCAGTTATAGAGCACAAAACCAGCTCAAGAAATAGTTGCTTAATATCTCATTAATTGAACATCTTAATCCAGTGGTGAATTATGAATATAATTTGTAATGAAAATTCATTTAAAACATTTGGCAGACTGGTAATAATAAGGATCAAAAGTAAAATAATTTGTAATTTCATTGCCCAGTAATAATTTCTCTTCATTCATTTGTATATCTACTTTCACACACATTCCAATAAATAGCAAATAAAAATTCAGGATTCCAAGTTAAATTTTATTTCAGATAGGCAACGATTTTTCAATGTAAGTAAGCACCATGCAATATATGAGACCTACTTGTACTAAAAAAAAAATTATCTTTGTAGTGTATCTGTAATTCAAATTTAACTGTAAATCCTGCGTTTCACCTAACTCTACCAAAGACCAAAGCAGAGTATTTAAGGTGGTTCTGAATTTCTGGCTTCCCTTAGGGCCTCTGCTCAAGTTCATAGACTAGTTTAACATCAAGACTGGAGGCAAACAGACTCTACAATTGTCTAATTCAGGAAGCTGGAACTGAAATTCCTGCATAAAGACAAATCGTTTTAGAAGGAGTATGTGGAAAAATCAGTGTAAATTCATTAACATTCTTCGAGAAAATAAAAATCTCAGTAGTCTTTCTAATAAATATGACAGACATGATTTTTTTTTCTGCTACATGGACTGGGACTCATGATCTTACATTTTTCAAAACGTATACATAATTTTTTTTCCATTTATTTTTATTAGTTGGAGGCTAATTACTTTACAATATTGTAGTGGTTTCTGTCATACATTGACATGGATCAGCCATGAATTTACATGTATTCCCATCCCGATCCCCCCTCCCACCTCCCTCTCCACCCGAATCCTCTGGGTCTTCCCAGTGCACCAGGCCCGAGCACTTGTCTCATGCATCCAGCCTGGGCTGGTGATCTGTTTCACCCTAGATAATATACTTGTTTCAATGCAGAAAAAGAGATGCAAAACATAATTTTTGAGCATTGCAAACTGAGAATCTAAAACCACTTTTAGCTCTTTCCCAACCACCAAAGTCGAGGGATGAAGTACTTGTTGGTTGACTATTTTCACAGTCTCAGTTCTGAGTCCCCATGAAGACCTTGCTCAACCAAGCATGGGCAGCTGATAGCCCCAGGTGTCAACTTCACCATGCTCCTTGGCGAGGCAATTGAGAAAATGGGCTCTCCTCAGCTTTCTGTCACACATCATCACTGAAACTTGGAAAAAGAACGATTTGTACTTGGAACCAACCAGATGGAAGTAACTTCTCAAATTCTCACTTCTATCCCAAGCTGTCTGTTCACTGGAACACAGAAGCAGCCTGTCAGGCTAACGTGCAGAGGAGGAAAATGAGGAAAAGGGCAATACCCTGTCATCCCTTAGACACCCAAACTTTCCTCATTCAATACCCTAGCCCTGAAAACACATACACACCACAACCCTTCTTTCCCCTTCAGTAAAAATAGGGGGCCTTAGATTTTTGGAAGAAGAACACCCACTTTACTAAAGTAGCTAAATTATAGTCCAGCTGAACCAAGGTACCCAATACTCACATGGTGTTTATTTTTCCAAAAACATGACTGGTATTGGTGAGGATGGAAAAAAAAAAATTGATCTCCTGATTCACTAGGTCTTCATTTATTCAACATTGCAGCTTATCAAGATGGCAGAAATTTTATCCTGAAAATGAGAGCAAATGTGAAAGAAAACAAATGAGAGGAAGTAGAAGGAATTTCAAAGGAGAGAGGAGCCACACTGTTCCCACAGCACACTGACCCTTGACCGGGGTCAACCCATAAAACAGTTTCCTCTCTCGCTGCCTAGCCACAGAAACTGCTGGTACTTCTCATTCCTGTCCTCACAACTTGCAGGCACTGAAATGGCTTCTTCCTTTAGGATGATCAGATGGGCAATGGGCTTCCCAGATGGCGCTAGTGGTAAAGAAGCCACCTGCCAGTGGCGGAGACGTAAGAGACAAGGGTTCGATCCCCGGGTCGGGGAGATCCCCTGGAGGAGGGCATGGCAAGCCGCCCCAGTCTTCTTGTCTGGAGAATCCCATGGACAGAGGAGCCTGGCACCGTATGGTCCACAGACCATGCTGAAGCCACTTAGAATGCAGGCATGTATCTTTGGCAGAGAATGTTATAGAGGAGCAAAACTGGGTACAAGCAGGTGAAAATTCTCCTTAACTTTTTACTGAGATTTGATTGCAGAGAATTTTGCCTTGTATGGACACGAAGGATAATTCACTAGTGTGATTCCATTACCCAGAAAACAGCTTCAGCAAACATACCTCCATCTTTCATTCCTGAGACTCGGGGGAAAACGCAAATACATTGCTACAGGGACATATCATATCTTACAAGCCGAGTATCGCTCATCTTTCATTCTGTTCCACCATTGTATAGCTCTATGATCTGCCTCTAATATAAATTTTTTCCCCAGGAAAATACTTTAGTACCTTAAACTGTCCAAAACCCATTTGATGTCTAGACATTCTTTTTCAATCATCAAATAACGAGTCTCTGGGGAAGGCCTTTCCTACAAATGTGCTCAACAGCTTGTTCTTGACTGGCTGGCTTCTGCATCAGGCTTGCTCTCCCATCTCACCTGCACTTTAAAAGATTTCTCAAAGTCACATCTAATTAACACTGACTCTGAATATAAAAAGACTTCGTTATGATTTCTTATGCTCAGTGCAGGTAATTTTTTTAGATCTTTCCAATCTATTAAAAGGCATTGTAAAAATGGTAAAGCCTAATATCTGAAATATGCTTATTACTTAAACCATTTAAGCATCTCTTTGCCAAGTTTTCTTTTGGGAGGGGGAGGAGATATTTTTCACAACTTACTTGCAATTCATGCTTTTTGTAACCAGCTCCCTTCTTTTCAAAAATCAAATTCTTTGTACAATGTGAATTTTTATCACAAGGAAATATATTTTTAAACCCCTCAAAATCCAATATTAAGGGACCAGATTATATCAGTTGTTTAACATTTTTTTCTCAGAATCCTTGTTGAAATGTTGTATTTATGTATCTGAAATGCCATTATATTTTTGAAGAAAACTCTGTAGATGTTTGAATTTGAATAGGTTCTCAGCAAAACAAAAGCTTGAGGAAATAAAATAGGAAAAAAATAACTTAAAAGCTTCCTACAAGAGACTTTTTATCCATTTGATCACATGAGTAAACCTGGATACCTTCAGTATCTTATTAACTACTGAGCATGTGTGCATGCTAAGTCGCTTTAGTAGTGTACATCTCTTTTCAACTCAATGGACTGTAGCCTGCCATCCTCCTCTGTCCATAGGGATTCTCTAGGTAACAATACTGGAGTGGGTTGCCACCCAAGAATTGAACCTGCGTCTCATGTCTCCCAAATTGGCAGGCGAGTTCTTTACCCTTAGCGCCACCTGGGAAACTCATTAACCACTGTATTTCTCATTAACCGGATCTTCACATCTATCATTCTCAGGCTGCCCAAGTTATCCTTCTAAAAATCTAAGTCAATTGACATTTCTCCCATTCATTACAGTCTTGAGGGCCTGGGCAGCCTGCAGAATTAAGTTGAGGTGCACTAAAATGACATTTAAGGCCTTCTGTAATCAAGTCTCAAAATCTTCTGGCTGCATCTGCTGCCAAATTTCATCAGTTTCACTGCTTATACTCTCTATTCTCATTGTGTTAGCAGGCATATTTGTAACTCTGGGCCTGTCTTCATGGTGTTTCTAAAAGTCTCTTGTGCAAATGCCATTGATTTAGGGAGTCTTCTGGTTACTGTAGTCACAATCTGTTTATTTTCTACTTCAACTGTAAGATGTGTGGTCACTTTTGAGACAGATTTTATTTTAACTTCTGTTTTAGCTATTGATTTGTGGTTTCCGCATTGAAAAGTAAATTCTTTGAGAAAAATCAGTTTCTTAGCTTCATATTCTCCCAACATGAGGTAGAGTGCCATTCAGATAACAGATCCTCAGTGCATGTTCTTTGGATGATTTGAAAATGAGACTTCTTACTTAATTGGAGATCTTATTGGACACATCGTCATTTTCAAGAGCGACATTTTCAATTTTCATTTCTATGTTCTTTCTTCCATCATGCAGAAGAATCCTGGGTAATGAACTGTTCAGTTAACAAGGAAGCCAAGCAAACGTTATTGGGTCTGACCAAAACCGGGAGGCATTCAGAGAGTGATCGGAGCCCAGAGCTGGGGCTACAGATGTATTAAATACACGTGCTAACTGCGGTCTCCATATCAACAGGTATTGGGGAAAGTGTCCTTCTGTGTGTAAGCAAACTGAGAGGCTTGCTGGCTCTCCTTAGGCTATCTCCAAAAGGACTAATTCTCATAGTCTACCTTCCTTTTTCTAAGGCCGAATGCCTGCGTAACCGTTGGTTATGACTGATCCTTTCGTGGTTTCACACTCTGCTTCCCACCGGTGAAATCAGTGAGCCCATCGCAGTCTCCACGGAACAGAGAGCAGTTAGTCTGCTGAGCTTTCGGTGAAGGATCTCCACCCACCTGCAACGCTCACCATGAAATGGAGAGGATGCAATGATTGGCCAGTGATTCTAGATTAGCTGTCAGTATAGTTTGTCTGCAGTTTCCACCCCCATTCCACTAAAAGAATCCCAAAGAACCAAACAGAACAAACCAAAACAAAAATAAAAACCTATATATTTATATTAATAATTAGTCCAGTGTTCCCCTCTTACCTAAGACAATATTAGTAGCTCTTTTCCTCTTTCATTATCTTTAGCAGGTAAACCTTAGGTTAAGTGGAAAAGCTTGAAGTTACGAAAATGAATTTCCATGTACTAAGTATATAAATCTGGATGTGGAATCTGGTTCATTAGCTGTGTAAATGTCCAACCTTGAAGAGATTAGTACAAACTCTTTATCAGAGGGGTGACATGACTTAATGTTTCCACAAGCAGGGAATAAGAGCTACCACTTCTTGGCATCCGTGCCAAATTTGGAAATTTCCAGACTTTTAAAATTGGAAATTTTCCAGACATTTAAACATATGCCAATAAACTGAGTATAGTCATCTCTTGGTATCCACTGAGGGCTGGTTCCAGGAACCCCTACAGATACCAAACTTTTCATATGCTAAAGTCTCTTATAGAAAATGGCACAGTATTTGCAAATAACCAACACACATTCTCTCTTATACTTTAAATCATCTCTTATTTATAATACCTGATACATTTGTAAATGTTATATAAATAGTTGCCAGGCATGATAAATTGAAATTTTGCTTTATGGGGCCTTCTGGAATTTATTTTTCTTTTTTTTTTTGGAATTTATTTTTCTAAATATTTTTCATCTGCTGTTGGTTGAATTAACTTATCAGAGCCTGAGATTATGGAGGGCTTATTGTAAATTGTCATTTTATTATTTTTACTATGTGTTTAATTTGCTTATCTCTAATTACTAATGAATCAGAGTATGAAATACTTGTTCATATGCTTTGCCATTTGTTTTAAGGGAATATATATAGAGAATATTCAGTATGACATTTAAATATGTAAATTGTAAAATGAAAACTTGTATTTAAATATATTTATTATATTTTAAATAAATATATATATACACACAAATAAGCATTATATGCTATATGATTGTTTTTCCTTTGAAATTTGCTCCTGCCTTATGACTGGCTAATATTTTCTATGTTATATAAATGATTGTGTATTTTAACATTTTGGAACATGGCTTAAACGTTAGTTAGATGATTGTGCTTTTAAATATTTTATGTCCTGACTGAATTTCTCATTTAACTGTCAGTGATTGTGAGTGGTGTACTAGTTACCTGTCGTTATAGTAATGTAAATTCTCACTATAATTCTGTCATTTCCCCCATCATATCCTTAAAGTATATACAACTATATGTAAAATATATTCATATGACTAGATGGTTAGGTTCATATTTTTGTTTTCTTGTTGAAAATATTATTTTAGTATTGCTGCTTTTTCCATTTTTCTATCACTAGTGATATCTTTCTCTGAAAGTCCAATTTACTGATTTTAATATATCTCACCAGCTGACTTTTTTGGCTTTTACTTGCCTGGTGTATCTGAGTTTTCATTTTAATGCTTTCTATGTTCTTATTTTTATTTTTAAATCTACTTCGACAATGTGTAACTTCTAAAGAAAAAATTCATCAATTTGTGTTATGATTACTATTGATTTTTTGGATTTATTTTGTGTTTTAAATTTGTCTCCTTTCCATTGTTACAGGTTTTTCTACTTCCTTGCAGTTTTCCAAATCCATATATATCTATATATTGCATCTTCCCCTCCGTTGGTTTAGATATTATTAATCTTATTTCCTTTTCTTAGTAGTTTTAACTTTTAATTTGTAGACTTCATGTTACAAAGACCAAGGAAGTATTATCAACCTTCTCATCAAGTGACTTGGAGTATTTTAATTCTGATCAGCTCTCTCTCTCCTTACTTACAATATCTGTTCATAATTTCCACTGTTTAACACTTTATAATAATAACTTTACAATGATAAAGTTAAGCACATTATCATTATTAGTTGAATACCATTTTTTAAAATTAATGCAATGTTAAGTGTCTCATTTAATTGCCATTCCCTTTTTATTTCTGAATGTCCTTTAGAGCTTATTTTGTTTGTTCTTATTGCAGTTCCTTGGAAATTCCATCTTTTGGGGGCAAACACATCCAGCTTTATCTTCTTGAAAAATTGCTTCAGTAGATTTAACCATTTAAATTATAGATGTTTACTCCCAGGCTTCTAAATTGCAGTTTTTCTTTTTCCAATATTTTGGTTTTGCTCTTGGGAATTTGTCAGTTAAAAAATATAATTTCTCATGAAGGTAAAAAGGGATCCATTTTATTCTTTCTCTCTGTTATTAAATTCACTCTTTTTCTGTGGGATTCCTCTGTTTTATTACAATATATCTGAGTGTGGATTTTTTAAATTTATCTTGCTTGGGACTCACTTGGATTTAATAATCTGAGGATTCATGTGTTTAAACAATTGTAGGAAACTTTTAGACTTGATTTCTTCAAGCTCTATTTTCTTTCTCTTATTCTCTAAATTTTCTCCTAGAAGTATAATTAGACATGTATTTTTAATTAGACATATGTTTGGTTAGACTCTCTAACCTCACTCTCATATTTTCTGTCTCTTTGGACACTATTACTAATAATTCTTCAGATTAATCTTTCAGGCCAACAATTCTCTCCTTTATTGTGTCTAAACTAATATATAAACCAGTTATTAATTTTTTAATTTCAACTATTTGTCATTTCTGGGATTTTTTAAAAATTAATTTATTTTAACTGGAGGATAATTACTTTACAATATTATGATGGTTTTTGCCAAACATTGACATGAATCAGCCATGAGTGAACCCCCCTCCTACCTCCCTCCCCACCCCATCCCTCTGGGTTGTCCCAGAGCACAGGCTTTGAGTGCCCTGCTTCATGATTCGAATTTACACTGGTCATCTATTTTACATATGGTAATATGCATATCTCAATGCCACTCTCTCATATCATCCCACCCTCCCCTTCTCCCACAGAGTCCAAAAGTCTGTTCTTTACACCTGTGTCTGTGTTGCTGCCTTGCCTATAGGCTCATCATTGCCATCTTTCTAAATTCCATATATATGTGTTAATATACTATATCGGTGTTTCTCTTTCTGACTTACTTCACTTTGTACAATGTAAAAAATTTGATCATATTTTGGTAGTCATTTGCTCCAAATTCATGTTTTTTCCCCTTGCTTTCCAAATGTATAACTAAAAAAGTTGCATATCTGATAATTATAATAATTGAAGTCATTGCAGACCTAATTTTGCTCTTGGTGTTTCTGCTATCTCTCACTCACAGTGTCTTATTTTCTTTTGTATATTGAGCTTTTGTTGAGAAGCTGTGTTTTGTTGAACAAGCTATGTAAAATTTTTCACACCTGCTTTGAGGATGCTTTCTGCCAGGGAAGATTTTTGTTTCTGACAGGTGTGCAAGAACATCAGAGATCTGGTCTGCTTTAAATTATAGTTCGATGTTTGCAATTTCTAAAGGCATAAAAAAATTCATCCCCAATCTTACGTGAAGACGGGTCTTCACAGTATAACAGTGTTATACTGTTGATGTTGTTCTTTTCTTTAATCTTCCAAACAGAAGCAAGACTCATTGTTTTGTAGATGATCTTAAATAGTTGCTTTACCTAGTTCATTCTTTTTCTAAGAGTTTCACCTCCATGTAAAATCTGCCCATCAGTAATTTTAGAACATCATCTGTAGTCACCCCTTGCCGCTGGTACGCCAGCACCTTTGTATAGCCTCAGGAGAGCAAGTTGCTTTATTGGATAGCTTGTCTCCTTAGTCTATGTTCCTTTCTCATTCA
The DNA here is from genome assembly GCF_019320065.1 of Cervus canadensis. NCBI lineage: Eukaryota > Metazoa > Chordata > Mammalia > Artiodactyla > Cervidae > Cervus > Cervus canadensis. The sequence continues at coordinate 57,055,214 of NC_057402.1, forward strand.
TGACCTCTGATTTCTCTTACTTTCTTTCAAGCACACCTAATCATTTAAAGAAATTGTTTAAAATGTTTTATTAAATATTTAATGCCTTTTTTAAAGAAGAGAGGGGTTGATAGCAATATCTCTTAGATACTATTCTGTCCTAGAAAGAGAAGTCTAATTTTTGGTTTTTCTGAAAGCAAAGAAAGTACTAAAGCTGAAATTTTTCCTCAGGTATTTCGACACAGAAAAGATTTTAAAGAGTTTAGTTCAGAAGGATCGCTTTTGTTAGGTCTCAAAATTGTACAAATTAAATAGCACAATAGAATGTAGTTTCTCAACTGAAAAGTCTGAAATTTCAGTAGTTATAATCCAAAGAAAGTCTGCAGCTTGTGGGGAAGTTTGGAGCTGGGTTTATTGTAGATTGGCATAAGAAGGAAAGGTTTACTTTTGGAGGTAAAAATAAGGGATGGAGCTGATAGAGGTAGTTTTCTGGGTCATTGTAACTTGGACAGTGAGAGAAGCATGGCTGAAGGGCAAGAATGGATTTGTGCTGGGTCCCCTAGCCTTGTGCTTGAATGACGCTGATGTCTCGATGAAAATTTTATTTTATTCATTGAAAGAAATACCTATAAGAGGTCAGCAAACTTTTTTTTGAAAGGGTGAGTTAGTAAATTTTTTAGTTTTTGTAGGCTACACAATCTCTGTTGCAGTTATTCAGCTCTGCCAGTGTAACGTGGGAGCATCTGTGGATGACATATAAAGGGATGGGCATAACTGTTCAGTAAAACTTAACTCTCCAAAACAGGAGACTCAGTGATTCGGGTACACAGGTGGTAGTTTGCTCACCTCTGAAATAAGTCCATTCAGGTTAACCTTTTTAGAGAAATTCCTGATTTTTTTTTTTGGGGGGGGTACATTGTTTATATTTAGTTTTTCCTTCTGGACTAGGAGTTCTTTGGGACTAGAGCTGCTTATGGCCAGGCAATAATAATTAAATCTTAATCATGAAAGTAATAGAAACTAAAATGAAACATTACCTTATACCCTTTTCATTCATTTTGTAGTACATTTTTATTGCCATATTAAAAAACAAAATAAAATGTAATCCAGTTAAAAAAATAAATTCCTATAAAAAAATCCTTTCAGTTTTTTTTTTTTTTTTTAAGGAAAAAAAAAAAGTCTGCAGCAGACATTTGACATGAGTCAACTGCATGGAGTGAATAAGTTAGTCAAGGACTGAAGTGAAGTAAAAGTCGTTCAGTCATGTCTGACTCTTGGCAATCGCACGGGCTCCATGGAATTCTCCAGACCAGAATACTGGAGTAGGTAGCCTTTCCCTTCTCCAAGGGATCTACCCAACCCAGGGATCAAAACCAGGTCTCCTGCATTGCATGCGGATTCTTTACCAGCTGAGCCACAAGGGAAGCCCTAGTCAAGGACTACTCCTGACAAAAAAGTTCTCTGTTGGAGTTAGAAGCAGGCTTTGAAGCATCACATTACCCAACAAGGATATGATTTGACAATAAAGCATATTTTTCCTCACAAAGAAAAAATGTTTTCATATTTCATATTTGCTATACTTCATTTGAATGACTTATGAGCTTACCTGTTTAAGTAAGAGCATTTGATGAGAATTTTTTACCAAAGAAGTTGCAACGTGTTCTAATAATTCTTTTCCTAGAGAGCCTTACAATCATATCATGTGCTTATGCAGTATGATGCCAATAGTAAATGTAGAATCACTTTTTTAAGTTTCAGGCCTTTATTTTTCTTCAGGACACAGTTAAGTAGTAAATTATTCATTGCAAATGGATATTTGGGGAGCCAAGTGCTAATTAGGAAACTTTTTGTAGATTGCTCCTCAATTAGTTGATTAGCATTAATGGAAGTATATTTGAATGATGCAAATTTAATGGTTTAATTTCACTAATGTGGTTAAAATAATAAAATGCATCAATTTAAAGAACCAAAAGAATTTTTTGTTTCCAAGAGCGGACGTTATTTCACTAGTGGATGGGGCATTCAGGATTTGAACCCACTTGTTTTTTGATTGATAAACTCAAATGATAGAACAAGTAGAATGTTAGGCCTCACTCTAGAGGCTTACACTCCTAGATCTTGTTTCTGTCTCCTCCCTGGAAACCAAGGTTAAGGCATGTGAGATGCTATTTTTTTTAGACTGTAAGTTCTGATCAGCTTTTGTAGCTTATGGAAGTACGAGAGGCAGAATTTCAAAGATGTCTATAAGATTCCATCCCCTGGTTACATAATCAAATACTAGTCTAAGTAAGCTATTATAGGACTTTGTAGAGGAATTAAACTTACTAATCAACTGACCTGGAAGTATAGAGAGTATCTTTTAAAAAAATGTTTACACACGTATAAAACTTTTTATTATGAAAAATGCAAATATATATAAAAAGAAAGGTATAATAGACCCCCAAGTATCCATCACACATATATAACAATTACCAGTATCCGGCTCCTCTGTCCAGGATTCTCCAGCCAAGAATACTGGAATGGGTGGCCATTTCCTCTTCCAAGGAATCTTCCCCACCCAGGGATCACACCTGCATCTCCTGTGTCTCCTTGCATTGGCAGCTGGATTCTTTACCACTGAATCACCTGGGAAGCCCTCACCTCTCTCTACTTCTGTTTTAATCATCACAATTTTGCTGGGGTTTTTTTTTTTTTGCTTTTTGTTTTTGAGGTAAAATACATACACTATCAGGTATAAATCTCAGCTCTACAATTTGACAAATTAATACATGCTTGTAATCCACAGCCCTCATACAATCTCAGAATATTTCTGTCTCCCCAGAATGTCTTGAGAGGGGAGGGACAAATTGAGAGAGTTGTACGGACATATATCCACTACCTGTGTAAAGCAGAGAGCTAGTGGGGAGCTGCTATATAGTACGGGGGCTCAGCTTGGTGCTCTGACGACCCAGAGGGGTGGGATGGGAGGGTAGGAGGGAGGCTTGTGAAGGAGGAGGTCTATAACATGGCTGATTTGTGGAGGTGTACAGCAGAAACTAATAAAACATTGGAAAGCAATTATATTCCAACATAAAAAGATGGAGAGCATCTAGAATTATCTGGATGGGCTCAATGTAATCACATGAATCCTTCAAAGAAGCTGGCAGAAGAATGAGTCAGGGAGATGAGGCAAAAAAGAAAGGCAGAGGCAAGAAAAGGAGGTCGGAGGAGATTCTAGGCAGGAGAAGGACCCTACTTGCCATTGTTTGCTGTAATGACAGAGACAGGGAGCCATGAACTAGAGAATGATTGGGGCCTTTAAGATGCTGAGAGTAGCACACATTACACAGTATTGAGAAAATGGGAATCTTGGTGCTGCAACAAATGGAACTGAATTCTGCCAACCATCTTAATTCATCCTCAAAGCCTCCAGGAAGGAACACAGCCCTGCTGACACCTTGATTTCCATTTTTTGAAACCCATAGCAGAGAACTGGCTTAGCCATGCTGTGCCTAGATTTCTGACCTACAGAACTGTGAGATAATGTTTTGTTGCTTTAAACTGTTTGCATAATTTATTATGGTGGCATTAGAAAACCAGTATGAAAAGCAATGTGAAAGCCATTTATGAAGTGTTCAAGGCAGAGGCAACAGTATTGGAAGGGGCAATGGCATTGGTGTCCCGTCGCAGCCATGTCTAAGGATGGTGATCCATTTGTTTCATTTCTGAGCTTTAACATTGCGTGTTTCTCTGCTATATAATCTCTTCTGGCTCCTAACTTTTTTTTTTTTTTTTTACTTTCAATTTTGCCACAAATTCATCCCAGTAAATTCCTATTCTGCTTAAGTTAGACTCAGTTGTTTTCTGTTGCTTGCAATCAAGAAATTCAAACTTTATAGACATTGGGAATAGAGAGTTACTTACAAGCAATGTAATCCATGATTAATATACATATTTAGAATGGATTGTGTTAACTATTTGGAGTTAGTATCGTCTTCTAGGTTGGAAATATGGAAACACATGAAGTGTAATAGAATACCACAAGTGATGGCCTGTGGTCAACTAGAATATGCACTTCCTGAAAGGCAGTTTTTGAATGTCCTTTCTGCCACTACCATGAATGAAAGACAAGAGGAAGCCAAGGTGGCTGAAAGGTGATGACAAACTAAAATCCTGAAAGATTTTGTTAAAGACATCAATTAAATTCCAGTGACTTATCCTTATCCATGTGGTACATATACACCATGGAATATTACTCAGCCATTAAAAAGAATTAATTTGAATCAGTTCTAATGAGATGGATGAAACTGGAGCCCATTATACAGAATGAAGTAATCCAGAAAGATAAAGACCAATACAGTATACTATCGCATGTATATGGAATTTAGAAAGATGGTAATGATAACCCTATATGCAAAACAGAAAAAGAGACACAGATGTACAGAACAGACTTTTGGACTCTGTGGGAGAAGGCGAGGGTGGGATGTTTCGAGAGAACAGCATCGAAACAGGTATATTATCTGGGGTGAAACAGATCACCAGCCCAGGTTGGATGCATGAGACAAGTACTCAGGCCTGGTACACTGGGAAGACCCAGAGGAATCGGGTGGAGAGGGAGGTGGGAGGGGGGATCAGGATGGGGAATACGTGTAAATCCATGGCTGATTCATGTCAATGTATGACAAAAACCACTACAATATTGTAAAGTAATGAGCCTCCAACTAATAAAAATAAATGGAAAAAAAAATTCCAGTGACTTTTTGATCCATAGAGCGGAAGCTGCCAAAATTTAATGTTTAAACCAAATTATAATATCTACTGAATTCAAAGCTTCACTACATATTTTGTGTCAAAGTTAGGAAAATGATTGAAAAGGATTAGAACTGTTAGAATTAAACTGAGGATATACTGGAAGATTCAGATAGTTTAAACCCCTTATCTCTTGTTTGAGCTTATGCTGACATTGAGGTAAAGTAGCATAACCTAAATTCAGTGTTTAATTGGCAGACACTGAATGATAATATCAGTTACATTCAAAACTTCTGTAGATCTTAGATCAATAGGACAGTGATCAGAAAAAAAATATAGAATTTACATGAAAATGTATGGGGAAAATTCAGGGGTCTTCCAATTCTTTTAGAAGCCCTTCTTCCTTATTGATGAGATTTTCACTGTTGTATGAAGGCATTTTGAGTAGCTCTCTCTCTTAAGAATTTTACCTTAAAAGTAGAACATTCTTCTTAGCCATCTGTTGTGAGCATTTATAAACTCTTCTTACCTCCCCAAATGTAATAAGCATTATATCCCAGAATACTTCTGGAAGAATTTACAATAGCAAACCTTCCTGAGAATGCTTTTATGTTAAAAAATCTACATGACTTTAATAATTCCTGTTGACCAAAATCTGGAGAATCTGTGTAGGAATGGATCTGAGCTTATTCTTAAAGTGAAGGAAGACTATTATTTTTGATTTGATCAAATTAATTGATACGATTTCAGGATGCTGGTTGGATTTCCTGGGATTTAATTATTTGCTTGGATGAATGCCTAAAATCTGCAACCTGGAGCTCAAAAGCAACCTGTACTTGAAAGAAAATAGATGAAATACCAAAATAATTCCTTGGCATAATACCTAGGAGAAGTTCCATAACTTTAGGCCTGGAAGACCAGACTGCATTTATCTCATTTTACTACAAATCATTTCCTAACTATTTCCCCTGAGAAAGATCAAAAGATATTCTCCTTAATAAGACTTTGAGAAGCATTGTGTCGTGAGAGCGTCAACATCTATGAAATGTGCTTATTTGTAATTTGCTTAGGATTTAAGATGTTTATGAGAGTGACTGTACTTGAAACAGTTTTCTAGTTTCAGTAGGTAGGAGGATTGCAAAGGAGCAGAGGCCAAGTAGTTTCATTTAATCTTCACAATAAAAAGGCTAGCATGGATAAACAGACCCTCAAGAGTCTTTGACCCTGTCTAATCATTTGGAGATTCTTTACAACAAAGCAGATTCAAAGTTTCTAGAAGATTCCTAAAGAATATACACAATACTTTGTGAATGTTGAGGGCGGGTGGAGCTTCATGTATGATGAATTCTGGTCAAACTTGAGAGATTATATATAAATTTACTATTCTAAACCCAGTCCCAATCCCTGAATCAGTTCCTAGACTTAGGTCTCCTTGAATGACAGAGAGGTGGATAGCATTGTGATTGGATCTTGCAATAATATCAAGTAGATATCATGAACCTTTCTCCAAGTCTATCTCAAAAGAATATGGAGTCATTTGACACTGGGAAAATGATAGTATATAGACCTTTTGCAGATAATATTGGATGATAAATATTTGGCTCCATGGACCTCCAAATCATTCTGTTTTTGGAATACAATACACACACACCCCAATACTAGCAAAATCTCCACTAGTTTTGATTAGCCATAAAATAGTTTCCTCTGGACTTCCTTGTTCTTAATGAAATATGGTAAATTAAAAACTTCAAAGCAATAACCCATCGCTAGAAAATTTTTTCTCAGAAGTATGACTAGCGCTGCTATCAAAGACTTGAGAAATACAGGAGTGGCGATCCTAATATAACCCCTCCTGGGCTTTCAATAGTGGAAGTACAGAAAGTGAAGCACAATAAGCCTGAATTCCCTTAAGTGAAATAGATTTGATTCTAAGGATAACTGCTGTTCCAGACGTGATTTCTGTGCTGGAGAAACTTAGTACATTCATTGGCACTCGGAATGCATTTGTGGATTTGGGAATGATTTTTCTCTATCTCCCAACAGAAAGTATCAATAGAAGCTTGCCTAAACAAAGATGGCAATATACTCTAAACATCTTGTCTTATGTTTTCAACTAGTTTCCAATGAGACTTTGAATGTGTCATCATTCCCAAGCACATTTTGATGGTCTACTACTGATACATAGATAATCCATAGTGATAGCATCTGGAGAGAAAGAATTTTAGGCAATCTTAAATACTTTGGCAAGGTTTACGCAGGGCGTAAGTTTGAAGATGTTGTTTAGTCACTAACTCGTGTTCAACTCTTTGCAACTAGATGGACTGTGGCCTTTGAGGCTCCTCTGTCTGTGGGATTTCCCAGAATGCATTGCCATTTCCTTCTCCAGGGGATCTTCCTGACTCAGTGATCAAACTCACTTCTCCTTCACTGGCAGGTGGATTCTTCACCACTGAGTTTGGATTTTCTTACCAAATCAGAAAAGCCCCAAATTTGAAGATAAATTTCACAAAAATACACAGTTTTACCACTACAGTGGATTTTCTAGTGACCCACTGATCTGGCTAATAGTTTGACAACTAATAGTAGTCAGGGGATTAGAAGGTCAAGTTTGGACATGTGTAGCAAGGACATTTAGGGAGAAGGTATGTATCTTTCAGAAAAATCACAGATTGTAAGGTTATTTTGGAATGCTTACAAAAGGTCACACCCGCTGCAGAGGAGCTTCTTACTAATCAGTAGTGATCTTGAAGTATCCTTCTTTGCTCTGCTGTGTATTTCAAGCAGCTGAGGAGCAAGGTTCTATGATGGCTCATCATGGATTAAAGACTCAGACCTCCCTTTACCAAGACCACTCAGGCTGTGCCCACTGATGGATGTCCACATTACGATGCACCAGAAGTGACACAAAATGAAGATATATGGAATATCTAAGAAGACCATCTAGGTGTCTGTAACAGGATAATAACATAGGAATACTTCCAAAATAGGCTGAAGCACTTGCCTTCACTGGAATAGATATTTAATATGGATTTGTGTCTTAGCCCATTAAGCATCTTGAAGAAATAAACAATAAGGGTTCTTACTGCCCTAACATTGCTACAGATTTCCACGTATTATTTCTTCTCCTGGGGAAAACACTTGAGAGGGAAAAAGGAAAAGGATTGCTATGTTCTGAGTCACTAGACTTACTATATATTTGCCATAACCCGGAAGTATCATTCACTATAGAATCCTTGAATAACCTATTGTGAAATCTCAGTTTCTTTAAAATTTTTTGCTTTTCATTCCCATAAATCTGAGGTCTAGAGGTTTAGAGATATTAGTCCATAATAAGCATGTTTCACCAGCTGTAGAAGCTCTTTCACAGCCTGGTCATTTTCAGCTTCATATGACTCTAGAAAAGAAATGAAATGATACGCATTTTAGTATTGGCTGGTGTGACTGATCCTGATTGTGAAGAAAAAATAAGGCTATTACTTTACAGTGAAGAAGGAGGATTATGGATGGAACACATGTGATCTCTCAGGGCACCTTCTTATCTTAGTTATGATGGTATAGTTCAAGGAAAGAAAATAATCATAAACTAGGAAGGCTGCCAACGGCTTGGATGCAACAACAGCAGAGACTATGGTAACTTGCTGGCTAAAAAATGACTTGGTCAGCTGCAGTGCTGGTTGAAGGCAGAGTACGCAGAGCGAGTGATGAAGGAGAGAAGTCATAAACAGAGGCTTTGCTTTCATACAGTTGTAGAAGTGAGGGTAATGACACCGACATTTCTGGTTTTGCCATGTGATGATTATATTTACATACCTTAATCTCGAATTTATGTTTATTTTCCTTCATTATTGTATATGGTGTACACTACTTAAGATTTGATTCAGGAAAGCCAAATTTCAACATGGGATGGTGCCTGGATAGCAGGAATGGGCATCACTGGGTTTTGAGCTGGATTGAAATAACTAGCAGGACATCACTTTGCCTCCCTTTGGGGACAGAGTGGGTATGCTTATTGTTGCAAGGTTGTGTGATGCTCCAAATTTCCATTTCTTTATTCCTTTCTGGAAATCTAAGCACAGGAAGAAATATTTACACAAATGACATATGATGATAGCACTTTTTTGTTCTCCTGGCTACTTAGTGTCTCTCTATGCCTTTTGTAGCTTGGACAATTTCCCTATTGCATTGGTTTGGTGGAACCCCATTTCAGGAAAAAAAAAAAGGAATTTGCAATTCTGTTTTCTCTTTCCATAGTAGCTGGAGTGAAGTTTTGGTCTTAGGCTTACATAACCAGGAATTTATGTTAAAGGAATAATGGAAAGATACAGGGACATTGTAGAAATAATTTATTTTGGCCTCAGAAGTGTGGAAATCAGTGGTGGGGATTTTGCAGTTCCAGAAAAGAGCTACCAGAGATGGTAGGAACAGCGGGGCCAGAGGAGGGTCTAATCTAGAGCCTTTATCCTGGACCAGATCTTGGTCTATGTTTTCTGCTTGCCATCATCTTCCAAAAAATACTCCACCCTCAAGACTCAGCTCTCTCATAGCCTCAGTGGTCAGATGAATGGGATGGGTTTCTGTGGCCTCCAGCTTCAATTAGTAAAGCAAAATTATTTGTGTTTTTGTTAATATTTGTATAGTTTCATATGTGTGTATGGTGTGAGTGTGTATAATTATCTATGTACAGTTATGTATATATGTATAGAGATTTACATATTTGTACATAGCTATATATAATAAAGTGTCTAGTTATTGTTAAGTCATTATAACTCTTTTTTATTTCTTTCTTTCCATTCTTTAATTTGACATCCAGTGTTAGTATTCATGAGAAGATAAAGTTTAGATCATATTTTTCCTGTAACAATATTCTTCTCCTGAAAGGGAAGCTACCGTTTATTTTTAAATAAGTCTAAAATTCGTTTTAATTTTGCCTTTCACAGTCCAGTTCCTGATGTTGATCACAAAGCACATTTCTGCATGTGACTCTGTTAAGTGTGATGCGGACTGAATGAATGGACATGGGGACTTTCTCTCTAAGTCCGCTTGCAGCCCAAGAGAATCAGTGTGATTATAAATAAACATGAACATTCATAGTGTAGAACAGAGATGGGGGAAATTAATATTTTTATCTGTCTATTTGATATGGTGTACAATGGTTGAGTGTCGGGGGAAGATTTGGGAGAGAAATAATATTTTCATATGAGAAAGGAACATGAAAAATTTGAGAGCTCCTTTTTTTCCAAGAGTCAGTGTAATTATTCAACTTGATGGTAAACTTTAAAGATCCAAAATGAGTTCTTCCTCTATTCATTAAGATAGCATCATGGCGTAGACAGCATATGTCTGTGCAGGACAATGCACTATGTCTGACTACTAATAAGTTCCTTATGAAGTTGAGTCTTCTGTCTTTATGACATCTGAGCTCCTGGCATACTAATTTTATCTGACACAATACAGTCAGATCCTCCGGATGTGTCTTCATATCGATCAGTTTCATATAAATAGTTGGTCTTTGTTCCTTTTAAGACAGAAGCCTATAAGTAGCTGTTGGATGAGTAATGACAAAAAAAAAATACATTTATTTTTACAGGGCTTAATAGATGCAGTTTGAGTTCTGAATAATTAAAGTTTGATCTTATAAAATGCTTATAATTTGAAGTATTTTACCCATGATTAAGACTCAGAAGGAAGTTGAAATAATATCCTTCAAGCTTAATGTAAAATTTGACAATGATCAAAAATAGTTAACGCTATGCTTGTTGAATCCCAGTTAACCAGTTATTTGATATTTACAAAAATGTGGCAAGGACTATCCATTACCTATAGACATCAATTTCTTCCACACTTGCCCTTCTTATGCTTTTTGCTTCAAGCAAAAGTAGCCATTTGCTTCAAGAGAAACTGTGAAAAAATGAAAGTGTTATTCACTCAGTTGTGTCCACCTCTTTGCAACCCCAAGGACTATAGCCCTCCAGGCTTCTCTGTCCGTGGGATTTCCCAGGCAAGGAGACTGGAATGGGTAGCCATTCCCTTCTCCAGGGGATTTTCCCAACCCAAAGATCAAACCCGGGTCTCCTGCATTGCGGGCAGATTCTTTACCACTGAGCCACCAGGGAAAACTCAAGAGAAACTGTACCCATATCCAAAGTAACAAAGTAAATGCTGATTGAATGAGATAGACTCAGAGATTATTATACTAAGTAAAGTAAGTCAGACAAAGACAAATACTATACCATATATGTAGAATCTAAATGATGATACAAATTCACAGACATAAAAACAAATTTGTGTGGTTACCAAGGGGAAGAGAGGGGGAGGATAAATTAAGAGGTTGGGATAAGCAGATGTGTACTATTATGCATAAAATAGACAAGCAACAAGGATTTACTGTATAGCACAGGGAACTATATTCAATATCTTGTGATAACCTATAATTGTAAATTATCTGAAGAAATATACTTTGTTGTACACCTGAAACTAACATTGTAAGTCAACTATGTTTCAATAATAAAAATAATTTTGAAAAACAAAATGCTGATTGGTTTGAGTTAGCCATAGTGATTTTATTATGGTGTTGCCAGTGCCAATAATTGGGTCAGAAGTGAGCCTGGAGCACAGCTCTGGCCAGTGAGACTTTAGATATCCTGAGGAAGTTTCTCTTGCTATTAAAGTGGGAAGAAGCACTGACAAACTTTAGAAGCTTTTGTGTGAGTGTATGATGCTTCAAACTTCTACAGTCAGACTGCAACCAAAAAAAAAAAAAAGAAAAAAGTCATGAGGATAGGGGTCAATATGTTAAGATTTTCAGAGCAGAAAGACAAAAAGAAATTGACTCATGGATTATATCATTAAACATGTGAATTATCCTCACACTGCCCTATCCTTGGACTGATTATCATGTGACATATGAAGTTTATTATTACATAAACCATCTTTTGTTAGGCTTTCTGTACTTGTAGGTAAAATGTTCTAGCTAATTTAATAAATGTCTTTATTACCAAAAAAAACAACCTAAAATTGCTCTTCAAGTGTGTGTAAATTAGAGTGACTCAGTTTTAGGGGTAACATTAGTTTGATTCTCTGAGGAAAACAAATCCTCTAAAAACTTTGGCACTTGATCATTGCTGGGCTGTTATATCATTGCCAAGAATCTCTGAGAATGTGCTGTAGTGGGTAAAGGGAATTCATCATAGTCTAGTCTGCTATTGACTGTGATGGCTTGGATATCGTTATTATCATCAATACAAGCTGAAATAGGGAACTCAAACAGGAGCTCTGTATCAGCCTAGAAGGGTGGGATGGGGAAGGAAATGGAAAGGAGGTTCAAGAGGGGGGAGACATACATATATACCTATGGCTGATTCATGTTGATGTTTGACAGAAAGCAACAAAATTCTGTAAAGGTATTATCCTTCAATTAAAAATAAAACTTTAAAAAAGAAAGTTTTTTAAAAAAAGCTGAAGTAACAAATCACTGGTACTTTCTGGACCTCAGCTTTCTTACCAGTGAAATGAAATGATTCAGTCCAGTTCAGTTCAGTTGCTCAATTCTGTCCGAGTCTTTGTGACCCCATGGGCTGCAGCAGGCCAGGCCTCCCTGTCCATCACCAACTCCCAGAGCTTACTCAAACTCATGTCCATAGAGTTGGTGATGCCATCCAACCATCTCATCCTCTGTCGTCCCTTTCTCCTCCTGCCTTCAATCTTTCCCAGCATCAGATTCTTTTCCAATGCATCAGTTCTTCACATCAGGTGCCCAAAGTACTGGAATTTCAGCTTCAGCATCAGCCCTTCCAATGAATATTCAGGACTGATTTCCTTTAGGATGGACTGGTTCAGCAAATTGAAGTGAAGATGAAGAAGAAGATGAAGTGATTATATGTTAGTTTATAAAAAATCCATTCCAGCTCTAAATTTATTTTTTCTAAGCTTAATTTATTTCAAAAACACAATAATTTGATTGTTTCATGTAAGAAATAATTTTCAAAAGTTTCTAGAATCCTAAGAAAGTTTATTAGGAGAGGAAAAGCTACGTACTTTGACACAAGCTCTGACACAGGCACTGGGGATAATGCCACACAACGAAAAGTGATCCACGCCCTTGTTATCAATGGGAGAGAATCATTTACAAAACTGCAAAGGTAAACTCACAAAAATTCAATGAGATCCAGAGGTTCTGAGAATCCACGCCCAGGGAGTTTAACTGAAGCTGGGGTTTTAGGGATATGTAGAACTGAACCTGTCTGAGAGGGCTGGAGGTTTAGATAGAATAGCAGTATAGGTAAATATACAGTAGTGTGATAGTCACTCAGTTGTGTCTGACTCTTTTTGACCCCATGGACTGCAGCCCGCCAAGCTCCTCTGTCCATGGAATTTTCTAGACAATAATACTGGAGTGGATAGCCATTCCCTTCTTCAGGGGATCTTCCATCCCAGGTCTCCTGAACTGCAGGCAGATTCTTTACCATCTGAGTCCCCAGGGAAGCCCATAAAGTGTAGTGTTAGTCACTCAGTCATGTCTGACTCTGTGCAACTCCATGGACTATAGTCCACCAGGTCCCTCTGTCCATCCTGTTCTCCAAGCAAGAATGCTGGAGTGGGTTGCCGTTTCCTTCTTCATACAGTGTAGAATGAAAGTTAAATATATTGAGAATCAGAAAAGATCCAGCGGTGTTGGGACAGTGGGGAGAGATGGGTAAGATGAAGATGGATAGAAAGGCAGAGACTGGTCTTAGAACACCATTAAAAATTGTTTATTTCCGTACATCTGTGTCTCTCTTTCTGTTTTGCATATAAGGTTATCGTTACCATCTTTCTAAATTCCATATATATGTGTTAGTATACTGTATTGGTCTTTATCTTTCTGGCTTACTTCACTCTGTATAATGTATGACAAAAACCCCTACAATATTGTAAAGTAATTAGCCTCCAACTAATAAAAATAAATGGAAAAAAAAAAGAAAGACAAAAATTGTCTATTTCCTTAGGAATATGGTCATTGTGTTTTGGGATAAATGGGTAAATGTTGGAGGTCTCCCCGCTTTTGTCTCTCCCGACACGCGTGCTTTTCTATTTACTTCTGAACGTGGCTCAACCAGTCTTTGAACATGCTATCTTTGTGATAGCTGCATCAAGATCTTCGCTTCTAGTGCTAGGTGACCGTGCAAATGAGGCTGAACAGTTCTGTAGAAGAAATCAAAGTGGAACAAAGAGGAATAGTTTAGGACTGGTCTGGCAACCAGGTAAATATTTTCTGAGCAACTGAGTGTCCATCCTCTGTTTTTGGTGTGGTAGTGAATATGCAACAAGATGAAATAAGTGAAGCTGATCCTAAGAGGAAGCATTATATTGGTGTATGGGTTTTGACATATAGATTCCTCAGTGCCTCAGATGATAAAAAAAGTCTGCCTGCAATGCAAGAGACCGGGGTTCAATCCCTGGGTTGGGAAGATACCTTGGAGAAGGCAATGGCAACCCACTCCAGTATTATTGCCTGGAAAATCCCATGGATGGAGGAGCCTGGCAGGCTACAGTCCATGGGGTTGCAAAGAGTGGGACATGACTGAGTCACTTCACATGGGTTTTTAACACATGAAATAGTAATTAATTAAATAAATAGTTACTTATATTCATATTAAGCAGTTATTGCCTGGCCTGGGAATTGTGATCAGTACAAGCAATAAGAAAACTCAAACACTCTCTGTGTTGACATTTTATCCCAGATTAGCTCTCTTTGAATTTGAATATAGTTCCTATCTACTTAAAAAAAAATGAGTTGACTTAATGATAATTAATAAGGACCTACTGTAAGGTACAGGAACTCAGCTCAGTATTCTGTAACAACATATACAGGAAGAGAATCTAAAAATGAGTGGATATATGTAAACAAATAACTGATACACTTTACTATACACCTGAAACTCGTACAACATTGCAAATCAATATATCCAATAATTTTTTTTAGAAATAAATTAGCTAATATTGGGATAAAACATAATTTTCCACATAATGTTGAATTCAGATAACAAGTAAGACTCCAAGATTTTTTACACACTTAAGAGATATCTTTTAGAAATATTTCTCTTTATTTCAGAAATTATTTTTGGAATTTTATTTTATTTTTTTTTTTGAGATTTCCTTTAGGGCTTCTGAGAATTGGTTACTGAGCACTTCTCATTTTCCCCTTCAGTTTTAAATTAATTTTCATTAATTCTTTTAGCTTAAGGACCTTGTTGTCAATAGTCTCTACCTCAATAAAGGTAGAATTAAATGATGGATCATTCTTAACATAAATCACACATGACTCAAGGCCTGGAATTTTCTTGTTCTCATTTTACAGTGAATAATTGAATGGGGCATGTATCCCTGCATCTCATAGGGATAATATTTATCACTGACTATTCTGCGGCATGTTCTGTGATATTTGTATATCTTACACCAGGGCTTCTGTATTTTTCAAGAAAAAAAATGGAACACAGGCCCAAGAGACTACTGAGTTAAGTGAAAAATGTCAGGAAAGAGCCAGGAATCTGAGCTGCTTGTTGACAGTATTGTTAGAGGAAGCACACTGATTGAAACCGCCCACCCTGGCCAGGCACCGGAGTAACAATTTGCATGCGTTGTTTTATGACAGGAGGTCCTGGTAAGGAACATGGAACTAATAAGCCCCCACCAACTGGAAGAGTTCTGGAAAGGTCAAAATGAGGCTCCACATGTCCAACCACTTCCCAGAATCCTTCTCTCTGGCATCCATCTTGGCTGAGTAGTGTGTGCCCACCAGGAAGGACTCTGAGTCAGAATGATTGGCTAAAGACAACCCGGAAACTAATCCCATCACCATAAAACCCGAGGCTGCAAGCCATGTGGCATAGCTGTTCTCCTGGGTTCCCTGACCCTCCTGCTCTCTGCCTGGGCGCCCCTTCCCGAAAAAATCTCTTGCTTTGTCAGCACATGTGTCTTCTCGGACAATTCATTTCTGGGTGTTAGACAAGAGCCCAGTTTCAGGCCCTGGAAGGGGTCCCCCTTCCTGCAATCGTATTACAAGGAAAGACAGAATTTTGGAGTTCTATGCTACCCAGGCAACCAGGACTTGAGAGACCAAAATGCCAGAGAGAATTAAGTGTGTTTAGGTGAGCTTGATATTCTGCTCCACATTTCCCATGAAGGAATTTGCTGACTCATAGCTAAATGAAACACAAAGTAGCAGTTAAAAGTCTAGGAAGTCAAGCAGAAATTATGGAAGTCTCATGAAGTTGAGAAATAAAATTGGAAGCCAGGAACCTCAAAAAAAGGGCATCACAGTAAACAGTCCAGAGTTCCAGTTACAATTATCAGAAGGCTATGATTTAGGAGTAAGTTATTGTCCAATATAGCAGCCACAAGCTATAATGTGGTTATGAAGCATGTAAAATACACTCAGTCCAGATCAAAATATACTGTAAGTGTAAAATGCAAAGCAGGTATTAAAGCCTTACTACAAAAAAGAAGAATGTTAATTATCCCATTAACAAACTTACACTGATAATACGCTAAAGCAATAATAGTTCAGATTTATTTTGATTAAATAAAGTAATAATTCATGGCACTTTCTCATTTTCCTTCCTACTTTTTAAATGAACCATTTGAAATGGTATGTTTGTCTCACATTATATTTCTTTTTAATTGCATTGCATAAAGGTGAGTCAGAAGAAGGCTAGACCTCATAAAGACTTAAAGTGAGGTTTGAATTTGATCACTTCTAGGATAGATTTAGGGTTTCCCAGTGGCTCAGTGTTAAAGACTCCGATGGCCAATGCAGAAGACGCAAGAGACCAAGGTTTGATCCCTGGGTAGGGAAGGTTTCCTGGAGTAGGAAAATGGGAAGATCCCATGGAATAGGAAATGGTACCCACTCCAGTATTCTTGCCTTGAAAATTCTACGGACAGAGGATCCTAGAGGACTATAGTCCATGGAGTCTCAAAGAGTCAGATACAACTGAGTGCACAGGCAGGCTACCTTTAAGATGATCTTCACTCTCACTGTCTACCAGAAACCAAAAGAAAATACTTTCTGGAGGGAGATGACTGCAGTGAAAATCTTAGACAACTTTGTAATATCTCAGTTCAGTTCAGTTCCTCAGTCGTGTCCAAATATTTTCGACTCCGTGGATTGCAACACGCCAGGCTTCCCTGTCCATCACCAACTCCCATAGATTGCTCAAACTCATGACCACTGAGTCAGAGATGCCATCCAACCATCTCATCCTCTGTTGTCCTCTTTTCCTCTTGCCTTTGATCTTTCCCAACATCAGGGTCTGTTCCAATGAATCAGTTCTTTCCATCAGGTGGCCAATGTATTGAAGCTTCAGCATCAGTTCAATTAAGTTCAGTCGCTCAGTAGTGTACAACTCTTTGAGACCACACGGACTGCAGCACGCCAGGCTTCCCGGTCCATCACCAACTCCCAGAGTTCATCCAAACTCATGTCCATTGAATCGGTGATGCCATCCAACCAGCTCATCCTCTGTTGGCCCCTTCTCCTCCTGTCTTCAATCTTTCCCAGCATCAGGGTCTTTTCCAATGAGTCAGCTCTTTGCATCAAGTGGCCAAAGTATTGGAGTTTCAGCTTCAACATCAGTCCTTCCAATGAACACCCAGGACTGATCTCCTTTAGGATGGACTGGTTGGATCCCCTTGCAGTGCAAGGGACTCTCAAGAGTCTTCTCCAACACCACAGTTCAAAAGCATCAATTCTTCGGCTCTTAGCTCTCTTTATAGTCCAACTCTCACATCCATACATGACCACTGGAAAAACCATAGCCTTGACTAGACGGACCTTTGTTGGCAAAGTTGTGTCTCTGTTTTTTAATATGCTGTCTAGGTTGGTCATAGCTTTTCTTCCAAGGAGCAATTTAATTTCATGGTTGCAATCACCATCTGCAGTGATTTTGGAGCCTCCCAAAATAAAGTCTCTCACTGTTTCCATTATTTGCCCATGTATTTGTCATGAAGTGATGGGACTAGATGCCATGATCTTAGTTTTTTGAATGTTAAGTTTTAAGCCAGCTTTCTCACTCTCCTCTTTCACCTTCATCAAGAGGCTCTTTAGTTCTTCTTTGCTTTCTGCCATAAGGGTGGTGGCATCTGCATATCTGAAGTTATTGATATCTCTCCCTGCATCTTGATTCCAGCTTGTAATATCTATTTTAAATTAAATCTATTTAATCATTTAATCAACAATTTTCAAGCATTTTAAAAGGTAGGATTAAATGATTATAAAGCAGCAGAAAAAGAAAGAGAGAAATATATCCCACCCCAAACTCCAGAAACTGACATTATTAGATATAAACTTTAAAATAAATATGATTAATATATTTAAAAAATAGATCCCAAGTTAATAATTTCCTAATATAATACATAATGAAAAAGTCAAAAGGAAAGCATAGCATTGAATAATAAAATAAGCAAAATTAAGATGAATACAAGGATATAACAGCAGATTAGATGTGGAAAGATAAGACAAGTTAACTAAAAGACAATTCACTAGAAGAGATTCATCCTAAAGGATAGAGACCAAAAAAAAAAAAATGAGAAATACATAGAATAACACAATTATATTTGCAATGCAATGAAAAATTAGAATATGCATGCAATTTGAGTATCTTCAAAGAAGGAGAGAGAATGATCCAGAAGACAGGTTTGAAGCTGTACTGGATAATAATCTTCTAAAACCAATGAAAAGCATAAAGCCCCAGATTTTAAGGTGCTTTATAAGCATAGAGCAAGATAAACGCAGACACACACACACACAACTGCATGCCAGCACATCAGAGGTAAAATACTAAAAAATCAAAACACAGAAAAATCTCAAAAGTAGCTAAAGAGCAATGACATATTACTCAAAATATCCATAGAAAGTGTGACAGTTGAATTCACAACAGAATTGATAATATGAGAAGAAAACTGAATGATATATTTAAAGTGTTCAAAGTAGCTACTAACTTAGAATTCTATTCACCAGAAATAGTTTTCAAAAATTAAGGTTACAGATACCTTGACACATACACACCCCACAGAGTTTATTTCCAGAAGCACCCAGTAAAAGAATTATAAAGAAAGCGTGTTAAATTAAAAAAAAAAAAAAAAAGAAGATTAAGAGAAAGAAATAGAGGAAGGGATGAAGAGCAACAGAAATAGGCATTAATGATAAAAAATATGTACATAGATCTAAATAAACTGTAAAAATACAAAATATGCATTATTTGAAGTATATAATGATCTTGAACTCTCAAAGCTGTGATCAAGTTTAATTTCTAGATTAATTTATATTAGCTTCTAAAGCCAAAGATGAGTGTAGTTATCTCTATGCCAAAAAATAAAAGGAGAATATGCAGTAGTGAGCTAAAACAGGATAAAAATGCCAGATTCATTCAAGTGAAGAAAGAAAAAAGGAGAAAATGTATGTTGGTAATTAGGAAAAATGAAGAGGAATTTAAGTTTAAATGTATCAGAAAATGAACCATATTATGTATAGATTACATGTGCCAATGAAAAGGTTAGATAAATTTGAAAAGATGGCATAAATTTTTTCAAAGATGATCAAATTGAATAAAACAAGTAGATAATTACACATATATGAAGCACACACATATATTTGCAATGTATAGATGATACATGTGACATATATGTGCAGGATATATAAAATACAGATATAATCTGTAGATATCTGAGAAGGGAACAGCTATAAATAAAGAATGTCTAAAAATTGAAATAGAAACCTTATGGCATGCAGACTAAATGAAAACAATGCAGATGTGCTAAGTTGTGTCCGACTCTTTGTGACCCTGTGGGCTGTGGCCCACCAGGCTCCTCTGTCCACGGAATTCTCCGAGCAAGAATACTGAGATGGATTGCCATGTCCTTCTCCAGGGGATCTTCCCAACCCAGGGAACAAACCCACATCTCCTGCATTGGCAGGTGGATTCTTTACCACTGAGCCACCAGATGTAGTGACTATAATAGCAGACAGTGTAGATCCTAATAAAAAAATACTCACAATGATGAGATATTCAACCCAACAAGACGTTAAAGATTCTAAATTTGTATGCACCTAAAAGTATAGTCATGAAAAAGGAAATTGATAAAAATAAAAAGAGAAATAGATAATTTGCAATTCATTTATTATTTTAACCACCTTGTTCAGTAACTAATAGAAGAAATAGATTAAAATTACTTACATATCTTATAGGATAGATGATTTCAATCACATAATCATCAAACTTAACCTTATTTATATACACAGAAATCTGTAATCAACAGCTTAAAACCATATGCTGAGCCCTAAAGTAAGTCCTGACAAATTTCTCAGGATTGAAAACATAGAGTGCATTCTATAACCACAAATCAATAGAAGATAGTAAAGCTTTAATTTTCCTATACACTTCTAAAAAAAAAATCCATGGATCAAAGAATTCATGATGAAATATTAGGAAATATTTTAATGACTAAAATGCAAGTTTTCAAAACATGTGGGATGCAGCCTAAACAATGAATAGAGGGAAATGGTAGTCTTGAAAGTATTAGAAAAGAATGGCTGAAAATCAGTGAGCTAAGTATCTTCTGATACCATTAAAAACAGAAGTACCAATTAAATTCCCAAAAAGGTAGAAGAAAACAACAAATTAGAGCACACTTAAATAGTTAAAAAAAATTAAAAATACTATATACAAAATAGTAATGCTAAAAGCTCCCTATTTTAAAGACTTCTAGAGTAAAAGGTAAGCCAAATGATCAAACTAAGGAGTGGGAGAAAAAACAATATTATTAAGATAACAGAATACTATGAATAACTTTATGCCAATGATTTTTTAATTATATTAAGTGAACAAATGCCTAGTAAAATATAGGTTTCCAATCTGATACAAGAAGAATTACAAGCACTAATTATTTCTACATTTATTAAATATATCAAATATGTTATTGAAAGCTATCCTCCAAAGAAAACTCTAGGACCAGATGTATTCACATCTTATTTTTTCAAGTGTTTAAGGAAGAAATAACATTATACACAGACTCATCCAAAATACATAAAAACAAAAAAGGAAACAATTTTTGACTCATTTTACAAGACCAGTACAACTCTGATACCAAATGAGTAGAATGAATAAACAATCAATGGTTTAAATGAAAAACTATACAGCAATTAAAATAAATTAACTACAATAGATGATTATGACAACATAATAGTGAACTAAAGGAAGCCAGACAAATGAGAACACATACTTTCGTTATTCGGAACGAGTATGTTTGATTCATTTATGGAAAGTTTAAAAATAAATAGCATGAATTTGTGGTTTAATTATCATAATATAGGTTATTTTTGGCTAGGAGTGTAGGTTAGTAACTGGGAAGGGACTTGAGGGGAACTCCCACTTATTAACAAAACTTTGATTTTTGATATGGATGGTAATTAGAAGGGTGTTCTCCCTTTGTGAAAAATCATTGTTTCACTGCTATGATTGCACCTTTCTTTACACAGATTGCAATTCAATAAACATATTTATTTAAAAGTTTACATATACAATTTCCATCCCCCCCCCAACAACTGTATCCAGGTTCAGTTAATACTGAACCTTACATACTCTGTGTTTATTTTTATATAGATACAGAGCAGAGAGTAGTGGTTACAAGAGGGGACGGGGACAGGGGGATAAAATGAGAAAAGGGCGTCAACTGTATGCTGAGGCATGGAAAGTAGAGTTTCCACGGTGAGCACAGAATTAGAAATGTAATGCTATATACATGAAACATTTAATGTAACAAACCAATTATACCACAATAAAAAAACCAAATAAAAATGACATTGACAATAACTAATAATATGATAGAACAACTATAACAATATACTGTAATAAAAGTTATCTGAATGTGTTCCCTCTCTTTCACTAAACATCTTATTGTAAAAGGTTAATGCCTTTTCCATCTTAACTAAGCACTTACCACATACTATGGCTGTGACTGTTACAGTTTGAGGCATGGGAGCAAACAGCATGGATTTCTTTTTCCTTCTTCACAGTTTCACTAATAGAATATTTGTTCTTGCCAGAGATCCCAACAATCTCAGCAAACAGTTTTCTTACTAACTAGGTAACTTATCTTTTCAGTTAAAGGAAGCACTTTATGGTTTCTCTTTGGCATGTGCAAATTGCTCACATCACTACTCTCATGCTCTGGAGCCCTTATTAAGTAAAATAAGGGTCACTTGAACAGAAACACTGCAATACTGCAACGGTCAGTCTAATAGCCTAGATGGCTAGTGGGTAATGGGTTGGATAACTGGACAGGGAGATGACTCACATCCCACTTGGGATGCTGGGGAGAGCATGAGATTTTATCACACTACTAAAACAGTAGGCAGTTTAAAATGTGTTTATTTCTACAATCTACCATGTAATATTTTTGGTTGACTGCGGGTAACTGAAACTTCAGAAAGCAAAACTTTTAATAAGGTGGAATATTTTTCCAAACTATCGTTAAGGGGGAAAAAAAACAGTGCTTCAATCAACCACATGAAAGGAAAGACAAACCATTCTACAGAAAATTATATGACAAAAGTCATATGAAAAGCCAAAGATACGCAACCAAAAATGTAGGAAAACAATGTTAGAGGAGAGTGTCAGGTTCTTAATTGATAAAAATAGTATGTTGGTTCTCTGGAGAAGTTCAACGTATATAATTTAGGATGCTTTTTGCTGTGCAGAACAGAAAAAAAACATCTCACTGGGTGGAGCAGTAAGGAAAGGAAACCAGGATCTCACAGAAGAGGCTCAAGGTGGGCAAACTTAGGCTTATGTAGACCCAGGCTCCTCCCTTCTCTCTGCTTAGCTCTGCATGGACTTTAACTTCATCGCAAATCTAGAGACTGTGGTGACTTGCAATCGTCCTTGTGATTTTTTTGTACATGATAATGACAGAAAGAGATGAACTGAGCCCCCTGGGTGCCTTCTTTCTTTCTTTTGTTTTTAACTTTTTATGATTTTACTGCAATTGATAGTTTTTAACTTTGGGATTTTATACCAATATAAAGACTTTTTAAGTTCTCCTTTTAACCATTAACTTTTTCTTCTTTTATTATTATTATTTTTTTAATTGAGATATAAGGCAGGTCCAACCCATTTTAGTTTCAGGTATACAACATAATGATTCAATATGTGTATACATTGTGAAATGATCAATGCAATAAGTGTAGTTAACATCTATCACCATACATAGCTGCAATTTTTTTTCCTTGTGATAAGAACTTCTAAGACCGACACTCTTAGCAACTTACAAATATGTGAAACAAAATTATTAACTGTTGTCACCATGCTGTACATTACTTTCATAACTTACTATATATTGTGTTACTGTATTTCATAGTATATATTACTGTATACTACAGTATATTAAATATATTGTGTATTACTGTATACTTACTGTATATAACTTATTGGAAATTTGTACCTTTTGACTCTCGTCACCCATTCCCTGTCTAATCCTTCCTCCCCCACACCACATAACCAGCAATGTATTCTCTGTATCTATAAGCTTAGTTTGGACTTCCCAGGTGGTGCTGGTGGCAAAGAAATCTGCCTGCCAATGCAGGAGACATAAGAGATTTGGGTTGGGTCCCCGGGTTGGGAACATGCCCTGTAGGAGGGCATAGCGACCCACTTCAGGATTCTGGCCTGGAGAATCCCTTGGACAGAGGAGCCTGGTGGACTACAGTCCATAGGGTCTCAAAGAGTTGGACATGACTGAAGTGACTTAGCACGCATGCACATAAGCTTAGTTTAGTGTAAAAAAATCTAATTTTTTAGATTCCACACATATGTAAGATCACACTGCATTTGCCTTTCTCTGTCTGATTTATTTCACTTAACATAATGCCCTCAAAGTCCATTTATGTTGTTGAAAATGGCAACAGCATTGTTCTCAACAATTTTTCTTAAGAATTGCCCCCAACTTTTGGCATCTCATTAGTCAGAACTGGATCAAATGATCAGTATTTACCCAATCTAGAAATGGAATATAAGCATCCTTAGAGCAATCAGACCCATTCTTGACCGTAATCTCAGCTTCTCTAAGGCAACAGACTGTATGAGGGTAAACTGGGGATCTGAATAGAACACTGGGATGATGAATAGTGAGTACCTCAAGGACTCATTAGGGTCCTCTAGGAAATATGAATGAAACAGCTCTTCAACAATCTCATCCATAAGTCACCCTCATATTTACTAATATGGTTTGTTCATTAGGATAATTTTGCTTACTTCTTACTTATTGAGAATTGTGCCTTGAACATCCTCTGCAATGAACCATTTTTGACTTAGATTTGTCTAGAGAAAGATCCCCTGGAGGAAGGCATGGCAACCCACACTGATATTCTTGCTTGGAGAATCCCATGGACAGAGGAGCCTGGTGGGTTACAGTCCATGGGATCACAAAGAGTCGTACACGACTGAAGTGACTTAGCACAACACACACACAGAGGATCTTCAAGCATTTGCTTTAAAGCCTATTTAGTTATACTTAAATTCTTGCAGTAAATTTTTATGTGAAATATATGCATTTCCCAAGCTATACACTAACTCCAATCATGTGTGTATTTCATGCTGGCCTTTGCTTTCCCATTGTTTTGTGTACACAGCATAAGACCAGCTCTCACACACTATGCATTTGCTTGGAGCTGAGAGCAATGCCCAGAGGGAAGATTTGGGATAAAGCTACCTGGAAAAGAAACAAAAGGAGTAGGTAAAGGAGTTTGGGGATCTAAATTCAGCCATCCCAGCATTTGCATTAAAAGGAGTTAATATCATAGCATTTGCATTAAAAGGAGTTAATATCATAGCATTTGCATTGAAAGGAGTTAACATTCCCAGAATGCGCTTTAGGAATGTGGAGCAGCTTCTGGGGCAAGAACCAAACATCACTGTGTCAAAAATTCTTAAATATTATCAGTGCTGGAAACTTTACTAGGGATTGGGCTCAAAGAAGTGGATATTTGCTAAACCATACTCCCCACCCAGTGACTCAATCAGCAACAGTGTAAAATATCCGACTCTATTATTTGTAATAGATAGGACACAGCCTCGGAATTTCACGATGCTCCTCTATGACACCCTGTTATCCTGTTGCCTTCCTATCACGGACTGTTGTTACCATCTTGTCAACCTTCACCTCTCACAGATATGCGTGTACATGTATACATACACAGGAGGTGAAACGAAAAGCATAATTATTTCTGTTCAAATAATCTAGCTTTACAAAATAATTCACAATAGCATTATTTATATAATGAATTTCCCTATACTTCTGAAATACAATTGTATTCACAAAATTTGATTTATATGTAAAATCAGTGCTTATTGAATGTTAATGCCCCATATAAAAAAAAAAAATCAAAATATGGGCTTCCTTGGTGGCTCAGCTGGTAAAGAATCCACCTGCAACATGGGAGACCTGGATTGGATCCCTGGGTTGGGAAGATCCCCTGGAGAAGGGAAAGGCTACCCACTCCAGTATTCTGGCCTGGAGAATTCCATGGACTCTATAGTCCACAGGGTCGCAAAGAGTCGGACACAACTGAGTAACTTTCACCTTCACTTTTGTTGTAATAGGATGAAAACAAATACTAACTATTCTAGACACTATTAGAGTTCAAGTCTTTTTAAAATATTTATTCATTTTTGACTGTGCTGGGTCTTCCTTGCTTGCTCGGACTTTCTCCAGTTGCGGTAAGCAGGGATAGCCCTTCACAGTGCTACGCCAGTTTCATGCTGAGATGGCTTCTCTTGCTGTAGAGCATGGGTTCAAGGCTCGCGGGCTTCAGTTGTTGCTCCGTGTAGGCTCAGTAGCTGGGGCTTGTGGGCTCCACAGCTCAGCATTTGGGAGCACAGGCTTAGATGCTGCGCAGCATGTGGGATTTTCCCAGACCACAGATCAAACCGGTATCCCTTGCATTGCAAAGAGGATTCTTAACCACTGGACCACCAGGGAAGCCCTGTTTAAGTCTTAACTCTCTGAATACTGTAGGGAAAAAAAATCTGGTTTTATTTTTGAGATACTGTTTCAACATACCCTCTGCTGTTTGGGAATAAGATATTCGGTCCCTCAAAAAGATTCAAAGAGATCTCTAGATTTCCAAACACACACACAAAAGAAAAACTGGAGAAGATTACGTATAAACTCTTCACAAAATAGTGAAGATGACTATTCCTGGATCTACTCATACAAAATGTAGAAATGACGCTGAAAATTGGATGATAATTGTTAAAACCACAGCTTGATTGGCTTCTTGAGCTCTCATGGAGAGACCGCATGTACTCCAAAGCTGAGTAAACCTCTTACAGATATTGGCAGCAATGTATAGATGGTACATCTTTGGAAAAGTCACTTTGTCTCTTTGGCCTCCCGTTTTCTCTTTCAGAGGATGGAGATCATTAGTGAATTGAACAAGGCCTCTGGGATAAATCAGACCCTCACATTTCAAAACCACTGATCAATAACGGTGTGATTTGTGGCAAGCTCCTTTACTTTCTTGACTGTTTTCCCATCTGCAAAATGGGAGCAGTGCCTAACTTGCAGAGTTCTCAAGAAGATCAAACAAGATATGTGCGGTTCTTATAGTACATGGAACCCAAAAGCATTTGAGAGTAGCAAGAGGGCTCTAACATGGGTTAGGAATTATTTAAGGAATTAGCAATACAGAGATGAAGAAAGGGAAGTGGAGCCTCTAAGTGCAAAGAACTCAGAAAAATTAAGTGCCTGTAGGGTTTAAATGACATAGTGTCTGAAAAGATAACTAGCACATGTGCATGCTCAAGGGCTTCCTCTCTGGCTCAGGGGGTAAAGAACCCAGGAGACACAGGAAATGCAGGTTTAACCCCTGAGTTGAGAAGATCCCCTGGAGAAGGAAATGGCAGCCCACTCCAGTTATTCTTGCCTGGAGAATCCCATGGACAGAGTCCAAAAGGTCAAAAAGAGTCAGACATAGCTTAGCAAGCACACACTTGAGCACTCAATGCATACTGTGTTTTACTTATTTAGTTAATTATATTTATTTATTTATTTGGCCATTCCACACAACCTACCAGATCTTAGCTCCCCCACAAGGGATCCCATTCACTTCTCCTGCACTGGAAGCATGGAATCCTTACCACTGGACCACCAGGGAATTCTTAGCTTTTTACTTGTTTTAAGTTTATTTTATGGAAGTTGACTCAATGCTAGAAGTCTCCATTTAGAGATGTTTCATGAATAAGAGACCTAAATAAGTCATTCCCAGTTAATATCTTACACAGTTTTTTAAAAAATTGTTGCAGGGTGTGTGACTCTCATTTATAATGGTGGAGGTGGTGTTTCCAGGGAATCTACGTTGGCCTATGAATTTTCTTTCCCTTTACACCCCATAATATTCTCCACAAGCTCCTGAGAGTCTGTCAGCTGCACTGTACTGGGTTATGAGGAGCTCAGACGGGTTAGGTGGCAGACCTAAGGGTGTGCATACACGCTTGCACACACATACAAGCATCATGTCACTTGCTGTGTGCTCTCGATGCCTGGCATACTCACGCGTTCTCAGGACAGCCCAGGGCGCTTGACCTCCGCCCATGACATTAGATCATCAGAGCAACCTACAGCCCCCTGACACAGTTAAGGTGGCAAGGCAACGGTGGGCTTGCCTACCCGACAGCTGGACTTGGAAAGCGTGCAAAGCAATGACTGCACTGCCCAGGGATTAGAATCGGTGCTTTTGAACTGTGGTGTTGGAGAAGACTCCCTTGGACTGCAAGGAGATCCAATCAGTCCATCCTAAAGGAAATCAGTCGTGAATATTCACTGGACGGACGGATGCTGAAGCTGAAATTCCAATACTTTGGCCACCTGATGCGAAGGACTGACTCATTTGAAAAGACCGTGATGCTGGGAAAGATTGAGGGCAGGAGGAGGAGGGGACGACAGAGGATGAGATGGTTGGACGGCATCACCGACTCAATGGACAAGAGTTTGAGTCAACTCCGGCAGTTGGTGATGGACAGGAAGGCCTGGCGTGCTGCAGTCCATGGGGTCGCAGAGTCGGACACGACTGAGACTGAACTGAGGCTGCCTCCGTCCATGTGCGCTGCTGCTGGCGACAGTGTTAGCAGGAGTAACGTGATGTTAGGTAGCGTGGTAGTAACCGCAGTGGTGATGCTACTTCCTGATGATACAATAGTAACAGCGGCAGCCACAGCAGCAGTAATAATACCTCGGCTCAGGAAAGGTGGTCTAAAAGGGTTAAGCATCTTAGGAAGGCTACAGTCTGGAAGGACTGAAAACCCCTAGCGGGATGGGAGGGGATAAAGATGCTGGGAAGTGGCTAGGGAATAATAAAATAAGAGGGAAGCTAAACCAGTGACCCTTGTCGGCAGTGAAAAGAGGCAGATTAGAAAATGTTTCATGCTAATTTCCATGGAGATTTCTTTAATTTATCAAAGACGGCTCGCCAGCCCGGCCCGCCGCGCGCCGGCCGCGTTCTCGGTGGTCGAGCCGCCCGGACGCTGCTCCGCGCGGGTCGCCCAGGCTCCTGCGAAGACGTCTCTATCAGCTCCGGCCGCGCGCGCCTTCCTCTGCTCTCTCTTTTTTTTTTTTCCTGTCTGCTGCAGTCCGAGGATCCTTGTCACATGATGGCTTCATCGGGCCCCATTTCCTCCTGATCCTTTCCAGCTCTTTCTCCTGCCTGGCGTATCAAAGGAGATTTGTGGGTCACCGAGCCGGGACGCCGCATATAAAGTCATCAGCTCGCTCGCCACCACCTCGATCGTTTGCCTCATTGTTCTTGCGAGATGCTGGAGATGGCTGAGGCTCTTTAATAACTCGATCAGTAGTTAAGCGGCACATGTTAGCTTTGAAAGATATATAGTGTGTGTATATAAATATGAAGTTAGAGACAGTCCTAGAAATTAGTCACACTCTCCCAAATGAAGCTTACCAGACCATAAGATCCATGAGCAAAAACCACTACAATATTGTAAAGTAATCAGCCTCCAATTATAATAAATAATTTAAAAAAAAATGCATGAGCATATCCCAAGACTTAAAAATGTTTTAACAAAATCATTATCATTTAGCAGGATGGTTATTATTTTAGGATTTCACTAATTTAAATATGAAGCTCTGCTAATTCAGCCACAAAACTACAAGCTACAATTGTTTTTGGTATGTACATATGTGCACAGGTCTTTTAAAGAATAGCTGCTTTAGGTTTATCAAATAATTGAAATTCAGATGCTTTCACTGTAACAGTAAAATAAATTTTAAGTGGAAATGTTTTAATTGTATCGGAATATGGATGGCTGTATAGTGTAAAATGTAATCTCTAAAATAAGCCCCAGAGCTAGGCTGAGTATTTCAATGGGTTTCCAGGTAAGGATTCCTCTTGTTTGCAGAATCACGGAGGACAGATAAGAAAATTTCTTTTTTCTACCTCCTCACTGATCTCCCCCTGCTTCATCCCGTTCTCTGAAGGCAGGAAATGGGAACAGTTCCCACGGAAGCTCCAGCTAAAGCCTGAGGCCCTGGTTTCAGCGGAATTTTTGTTGGAGCACAACTGCTTTGGCAGGTCATTTTTTATCAGACTTCCGCAGCCCTGGCTGCTCTTGTAGTCTGTGTTCCTCTTAGCTATGTCTGTCTATGCTGTTGTCTAGTTGCTAAGTTGTGTCTCTCTGGACCTGAATGTACACCTTGCAGGCTTCATTTCTGAAGGATCATTGCCATGTTGCCTTATTTTTGGAGGCACGATTGTTATGAATACGCTCTAAAGTCACATTTTGAAAAGTCAGGGCAAATTTCTTTGGCTTTAATTACCTATTGTAAATCTCTGCCTATAGAAAACCGAAGTGTCCCCTGGAAATCTTGCTTAATGACATAAACGCTCAATCAGTGGGGTGTGTTTGGGGAGATACCATGTGGGCTCTTCTTTAAAATTCTTTTTGTAAGAAAAACAATGACTGAATTGTATATCTTATATATGTATATCGTGTAGTATAAAAATATAACCTTTTTCTATGTCATGTATAGATAAACTCACAAGTACTATATTTAGCTAAAGAAAAGTTCTTGAGATCCTTTTCCATTACTTTACTGCTTAATCACTAAAAATTATTAAGAGTTAAGATGCAATTATGCTACATGTATGCCACCATTTCTTTCTTTCATGCCTGTGGCAAGGGTTGACAGGAAATCATGATCTGGTCTAAACAGATCACTTGTGTCTGAATAGCTTCTCCAACCCACCCAGGGCCTATCCATCACATGACTTCTACTCATCATCCATTACCCAGGTTAATGAGCATGCTTTGTGACTGAACTATTGAAACTGTCCCTGACTATCAATTCTTGAATATTTACAATGTAAAGTTTTCATTCAGCAGTTCCTATGACAAGAGGCTTGATTGTATGTGTTTCAACCCCAAGTGATTTTAGATAGATGTTAGAATCTACGGCGCTGTTTTACTTTGATAATATTCAGAGCCTCATTTGTAGAAAGTAGAGACCCTTTAGATAAGTTCCTACATCTGGAAGCACTGGGGTTGGATTTCAAAAATGAGAAAAGACATTAACATTTCCAACTGGCCGCCATAGTCACTTGCTGACTTCAGTTAGCAATGTGGTTATGAAGATATCCACATTGAAGAACTGTAATTTATAACCAATTATCATGTTTTGAATAATAGTATATTGAAATCTTTCTTTTTAACTAACAACGAGGAAGGCTGTTAAGGAGTTTTTCTTTCTTTCTTTTCTTTTTCAAACATTTTGTGTCTTAGAAATTTCAAATGAGATATGGTGTCTCTGGTAGAAATGTTAGTCTGGAAATGGAGCAAAGCCTTGGAATCACAGGATTTGGGATTTGATAACCCCTTAGTCATAACAGTGGTCATGGGTCACATCTATAAAAATGAAGCCTTACCTGGCAAGTTGAGACAAAATACCAACATGTTTGCTTTACTTTGTTCTCATTAAGCTCTTGCGTTTAATATGGGTCTCTCATATTCATCTCTGTTTGTCACCTCCCTCAATTTCAGATTACTCTTGCATTTAATTCTGGGCTTAATGACTGCACAGTCCCACAGGATCAAATGCTATCATCCTAGAGTTAAAGCTAGGCAGGAAGGTAAGTGTTATATCATTAATTTCATAAATATGCAGTAGTAAAATTAAGTATTACCCACTGCTGTCAATGTCTAGCAAATTCCTTCATGTACGCTAGAATGTATTAACTGACCATGTGCCTGGGATATTAGATATTCACACTTGGTAAGAAGATTTTCCAAAAGTGATTTCGCCCCCTTTGTTTAAGGGTTGTATGGATTGTCAAGATAGGGAACGAGAAAGGGGGATTTTGTCTCACATCTTAGTGCCCAGACCAGTATGTCGCCGCTTACCACTGTCAGTGGAAATGTTCTTAGTGGACTCAGAATCCCTATGACACGGTGATTCTTACATTAATACTGATGAGAGCCGAGGTATAAACCAGGAACTATTTATTAGTGTCTTAATGCAGATAATATAACCAAAATCTTCTCAATATGTGAGCAATGTTTTAGGAGCTTTAGACCTACTTGCCTTATTTGGATGATCCTATTTTTATCTCTTTGGGAAATCTGCAAATTTCCACTGACTGATGTTGATGACATCTCTAGTCTTGCTTATGTCTCTTGGAGTGAAAAGATGGAAGCCGGTAGCTGGGGCTAAGAGGAGAGAGGTGCTGGAGCAAACAAAGATAGAAAGTATCCAACAGAGAGAGGAAGCATTTCTAGTAAAAGGCTTTTAAAGGGGGCAGGGGACAACCTAGAGGGGTGGGGTGGGGAGGGAGATAGGAGGAAGGTTCAAAAAGGAGGGGATATGTGTATACCTATGGCTGATTCACGTTGATGTATGGTGGAAAACAACACGGTACTGTAAAGCAACTATCCTTCAATTTAAAATAAATCTTTTAAAAAAGATTTTTTTTTTAATTTATTTGTTTTACCCCTCCTCCCATCAGTGCTTCCACTTGATTCTACCTGTTCATGCAAAAAAAAAAAAGCCAGAAAGAAAAAATTTTTTGAAGATTGAGTGAGAATAACAGTCTCAAATGACACCAGAAGTGGCACGTGAAACTTACCAGAAATAGCACATGAAGTCTACTTTTTACCTGCTTTCAGAACCCGAGGATTAATGATTAGTGTTAACAGAGTTCTGTGAGCAGAAGTCTTGCTCCCGGGCTGGGCTTTCTCAGCCTCGCCACAGTTCGTATTGGCTCTGGCTGATTCTTTGCAGTGGCCTGCTCCTCTGCACTGCCGGGTACTGAACTTGCTCTCTGACTTCTCAGCACTGACCCCGCCGCGCTGAGATGACCAAGGATGCTGCTGCCACTGCTCAGACGCTTCAGTCGTGTCCAGCTCCATGCGACCCTATGGACTGTCACCTACGGGCTCCTCTGTCCATGGGAGTCTCCAGGCAAGAGGACTACAGAGGGTTGCCGCGCCTTCCTCCAGGGGATCTTCCTGACCCAGGGATCGGACGCAGGTCTCCTGTATGGCAGGCAGATTTCTTTACCGCTGAACCACCAGGGAAGCCCTAACCAAGAATGCCTACCCCATGCTGCCAAACAGGGAAACTGGGGAGGCAAAAATATCACAGCCCTGTGTTGAGAACCACCGTTTTAGGATACTTCGCTTTTTTTTACTCTGCTGTGCATTTTCCCATCTCTTCTCTTCTCCATCCTTCTCTCCCCTAACACCCTCTCTAGCTTCCTCCCTTTCATCTTTCAGGTCTCAGCTGTCAAGGCAGCTCCTCTAGGAAGTTCTTGCCTTGGAAGGACTTAGGTGCCTTCCCCGTGTCCCAGACCTCGCAGGCATCAAGCAGTCTTTCTGGCCTCCCACCCAACCCCCACGGGAGTGCCAGTCTCTTTACAGGAATGGAGTCTGGCTCCCAGGCACTTCTGCCCCCAGCAGGTACCTAACACAGGAGAAAAAGTGCCCATAGGAGAGATGCGGAGTGAGCAAAAGTGGAGAGCTGATTTACTGGTGTGTTTTGCTTATATGAAGCCCTGTTTTGACCTGGGCAAATGTCAAAGCGGTCTTCCCTTTCTTAGTAAATCCTGAGCCTGTTTCAGAGCTACTTTCTAAAATTCTCTGCACAGCCACAAAATGAAGAATGCCATTTCGAAGGAGACGGACTGCTTTATTTGGCTGCTATCCTCCCAATGAACTCATTTAGGGATTGAGGTTGATAAAAATGTCAGCTCTGCTGGTGCTTTTCATTTCAGTATATGGCATATTTCCCTGGTCCTCAAACCTTGGGGAAAATGCCCCCCTAGAGAGCAGAAGGAAAGCGAAGCAGATGCTGCCTGGTGCCAATGCCCTCTCCTCCAGGCAGCCTGCTTGGAGAGAAAGAGGACTTGGCAGGCACCGAGGCCTTTCCATGGGTGTGCGCCGGGATTTTCCACCACAATGGCAGGCTCACACCTTGCGTCTGGCTCCTCTACTGCTTCATTAAGATTTTTCTGTGCTGTTTCCTCTCATTCTTCTTGGGAAGCAGGCCATTTCAAAAGGAGCGAGATGACTCTAATTTTGTGCTTTCAAAAAGCACACAGGCAAAACGTGGATCCATATGGATGCATGGACCCAGCATACCAGCTGCATTGACTCCCAAACACAGCAGAGAATGGTGTGTAAACAGAAGGCGCTCGCCCCTTCCAGCCCAGGAGCCTCTCCCTGTCTTTGGCCTTGAAACATCTCAGCAGGAAATGTAGCTTTAATAAAGGCACACCAGGGGACAGAAATTTAAGGTAAAGCAGGCATAACTGCGGTGAGAAAAAGAATTTTCCTCTTGCTTTGGTGTCTACCCCAACCTTGCCTGCTTACCAAAAAAAAAAGTCAAGTAACATAACTTCTGACAATGAATAAAGGCTGAGACAAAGTGTTCTCAACAGTTTCCTGAGTTGGCATGGTCCTCCAGTATCTGTGCCTTTATCCCCCTCCATTTGTCAAAAATCCCTCCATTTGTCAAAAATACAGTGAAACTTAAACTAATGAATGGTTTCCAAATTGCAGGCAATCTACAAGTGCCCTTATATTAAATGACAAAAGTAAGTGACTGAGTACCAAAACACCACATCCACTCTTGAGACATGTGGCAAATTTGTGAACTAGTATGTTTCCCTTCATGATAGTTAATGACATTTATTGAACGTATACTGTGTGCTAATGCAGTAAGTCAACAAGTCACTGAGCTAAGAGCATTTTGGAAGGAATGATGCTGAAGCCGAGGCTCCAGTACTTTGGCCTCCTGGTAAAGAAATTGATCCTGGGAAAGAATCAAGGCAAAAGAGAAGGAGGTGGCAGAGGACAAGATGGTTAGATAGTATCCCTGACTCAGTGGACATGAATTTGAGCGAACTCCGAGACATAGTGAAGGATCGAGGAATCTGGCATGTGGCAGTCCATGGGGTTGCAAAGAGTCCAACATGACTTAGTGACTGAAAAATAGTAGCAACAAAGAGCATCATAAACAGCATCTCATTTCATTACCGCAACCAGTTATACTTATTGTCCATCCACAGGATCAGCAGAATAAAAGAATGTACAAATTGCAGAAACCCGGCACGTGAAGTTAAACTTGGCTGGTCAGTTATTTCTATTTTTAATTAAACTTTTAATTTTGAGATAATTATAGATTCACCTGTAGTTGTAATAAATGCAACCTAGAGATTTGTGATCTTGTGTACCCTTTACCTAACGATTCCCACCAATGGAAACATCTTACGAAATTTGAATATAGTATCACAATCAGAAAATTGATATTGATCCATGGATTAGAAAATGCAAAATGTTTTCCAGAGTGGCTTTACAAGTTCACAGTTCTACTAGCAGTGTATGAATGATCTTGTTACTCTGTATCTTCATCAACCTTTGATGTTTATCATTATTTTTAATTTTACCTATTCTGTTAGGTAAACATCTGACATCTCACTGTGGTTTTAATCTGTCCTTCCCCAGTGGCTAATGATGTTGAACATCTTTCCATGTTGTTCAACCCCCTTTGGTATGTAGCTCTCAATTTTCAAAATTTCTCTGCTGCTGCTGCTAAGTCGCTTCAGTCATGTCCGACTCTGTGCGATCCCATAGATGGCAGCCCACCAGGCTCCCCCGTCCCTGGGATTCTCCAGGCAAGAACACTGGAGTGGGGTGCCATCGCCTTCTCTGCAAAATTTCTCTAACTCCCTCCTATAATGGATTTTTAAGTAGATATCCATGTATATGAATCAAGATGTAAGGGGTTTCTTGTTATTTGCACTCAGAAGAAGATGAATAAGTTGCAGTCAAAAGAAATTCATGGGAGCCAACATCACATGGTCTCTTCTGATCTTTTGCCATGCATAAAGCTATATTGTAGGCAGTGTGAAGAATTACTATCTGTCTATCTAACTATCTAATCTCAAGAACATTTATGATGCTGTTAATAGTAAAGAGAAAGCTCCTGGAGTAGTTAGGTTTTTGTTTTTTTCAATTTCAATAAAAATCTTCTTGATGCTTGTTATCATATACTGATCCATGGTCCAACTTCAAGATTTGTTTCTTAGTGTTTTTCTATAGGGGGGCAGATTACTGTGGAGTAACTCTGCTCTTTCATTGTGTCTGGGTGGTCAGAGAGGTGAGAACTATAGTCAACAAATCTCAGCAAATTTTCTATCCTCTAGAGAAATTATCCATCACTTTCCTTTATTTCAAAACAGTTCTATGTTTCTGGTGCTTTGCACATTCCTCTAATTACCACCTTGAGAGCAAAGTCAACGGCCTTTCTGGTGAGATCATGAGATAAAAATACTTTGGTATAAGACAAGCCACAGTGACTCCCGGTTGGCTAGTTACCGTCTCTGTGTCCACTTTTCTAACAGCACTTCAGAGTGTAGCTGTGAGGATTCAATGGGATGATTATGTAGTGTGTTAGGCACAAGTTCTGCTCATGATAATGACCCCCCTCTCTGTGCCCCCAGCCCCGCGTTTCAATGACATTTCCATTTCTACCTTTTCTTGCTTCTTGCTTCAAGTTCTATGTACTAGGAACCCTGACTTTCCACTAACAATGGTATCATCTACACCAATTTGGTATAACCAGTCCCTACTGAATTTACTCAAGCCTGAGTTAATAAGTCTCCTGGACTTCTCTACTTTTGCATTCCAGTCCCCTATTTGAAAAGGATATTTTTTTTTTAGAGTGTTAGTTCTAGAAGGTCTTGTAGGTGTTCATAGAATTGTTCAACTTCAGCTTCTTCAGCATTACTGGTTGGGGCAGAGACTTAGATTACTGTGATATTGAATGGTTTGCCTAGGAAGTGAACAGAGATCATTCTGTCATTTTTGAGACTGCACCCAAGTACTGCATTTCGAATTCTTTTGTTGACTATGATGGCTACTCCATTTCTTCTAAGGGAGTCTTACCCACAGTAGTAGATATAATGGACATTTGAGTTGAATTTACCCATTCCAGTCCATTTTAGTTCACTGATTCCTTGCCCTCTCCTGTTTGACCACTTCTAATTTACCTGATTCTTGGGCCTAACAAGGACCTAACCAGGTTCCTATGCAATATTGCTCTTTACAGCACCTGACTTTACTTCCGTCACCAGTCACTTCCACAGTTGGGCCTTATTTTCACTTTGGCTTCATTCTTTCTTGTGTTATTTTTCCACTCTTCTCCAGTAGTATATTGGGCACCTACCAACCCAAGAAGTTCATTTTTCAGTGTCGTATCTTCTTGCCTTTTCATACCGTTCATGGAATTCTCAAGGCAAGAATACAGAAGTTGTTTGCCATTGCCTTCTCCAGTGGACCACGTTTTGTCAGTGGTCTGGAAAAGAAACTGGAAAAAGTAAATGGAAAAAGTCAGTTTTCATTCCAATCCCCAAGAAAGACAATGGCAAAGAATGTTCAAACTACCACACAATTGCACTCATCTCACATGCTAGCAAAGTAATGCTCAAAATTCTCCAAGCCAGGCTTCAACAGTATGTGAACCGTGAACTTCCAGAGGTTCAAGCTGGACTTAGAAAAGATGCAGGAACCAGAGATCAAATTGCCAACATTTGTTGGATCGTAAAAAAAGCAAGAGAGTTCTAGGAAAACATCTACTTCAGCTTTATTGACTACGCCAAAGCCTTTGGCTGTATGGATCTCAACAAACTAGAAAATGCTTCAAGAGATGGGAATACCAGACCATCTGACCTGCCTCCTGAGAAATCTGTATGCAGGTCGAGAAGCAACAGTTAGAACTGGACATGGAACAACAGACTGGTTTCAAATTGGGAAAAGAGTGCATCAAAGCTGTATATTGTCACCCTACTTATTTAACATACATGCAGAGCACATCATGCGAAATGCCGGGCTGGATGAAACACAAGCTGAAATCAAGACTGCCGGGAGAAATATCAATAACCTCAAATATGCAGATGACACCACCCTTATGGCAGAAAGCAAAGAATTAAAGAGTCTCTTGATGAAGGTGAAAGAGGAGAGTGAAAAAGTTAGCTTAAAACTCAACATTCGGAAACCTAAGATCATGGCATCCGGTCCCATCACTTCGTGGCAAATAGATGGGGAAACAATTGAAACAGTGAAAGATTTTA
The DNA here is from genome assembly GCF_019320065.1 of Cervus canadensis. Taxonomy (NCBI): domain Eukaryota; kingdom Metazoa; phylum Chordata; class Mammalia; order Artiodactyla; family Cervidae; genus Cervus; species Cervus canadensis. Next base: position 57,092,589 of record NC_057402.1, read on the forward strand.
TTTTGGGGGGGCAGGGTCCAAAATCACTGCAGTTGGTGACTGCAGCCATGAAATTAAAAGACACTTGCTCCTTGGAAGAAAAGTTATGACCAACCTAGACAGCATATTAAAAAGCAAAGACATTACTTTGCCAAGAAAGGTCCGTCTAGTCAAGGCTATGGTTTTTCCAGTGGTCATGTATGGATGTGAGATGTTTTGATTTGTTTTAAAGGCTATCTACTCTTGAAATGGCAAAAATCTCATTTCAACAGGAAATCCAATTTCATTTTTGTTGTTGTTTGTGCATGAGCTCAATCGTGTCTGACTCTTTGTGTCCCCACAGACTGTAGCCCTGCTGGCACCTCTGTCCATGGGATTTCCCAGGCAGGAATACTGGACTGGGTTGCCATTTTCTTCCCCAGGGGATCTTCCTGAGCAGGGATCAGACTCACGTCTCTTCCATCTCTTGCATTAGCAGGCAGGTTCTTTATCACTGGCGCCAATTGGGAAGCTTAGTTTCATTTTGGATGGCTCTAGCTGCCATAGTATTTTACTTTGTTGTGTTTCTTTTAGGCATTACACAGTGACCTTAGTGCTTTCCCTTTGAACTGTATAAAAACACCTTCTACACAATTATGTTTAAAGATCCAAATTTTGGTACCGCGTATTCCCTAAGCCCCTCTTCTTAATAAACAATCCTTTTTCCATTTCCATTGGCTGTCATAATGGCAGATGGTTGAAGACCTGTCCTTTTTTTTTTTTTTTTGTATCATTGTTTGCTTATGTTCTGCTTAATTGATATTCCTATTAAAACATGTTACTGGGAACTGACCACCATTCAGCTGAGGTGAATGGATCATAACCTTCAAGTTTCTGGATACTATGCTTCTATCAGTGCATCCTAATAAAGCATCCAACTTTTACACACTCATGGCAGAGGTTTGTCTGGGTTATAACTGCCATGTGGCCACTCGAAACATTGTCCTATCATGATCTGCCTGCCTCCAGACCCAGAGCCTATTTGCTGACTCTCAGTTTATTTGTCTGCTTCTCCAGGATGATAGAAAAGCCTTCTACTCAAGCCAGGATTGGGGCCCTGGAGATGCCATTCTGATTCCTGCTGTCAAGAGCTCATAGTATTTTGTGAGTTAGGTGGGAGGGGTGATGAGCCGCCTGCAGCATGAAGCTGATAATTAGCCAGCAGGAAAGATAAACAGCGATAGAGCATGGACCAGACGCAGGGGTGGACTAGGAGAGGCACGTGAAGGGCTATGACAGAAGAAGGCGAAGGGCGGACTTCCTGAAGGGGAGATCTGACAAGGGATTTAGATAGTATTGCCTAATAGCATAATATTGTGCTTGCTTAATCCTTCAGAGGCCGGCCCTTGTCTATTTGGATCCCACTTCTTTTTACCTTTCCCTCTTAGTGGTGTGGATCTCACGAACTCTGAAAGGAGTGAAGACCCAGCCGTGACTAACTATAGCCAACGCTGAAACTCATCATGCCATCCTGGTGTCTAATTTAACCTCTGGTGCTCCATCCTTCTGTCTGGCTTTTCTGTAACCTTTGACCAGTGTTGGTCCTTCATCTTCACGAAGATAAAGAAAATTATTGTTTCTGTTTGGATATTCTCAGGCACCCCATAGGTGCTCAGAAAATGTCTAGAGAATGAGTGAACAAATGACTGGATGAAGAACACATGTATTAACTTGCAGTCATCTAGGGAGTCTTATAGCTCTCAATTTTGACGTCTCAATATTATCCTCAGGGAGCTACTGGGTTAAGTAATACTTGTGACTCTTCATGAAATTAACTCACAGTGGCTTATAAACCTAAATGTTAAGTGCAAAACTATAAAACTAGAAGATAACAGGAGAAAACCTAGATGACCTAAGGTATAGCAGTAAATTTTTAGATATAACACAAGAAGGCACAATCCATGAAAGAAATATTTCATACACTGGACCTTATTACAAGTAAAAACTTGTGCTCTAGGAAAGACAGTGTCAAGAGATTGAGAAGATGAACCATAGACTGGGAGAAAATATCTGTAAAAGACAAATCTAATTAAGGACTATTACTTAAAATACACAAAGCTTTCTTAAAATGCAACTGTAAGAAAACAAGTTGAGCAAAAAGTCAGATTGTTGAGTTTTACGGATTGTGGTTGTTTGTTGTTCAGTCGCTAACTTGTGTCCAACTCTTTCCAACCCCATGGACTGCAGTGCTCCAGGCTTCCCAGTCCTTCACTGTCTTCTGGAATTTTCTAAACTCATGTCCACTGAGTAGATGATGCCATCCAACCATCTCATCCTCTGTCACCTCCTTCTCCTCCTGTCTTCAAAGTTTCCCAGCATCAGGGTCTTTTCCAATAAGTCAGTTCTTCACATCAGGTGGCCAAAGTATTGGAGCTTCAGCTTCAGCATCAGTCCAACCAAAGAAGATATACAGTAGCAAATAAGTATATGAAAAAAATCTCCATGTCATGTCAGCAGGGAAATTAGAACTAACGCAACAATGAGATGCCACTACATACCTATTAGAATGGCCGAAGTTTGAAACAGTGACAGCACCAAATGCCGGTAAGGATGTGAAGCAATAGGATCTCTCATTCATCGTTGGTGGGAATGACAAACAGTACAGCCACTTTGGAAGATAGTTTGGCAGTTTCTTTTAACAGTCGACATGCTCTTACCATATATCCCAGCAATCACAGTCCTTGGTATTTACCCAAAGGAGTTGAACACTACTTCAGTTTACACAAAAACCTGCACACAGATGTTTATAGTGGCTTTATCCACACTTGCCAAAGCCTGGAAGCAACCAAGATGTCATTCAGCAGATGAATGGATAAATAAACTGCAGCACATCTAGACAATTAAGTGTTATTCCATGTTAAAAACAAATGCACCGTTAAGCCAAGGAAAGATGTGGAGGAACTCTAAATGCATATTACTAAGTGCAAGAAATAAATCTGAAAGACTGTGTACTATATAATTCCAACTATATGGAAAAGGAAAAACTATGGAGACAAAAAGGTCATTGATTGCCAAGGATTAGAGTTGAAGGAGGAATAAAATCAGCATAGCAGAGAAGATTCCAAGGGCGGTGAAAATACTCTGTGTGATACTATAATGGTGAATACATTTGTCCAAACCTGTAGAATGTACAACACCAAGAGTAAGCCCTGATGTGAACTGTGAACTTCAGGTGATTATGATGTATCAGTGTAAGTCCATCAGTTGTAATAAATGTACCTCTCTGCTGGAGGGTATTGGTAATGGGGTGGCTATGCAGGTATGGGGGCAGAGGGCATATGGGAAAGAGCTATACCTTTCCCTCAATTTTGTTGTGAACCTAAAACTTCTCTTAAAAAGTCTTTAAAAAATACTAGTAATAACTGTGGGCTCCCGGAGTTTGGAAACCACTGCTGAATTTGAATTTCATTCAGAAACCTGAAAGTTTGCATTGCTCACATGCTATTAGACAATAAACCAATACTTAATATCTGTTTGTGTCAGGGGTGGCCAGTTCCAAAATAAAAAAAAAAAATTGGTTTGGCAGTGGGATCGGGGAGTCGGGCAGAGGCAGCATGATGATGAAGCTGGCCAGGCCCTGGCTCCTGCGAGAGTTGAATGAGGAGATACTTGAGTGAGATCTCTGGTGGCTCAGACGGTAAAGAATCTGCCTGCAACGCGGGAGACCTGGGTTCTATCCCTGGGTTGGGAAGATCCCTTGGAGAAGGGCAGGGCAACCCACTCCAGTATTCTGGTCTGGAGAATCCCATGGACAGAGGAGCCTGGTGGGCTACAGTCCATGGGGCCACAAAGAGTCAGGCACGACTGAGCAACTTTCACTTCACTTCTGGTCACGTGGTAGAAAAATTTTAGGAAAAATAGTGTATAGACATGTAAATTCCTTTCACTGGATTAGTGTTTTTAATATTCATTTATTTATTTGACTCAAATAAATCTTCCCTCTTCGTTTTGGCATATACGATCTTTCGTCTTAGTTGCAGCATGTGGGATCTTGCAGCTGTGTCGTGTGGGTGCTAGTCATCAAACCCAGGCCCCCTGCAATGGGAGCACGAAATCTTAACCACTGGACCACCAAGGAAGCCCCTGGATTTTTTTAGTAATACAAAACTTATAGAATAAGCATTACTTTACTTAAAAATGCCAACAGATAATCAAAAATGAAGAAAAAGAGCCATAAATGCAGAAAAACATGCTATTCATTATGGAGAATCCTGGAATTAAGAGTGATCTTTATCTCTTTATTTTCCAATTTTTCTTTAATGTTTTTTGTTTGATCATGAACAAGAATTACACACTAAAAAATAAATGCACTATACAAAATGAAGTTTCCCTCAACAGAGAAATTTAAACATCACAAGCGGAGACTTTACGTGATCAGTAGACAGAGTGGACTGCATCAGCCCTCCCTGTCTGCCAGAGCAGAATTGAGAATATAGAGGGACCACTTTTTTTTTTTTTTTTGCCATTTTATATAAGGAACTTGCGCATCCATGAATTTGGGTATCCACCTGGGTCATGGAACCTACTTCTCAAGGATACTGAGGGAAGACTGCATGCCAGAGTCAGCTTGCTGGGACAGAGCTGACCTGCCCAGTCCTGGGAACAGCCAGATGGCGTGTGGGGTTGTCCAGTTTCCCCAGAAATCTCTGGCTTCTCCATCCATGGGATTTTCCAGGCAAGAATACTGGAGTGGGCTGCCATTTCCTTCCCCAGGAGATCTTCCTGATACAGGGATTGAACCCAAATCTCCCGCATTGCAGGCAGACACTTGACTGTCTGAGCTACCAGGGAAGTCCGAAGTGATCTATAGCATCCTGTAAAATGTAATAGAGAAGTGAGAATGGTCAGCAAGCCATCCCAGCTAGCAGAAATCCTAAAGGGAAAGAGGGGGAATGAGGTGGGGGGTGGGAAGGGGAGAGAGAGAAGCAGAGAGAAACACATGGAGACTGGCAGGGCGGGACTGGGCGTTCCTTCACTGCTTCCAGATTGCTTGCAAGAGGACACCACATGCTTTCCATTCTGGGGCCATTCTCTCAAAACCCAATCCCAGGGTTACCTGCGATATAGAGAGTGAGGATAAAACAATTCTTTTTTTTTTCTTTTTTTTTCATTTATTTTTATTAGTTGGAGGCTAATATTGTACTACAATATTGTAGTGGGTTTTGTCATACATTGACATGAATTTACACGTATTTCCCATCCCGATCCCCCCTCCCACCTCCCTCTCTACCCAATCCCTCTGAGTCTTCCCAGTGCACCAGGCCCGAGCACTCGTCTCATGCATCCAACCTGGGCTGGTGATCTGTTTCACTATAGATAAAACAATTCTCTTAAGTGTTCTTTGCCAAGGTGAGTTTTGTAGCTAGCTGGGAATTGCCCAGAGAACACAAGGGCTCGGCTTCTAAGTCTAATAGGCGTGCGGGAAGGAGTGCTGGTAGCCCTGAAGGAGAGTCTTTTCTCTTGACATTTTCTGAGCACCTCTGAACACTCAAGGGCTACTTAGAGCTCAGAGAAAAATCTGCTCTTTGAGATATTTATCTGCACCCGTTTTAATCTAGACCTTTCACACCACCCATCCCTGCAGAGGGGTCATAAGCCTTCAGTGGATTTTTTTTTTTTTTTTTTTAGCCATTGGGCTGCTCTTTGATTATTGTGGAATTTTATAGCTACAGTAAATTTCTTTTCACATTTTGCTTGAAAATAGCAAAAAAAAAAAAATAGATATTGGATTTTTTTTCTTTCTTTTGGGCTTTTAGCTCTCAGTAAACCTTTAATTTTGTTTTTTCTTCCAGTGCACTGAGATCCTCCAAGTTAACGCACACACTCAGAAATGTTCAATGTAAAACAACAGCATGCCAGTGAACCTTAGGGGTGTTGTTAAAGAATCATTTAGTAGGTGAAAGCCTGCTTTAGGTTCCAATGGAGCAATACTCATATGACCTTGACCCTCTTGCGTGGGAGCTGATTTTCCTGAGGATTCAAGTAAACGGCTTTCCTTTGGAGACGTTGACTATTTGAATGCAGAATGCTGGCTCGTCTCCTGGTTCTAGTTGTTGGGCTTGCGCGCTATTGTAAAACACATAATGAAGCTCTGTGCGGAGAAAGACAGGATATGGGTTTTCCATACTTGCAGCAACTGGCACTTAAAGTTTTGTAGATGAAGCTGGAGCCGGGGTGTCTAGAACACTGGCCTTTCTGACAGTCTAGCTTTTAAGTGCAGTGATTGGTTTTTCATAACTGGTGACCCTTGGGGCTTGTCCACTAACAGCATACTCTGATATCGGTGCTGCATGTTAGGACTGTCACAGGAAGTCTAAATTAAATGGCACGTGCCCTTATGCCTTTGGTCTGCTTTGGGATAACTGCACAGACGTGAACCCTCCCTGAAGGAGGAGGGAAAAACCCCCCTTGGGGAGCCGGAAGTCAATAAAGTGCAGGATCTGTGCCAAATTGATTTGTATCCATAGAAAGGCATTGGCTGCATAAGATATCAATTAGAGTTTTATTAATTGGTGTAGTTTGGAAACTTAGATTGACATTAATTTTAATGAGGAATTTATCAATCCAAAATTAGCCCATAGCCCAATCATTTACTATTGATTTCAAAGTAGGCATCTTTAGTGAATAACAATGGCAAACTGGCTTTGGTGTCTTAAAGGAGAGTTAGTGTTTTTTTAGAGAAAAGCTATCTTTTTTTTGGCTTTTGCAATTTTATATTTATGTACTTTAGTCTTTTATTCTATTTTTTGCTCATATATTTAAGACAATGAGAGACTAGACTGGAAGACATCTGGAAGAATCATAACCCCCCAATGCTTACGTCAATATGATGTCATAAATATATAGCATGAACCAACTTACCATACTATGTGATATACCGTACCCTCAGAGACTTACGAGGAAATGATTTTCCATAAATGACATCATCCAAAGCATAAGGAAGTCACACAAAACCTATGAGGAATCTATGTGCAAAGTGAAGGACTTGCTTGCACTGTGGCTTCCTGCTTTACGATATGAAATCTTGAAAACCCCAGTTCAAGATATAAAGATTGCTATCCAAACAGCATATGCAACACCCTACAGCACGTGCGGACACTTCTCTGTCACACACGTCTGTGTGGAGTGTTCTGATTGGTATGCCTTTCTTCAGGTAAAACATGACCAGATGAGGCTTCCCCGACTACAGAACACTAAAAGCAGCTCCATATCCCATTCTAGTACTTTCTATTTCTTTACTCTGTTTGATTTTTTTACACTTACCACTATATGTATATATGACAGTACATAAAATTGTATATTAATCTATGTGTTTTTTTCTTTCTGTCCCCCGTCCCCTTCAACTAAAATCGGCTGGAATGGAAGACCTTGCTTTCAGGAACTCCGTTGTTTTGTTCATGGTTATAGCCCTTTTGCCTGGGATGTAGTTACACTTAATATGCATTTTAAAAATAAATGAGCGGTTGCTTAGCTGAGGTTAAGTAGGTAGGATGCACCATTTGTGTATCAAACTGAAGTAGGTAATATTGGACGTATATTTACAAATGGAGTCTGCATTAGTTGCAGGCATGATGCTTTGACCAAGTCTCTTAGATGGCAACAGTGCAACAAGAATGAGAGCCGGGACTCTGCTCTGAAGCTTGTTGGTGCTATGGCCTTGGGACAGTTGCTTCATCTCCCTGAGTTCAAGTTTCCTCATCCATTAAAATGGGTTTTATTAACTAAAATTAGAGTTGCCATATCATGCAGCAATCCCACTCCTAGGCATATATCTGAACAAAATGATACATGTACTCTTATGCTCATAGTTGACTTTTCACAATGGCCAAGACCTGGAAGCAACCTGAATGTCCACTGACAGATGAATGGATAAAGAAGATGTGGTGCATGCAAATAATGGAATACTATTCAGCCATAAAAGTGAAATAATGCCATTTGTAGCAACAGGGATGGACCTGGAGATTATCATACTAAGTGAAGAAAGTCAGAAAGAGAAAGATACATACCATGTCATCTCACTCTATGTGGAATCTAAAATATGACACAAATGAAATTACTTATGAAACAGAAACAGACTCTCAGACATAAAGAACAGACCTGCGGTTGCCACAAGAGGATGGGAGGGGAGGGACAGAGTGGGAGCTTGCAATTAGCAAATGCAAACTATTACATGTGGAATGGAAAACTACTGTATATATATCCTGTGATATACAGGATATATGTATATATATCCTGTGATACAGGATATATGTATATATATCCTGTGATATACAGGAACTACTGTATATCACAGGGAACTATTTTCAGTATCCTATGATAACCTATAATGGAAAAGAATACAAAGAACAATGTATATACTTCTATATCTATCATCTATCTATCTGAATCACTTTGCAGTTCAGCGGAAATTAACCCAGCACTGTAAATTAACTATGCCTCAGTTTTAGAAGACATAGGTTTTTATTAAGGGTGATAGCTCTGAGGACTTTATGTTGATTAAAGGAGCAACCATCTACACAGCGTTCATGAAAGTGCTTGGCACAAATAAAAGCACCACAAATGTTAGCTATTCATACTTTATAATTGTCTTTGTTTCTGTTCATTTATTTCAGTATCGACATTTTAGTCTATTTGACTCACAGTTATTTTATGCCAAAAACTCAAACTGAAGCCATTGTTAAAGCAGAAGTGAAGATAATTCATTACTACCTTTGCCCATGATATGGTTAATAACCACCAGTGAGGAACTCTGCCTTCTCATGCTTCATTTGCAAACTAGGTGCTTATATACACAAGATTTCTCTTTAAAAGTATTCTCCCAGCTAAGCTGCCATTCTTCTGACTAACCAACTCCCTCTTTAAAGACTCCAGTCATGAAGTTTATCTTTTGTGACATCCACTCAAGTATCAAAACAAGGATTGCCAGTGCTTTTCCAGCAGGCTTTATTTCAGTTTCATCACGCAAACTTGCAGATGTTGTTTTCATGAAAGATACATTTGTAGAAAGAAGGTAATATTGACAGATAACATCTGCTATAAGGGACAATTCTGAAAAGGGCTGTTAAACCAATTCCTTATTTTGCTACAATTTCCCACAATTGTTAAGATCTTAATCATGAGTGTTTAACTGAAATTAGAACATAATTTTTGGTAAGTTTTACTCTCTTAAACTTTTCTTTCTGATGTTTAATGTACATAACCACTCAATCAATCAATGTAATTAAAACTTGAATAACTTTTGGGTACTTAAAACCTTTCAAAGATTTCTAATTATACCTAGAATAAAACGCAAACTCCGTGTATATTCTATATGGTTCTATGTGATTTGATATTTCTACTGCTTTCATCTCTTGACATACACTTCTTCCTGCTTCCCTAGTCTGCTCCTCTGACCTGCTTCCATTTATTTATTTGTTTTTTGAATTGAGACATAACTGACAATGCCCACAAATGCAGGAGATACAAGACACACAGGTTCATTCCTGGGTCAGGGAAGACCCCCTGGAGCAGGAAATGTCAGCCTCCTCCAGTGTTCTTGCCTGGAATCCCATGGACAGAGGAGTCTCGTGAGGTACAGTCCATGGGGCTGCAGGGAGGTGGACAGACTGAGCCACTAAGCATATAAGTTTATGACATATAAAATATCAATTGGATACGTTTATTTACCTATAGGATAGTCACTGTAGCATTAGTCCTATTGTGTCCCATAAATATCATTTCTTCTAATAGTAGGAACAGCTGACATAGCTCATTTTCCATCTTAGAATTTTGCATTCAGTGTTTATCTCTTCGAACCACTCAACTCCGGATTTTCACAAGGCTTATTCCTTCATATTAGTCATGTCCTAACTTAAATACTAACTCCTCGGATTTTCTCTACCATACAAGACAAAGTAGTATGCCTCTTCCTAAGTATACTTAGGAAGTATACCTAAGTATACTTCTTAGGAAGTAGCAGTCACTTCCTAATACATCTTCCTTCATTTTCATATTCTTCATATTCTAGACATTACTTGAAACTATTGCCAAATATATAGGGGCTTCTCAGGTGGCGCCAGTGATAAAGAACCCACATGCCAATGTGGGTAGATGTAAGAGATGCAGATTCAATCCTTGGATCAGGAAGATCCCTGGGAGGAGGGCATGGCAACTCACTCCACTATTCTTGCCTGGAGAATCCCATGGACAGAGGAGTCTGGTGGGCTGCAGTCCATGGTGTCCCAAAGAACTGGACATGACTGAGTGACTGAGTGTGCACACATGCCACGTATATATGCCTACATATACACATGCACACATATATACATATAGAATGATGCACATATATATAATATATATTTTAAATTACCATTTTATCTATCTTCCTAACCAAGGCTTAAGAAGCACAAAATCAGAGTTCTCTGCGTTTTCCCTTGCTGTATCTCTTGTGTTTAGAACCACATTTATGGGTCAAGTGAATAAATATGTGGATACCAGGTACTATGGGGTATACAGAGAAGTTTCAATGGGGATTTTAGCTGTTTAGAAGCCTTCTGTCTAATAAGAGAGTTAAGCCACTGGTGTATGAGGAGATAATTTAACAAATCAGTATAGTTAAGTAATGAAAGCAGCAAATACTGGGAGATCTGAATGCAGAGAAGTCACTTTACACTGGTCAAGGGTGGATTGATAATGGATATGGGTTTTAAGCTGGGCTATGAAAGATGAGTGGGGCTTATAACAACAGCATATTCATAATTCTCTTGCAAATCCAAGAATGCATGTTGGTTTTTTGAGCTGTCCTCCTGGATTTTGACCCAATGGCAGACAGCAAAGAGGAACTAAAGAGCCTCTTGATGAAAGTGAAAGAGGAGAATGAAAAGTTAGCTTAAAATTCAACATTCAAAAAACTAAGATCATGGCATCTGGTCCCATCACTTCATGCCAAAAAATAGAAATGGTGACAGACATTTCTTGGGTTCCAAAATCACTGCAGATGATGACTGCAACCATGAAATTAAAAGATGCTTGCTCCTTGGAAGAAAAGCTATGACCAACCTAGACAACATATTAAAAAGCAGAGACCTCGCTTTGTTGACAAAGGCCCGTCTAGTCAAAGCTATGGTTTTTCCAGTAGTCATGTATGGATGTGAGAGTTGGACCATAAAGAAGGCTGAGTGACAAAGAATTGATGTTTTCAAACTGTGGTGCTGGAGAAGACTCTTGAGAGTCCCTTGGACTGCAAGGAGATCCAACCAGTCCATCCTAAAGGAGATCAGTCCTGGGTGTTCATTGGAAGGACTGATGTTGAAGCTGAAACTCCAATACTTTGCCGCCTGATGTGAAGAGCTAACTCATTGGAGAAGACCTTGATGCTGGGAACAATTGAAGGTGGGAGGAGAAGGGGATGACAGAGGATGAGATGGTTGAATGGCATCACCAACTCAATGGACATGAGTTTGAGCAACCTCTGGGTGATAGTGAAAGACAGGGAAGCCTGGTGTGTTGCCATTCACAGGATCGCAAAGAGTCAGACATGACTGAGCGACTGAGCAGCAATAACATGGATCTTACATGAACTAGAGCCAGACATCCTGGAATGTGAAGTCAAGTGGGCCTTAGAAAACATCACTACAAACAAAGCTAATGGATGTGATGGAATTCCAGTTGAGCTATTTCAAATCCTGAAAGATGATGCTGTGAAAGTTCTGCACTCAATATGCCAGCAAATTTGGAAAACTCAGCAGTGGCCACAGGACTGGAAAAGGTCTGTTTTCATTCCAATCCCTAAGAAAGGCAATCCCAAAGAATGCTCAAACTACCACACAATTGCACTCATCTCACATGCTAGTAAAGTAATGCTCAAAATTCTCCAAGCCAGGCTTCAGCAATACGTGAACTGAGCACTTCCAGATGTTCAAGATGGTTTTAGAAAAGGCAGAGGAACCAGAGATCAAATTGCTAATATCCACTGGATGATCAAAAAAGCAAGAGAGTTCCAGAAAAACATCTATTTCTGTTTTACTGACTATGCCAAAGCCTTCAAGTGTGTGGATCACAATAAACTGTGGAAAATTCTGAAAGAGATGGGAATACCAGACCACCTGATCTGCCTCTTGAGAAACCTGTATGCCGGTGAGGAAGCAACAGTTAGAACTGGACATGGAACAACAGACTGGTCCCAAATAGGAAAAGGAGTACATCAAGGCTGTATATTGTCACCCTGCTTATTTAACTTATATGCAGAGTACATCATGAGAAACACTGGGCTGGAAGAAGCACAAGCTGGAATCAAGATTGCTGGGAGAAATATCAATAACCTTAGATATGCAGATGACACCACCCTTATGGCAGAAAGTGAAGAGGAACTAAAAAGCCCCTTGATGAAAGTGAAAGAGGAGAGTGAAAAAGTTGGCTTAAAGTTCAACATTCAGAAAACTAAGATCATGGCATCTGGTCCCATCACTTCATGGGAAATAGATAGGGAGACAGTGGAAACAGTGTCAGACTTTAGTTTTGGGGGCTCCAAAATCACTGCATATGGTGATTGCAGCCATGAAATTAAAAGACACTTACTCCTTGGAAGGAAAGTTATGACCAAGCTAGACAGCATATTTAAAAGCAGAGACACTACTTTGACAACAAAGGTCCGTCTGGTCAAGGCTATGGTTTTTCCAATGGTCATGTATGGATGTGAGAGTTGGACTGTGAAGAAAGCTGAGCACCAAAGAATTGATGCTTTTGAACTGTGGTGTTGGAGAAGACTCTTGAGAGTCCCTTGGACTGCAAGGAGATCCAACCAGTCCATCCTAAAGGAGATCAGTCCTGGGTGTTTATTGGAAGGACTGATGCTGAAGCTGAAACTCCAATACTTTGGCCACCTCATGCGAAGAGTTGACTCATTGGAAAAGACCCTGATGCTGGGAGGGATTGGGGGCAGGAGGAGAAGGGGATGACAGAGGATGAGATAGCTGGAATGCATCACCGACTCGATGGGCATGAGTTTGAGTAAACTCCGGGAGTTTGTGATGGACAGGGAGGCCTGGCGTGCTGCGATTCATGGGGTTGCAAAGAGTCGGACACGACTGAGCAACTGAACTGAACTGAACTACGTGAACTAGATGATCCTCCAAATGGAGTGAAGCTCTCCCATGTATCCCTTGCCTTTTGCCTCATGTCCAATGATGGACAGCTTTCTCTATCCTGTGATTCCCCGAGAAAGTGCCCAGCTCATCCTCTCTTCTGGACCTTCACTCAGGCTTTTCATTGGGCCAGTCCACTGGGTTAGCCAAGCTATTTCACCTAAGGCCTCCCTAACCTTCCCTCTGTAGCTTAAAAACCCACAGCTCAGAAGTTCCCTGTTTTATTCCAGACTAGCCCAAGTGTCCTGCCCTCTGCTCTTACCTTCCTGTGCTTCTCTTTTATTTTCCAGAGCAATTCTTTGTCATTACTTGATGTATGATTCTCCCCCTAGACTATAGACCATATAAGGATGGGGATTCTGTTTTCATCGTCTCTGCATCTCATGACTGACACAGTTCCTGGTACATTAGAGGAGCTTCGTAAATGTTTCCCAAGTTGCTGAATGAATGTAGAGGAGAGGTAGAAAGCTGTTAGAACTTAAGTGGGATATTGAAATGTTGAACTTAACTTGAAACCATTTCTACCCTCGTGGAATGTTGCTTAATGGAAGCCAATGTGAAAATGCCAACGCTATCTTATTTACAAGGTGTTTTGTTCACGAGAGCTATTAAAGGGCCATCTTGCTGAGAAGTTGCATATTATTGTCAGTATTATGCCAGAGACCACTTGCTGTAAGGCTGCCAGACCAAGGAGGAACACACTGTTCTCTGGAGACCTTCACCCAATAGGATTAATAGATGGGTGGTAGCTCATTAAAACCATTACTAAACACTTTACTCTGACCACAAACTCATAATATGGACTGTCCCACGGAGGATGTTGAAGTCTGAAGTGCATCCTTCAGGCTACTTTTTTAGGCTTGCCAAGAAGGTGGGCACTTTGGAGAAGAGTTAATAGCCATGATGGGCTTCCCTTGTGGCTCAGCTGGTAAAGAATCTGCCTGCAATGCAGGAGACCTAGGTTCGATCCCTGGGTTGGGAAGATCCCCTGGAGAAGGGAAAGGCTACCCACTCCAGTACTCTGGTCTGGAAAATTCCATGGACTGTACTGTCCACGGGGTTGCAGAGAGTCGGACACGACTGAGCGACTTTTACTTTATCTAACAGCAACTTTAGTATGACAGTTCATGTTGGTGAGGCTCCTGTCTCCTGTGCCAGGCACTATTCTGGGTGCTTTATGCACATCACTGCCAATCCTTACACAAAACCTCCCAGGTTTAAGTTTGATCATCTCCGTATACAATTGAGGAAATTGAAGGTCAGGGAGACTTTGTGGCCACAGAGAAGAAACTGCCTTTTCCCCTTCAACAATGACAATTGACAGGGTGTCCCAATTGCTCTAATGGGGCTCCTGATAAGAAACTACTGTCAGCTGATATAACATAGGCATCTCATTCCCTTGAATCTAGGATACTAGGCACTGTAGACTGTGCCTTCAACTCATGACCTGTTTGGCTACATGCAAGTGCCCTAACCTTTGTGTAAGAAGGGATTATGATGAGACCTATTTCACAAGCTTGAAGTAGGATTAGAAGAGTTGGCACATGGACAGCAAATAGGATCATGCCTGAATCTTCATAAGCACATGAGAGATATTAGTTATCATCTTGAGGCATTTGAGATGAGTGGCAGTTTGTATATTTTTATTCATTCCTTTATCCTGCAACCCTTCGTTAAGAACCACTCCACTGTTCTAGTCCTCAGAGATGAGAGCAACCTGCTGCATTTCAAGGTCTGTGCTCATGAGCCTGATCAGTTTAACAAGACCTTTAAATTTGATGGTGCAATATTTTAGAAAATCACAAAAGTTTGATTTCACTTGAATATCCCATATTTTTAAGTAATCAGTTTTATTTTCTCCCTTGAATCGAGTGTTTGGAAGTCTGTTGGATTTGCTTTAAGATTGATAGGGCTGTTTCAGCAGAAATGGTGCTTTAGGAACAAACAATCTTTCCATCAGCTTGCCAAGTGTTGGTGTCCAGTGTATTGTCCTGGTTTTGACAGACAGTTGTCTGTAGACAAATTACTTTTTCTTTCAGTCTTTTTCATCTGGGTGTAATACTTTGAGGACATGGGGAGCCTCTGCTAGGCATCCCTATTTTAATGAACATTAGAGTCAATAAGTTGCTATGGTCTCAATATAGTAGTGCAAAAAGATCTCCATTCTCTGGGGATGGGGGAGATGGGAGCTGGGCTGGTCTCCCTGACTCATCATCCCCATTACCGGAAGATGCCTTGTCAAGTGAATCAGGATATTAGTTCCCAAGTCAGGGCTACACTTTAGTTAAGAGGAGTAAAGTGGCTTTCTCAGAACAATTGGGAATCGCCTACTCATGTGCAGTAACAGGTAAGTTTTACTCTAGACGTGTTAGTAAAGGAAGTGGACGGCTTGGTGAGGAAAACAAGACATTGCTTCTCTACCTGAGCAATGGGACATAGCCTCCCTGAGCGCCCCCCCCAACCCTGTGGCAGCTGCCAACACTGAGACCTGGGTGCCCATGTCCTTCAGCTTCAACGCTCAGTCGCATCCGACTCTTTGTGACCCCATGGACTGCAGCACGCCAGGCTTCCCTGCCCATCACCAACTCCCAGAGGTTGCTCAAACTCATAGCCATCAAGTCAGTGATGCCATCCAACCGTCTCATCCTCTGTTGTCCCCTTCTTCTCCTGCCTTCATTCTTTCCCAGCATCAGAATCTTTTCCAAGGGGTCAGTTCTTTGAATCAGGTGGCCAAAATATTGGAGTTTCAGCTTCAGCATCAGTCCTTCCAATGAATATTCAGGACTCATTTCCTTTAGGATTGACTGGTTGGATCTCCTTGCAGTCCAAGGGACTCGCAGGAGTCTTCTCCAACCCCACAGTTCAAAAGCATCAATTCTTTGGTGGTCAGCTTTCTCTATAGTCCAAGTCTCACATCCATACATGACTACTTGAAAAATCATAACTTTGACTAGATGGACCGTTGTTGGCAAAGTAACGTCTCTGCTTTTAAATATGCTGTCTAGGTTGGTCATAGCTTTTCTTGCAAGAAGCAAGCATCTTTTAATTTCATGGCTGCAGTCACCATCTGTGGTGATTTTGGAGCCCCCCAAGTAAATAATGTCCTTAGCATACTGGAAAAAGTCAGTGGAGGAGAAAAATTCCATAGTCAGTGGATTACCGGTATTGAAAGAGGTTGGGAATTAGAGATCATCACTGCATGACTATAAAGGAGTGTGTGTGTGTGTGTGTGTGTGTGTGTGTGCATGTGTGTGTGCATGTGTGTGTGTGTGTGTGTGCATGTGCGTGCACACAGGCGCGCACACTCCATTGATCAGTCATGTCCAATTCTTGAAAACCTCATGGACTGTAGCCCACCAGGCTCCTCTGTCCATGGAATTTTCCAGCCAAGAATACTGGGGCTGGTTGCCATTTCCTACTCTAGGAGATGTTCCTGACCCGGGGATCGAATTCGAGTTTCTTGCATCTCCTGAGTGTGCAGGCAGATTCTTTACCATTGAGCCACCTGAGAAGCTACCGAGGGTTAGTGCCCTGGGAAAGAATGTGTACAGGAAACAGCACTCTGCGTACAGGATAGTGAGGCTGAGATGGTAGGCTGGTCAGGAGTATATGAGGAAGGGTGGGTGACTTGGGCAATGGGGAAAAACATTAAAAAGAAGGAAACAGAAATGTTTCCCTGGACTCTATGTTCTCTTGATCTGTGACTGTATATGCATTATGCATTTGATATTCTCCATTCCCTGCATAGCGCTACGTATTAGATGCTCGCTCTGAGGCACAGAGGAACTTAGTAAGATAGTTTGTACTGGCAACCGTGCCCAACTGCAAAACAATGTTCTTCTGTAGGAGGCAACTGAGAATTACGGTGGTGGGGATGGGAGTTGAATAGCCGAGGACCAATGACATGAGCACAATATAATCCCAATTCAAGAAATCCTGCTCAAGATCTTCTCCACAAAACCAATGCAAAAGAACTAAACATTAATTCACTTTTTCTAACCTAAATATTTTTATTGCAGAAGAGGCTAAATATAGTTAATGCAATGTTGGATCTATTTGCTTATTAGTAAGTGAATCCCCAACAAAATTCTAGAGTAGAGAGTTGCAGATATGCGTGGGGCTGTAAGAAGCTCAGAGCGTGGTGTAGTCAGATGAGACTAGATTTGTTTTTATGTCTCATCCTCTCCCTATCAGTATGTTACTTTTATGCTAGATTTCTGAGTCACACCAATCAATAGAATTATCCCCTGCTTTCTTCCTGTGCCTTCATTTAAACATCAAGGTGAAATTCAAAGGCTTGCAGAGACTACTTGGGTCATTCAAAAGATCACTGGTCTTCTGGGAACTGCCTTTGTTTTTCATCCCTGCATGAGCTTTTATTGCTCAGATTTGGGCTGCGTGCCCCCATCATCCTTGTCCTCCCACTCACACCCTTTTAGGAACTGAACACAGCGCATGCAAACAGTCCTGTAGGCAGGAAGTAAGGTGAGGGGATAAAAAACAGGAATTTTTCTAGCTGTTTAATTGCAGTCTTATGTGGGAACTCCCAATGATGATGAGGGATTTTATAAAACATTGTAGCCTCATTCAACAACAGACTACTAATTAGCTCATTTACGTGGGTACTAAACTCATCTAAGAAAAGGAGCAGAGCCTAATTAGAGAAATCTCAAAGGATATTAAACCCCAATCCTTTAAAGTTACAGTTTGAAAAAAACACAGATTCACAAAAGCATACACGCTACACACATGCACTTGCATGTACACACAAACTGAGACCAAGAACTCAGGCGAACGGTAATCCCAAGTACTCACTGACAACTGTTAATTAGGAAGGACTTTGGTCACTATTGCTGCCTTAATAATAAAAAAATGACTCGACTAACATGAAATAATTCACACTGAACCAAACCATAATTCATTCTCCCTTCAACTTAAACATCTTTGAAAGATTTGTGGATATAAGAGGTTATTTAAGAAAAAAGACTTTGGTGTATTATTCTATTATTATAATCATTTCTTGCATTTAATTTTTTTTAGTGGACCTCAAATCTTATGTTGGCTGATGTTTGTTTTCCGAGAGTCCAGGCCTTTCCTTTATTTGTGTACTTCCCTGATATTTTCTCAATTGCAGTTATGTTCCAAGCATTATACCAGGCACTTTGCAGGGAGGGTATTCAAAATCAGACACGAATCCTACCATCTCAGGGGCAGATGTATGTCAGTCCATTTGACAAATGGTTAATGATCATCTGCAATTGCAAGTATTAATAAGAGATCATCCCTTTTAGAAAACAAGACAGAAATAGAACTAAGTTATATATATATATACATAAAATGCACATATATAGACATGTACATAAAATGTACATACATACACATACATGTACATTTCACAATAATATAAATTATTCTGTTATAACTATATTATAATTAACATTTTATTACATAGATATATAAAGACATTTGCAGAAGGGGACTATCAGAAAAAGAGAGAGAGAAGGACCTGGAAAATCTTTGCTGAGAAGGTGGCTCCTAAGCAGGGTTATGATGGCCAAGTAAGAAAATGCTAGCAAAGGGAAGAACATCAATTTAATGAAGAGGAGGGTAGGATGACAAATGATTAGTTTAGTGGGAGTTAAAATGGTTTGCTGTGGCTGAGGAAAGTGTTTGAGACAAGGAGTGGACAATTAAGTTGAATAGTGAATGGGACAACTACTGAGGGAGGTCCTAAGAATGACCTAGGCAACAATAACAATTATTGTTAACATTTATTGAGAATGGACTGTGCAATGAGTCTGTTGATAAAGATGCTACATGTATAGTAAATTCTTTTAGCAGAAATTGTTTTCAGAGTTAAAGTGTTTCATTTTGATGAGGTCCAGTTTATCAGTTTTTCCTGCTATGGCTCCTACTTTGGTAGCAAGTCTAAGAAGTCTTCCTGAAGATTCTTTTTTATACTATTTTTCTTAAAACATCATTTACATTTGTCTACAGTCTTTTCATCTAGGGTAGTAAGTTGTTATTAATTTGTCTTTCAGTATAGCTCCCTCAAAATCTTAGGATTTTTCTTATCTATTTGATTCCATTTAGCATCATATGTTGCTGAAGAATTGATGTTTTGAATTGTGGTGCTGGAGAAGACTCTTGAGAGTCCCTTGGACAGGAAGGAGGTCAAATCAGTCAATCCTAAAGGAAATCAACCCTGAACTTTCACTGGAAGGACTGATGCTGAAGCTGAAGCTCCTATAACTTTGGCCACCTGATAAGAAGAGCTGACCCATTGCAATGATCTGATGCTGGGAAAGACTGAGGGCAGGAGGAGAAGACAACAGAGGATGAGATGGTTGGATGGCAACACTGACTCAAAGGTTGTGAGTTTGAGCAAGCTCCAGGAGATACTGAGGGGTGGGGAAGCCTGCTGTGCTGCAGTGCATGGAATCACAAAAAGTCAGATATGACCTAGTGACTGAGACACAGCAAGGCATCATATATTAATATACCAATAGCCACATTAATAGCTTTTTTGAGACAAGTTTCATATCTGTGGATTTCTTTGAATCTCGTTCACATGCTTTTCTCTATCCCTCTATTCCTCTCTCTGTATTTCTCCAACACTTATTGAGTGAAGACCCTGATGGTCACTGTATTACATGCATGTTATATGCTGAGTACTTGTTATTAATATTCTCAACCATTCTATAAGAAAATACTATTATTTTTAATTTGTTATGAAAATGAAATGAAAATTTAAGTGTTGAAAGAACTTGCTTTGGACATAAAGCAAGCAGGTGGTGAAGGCGGGATACAAATTCACACAGCCTGACTTCAGAGCCCCCCTACTCTGTACTGAATTGGGTTGTATAACTATCTATAATAAAATAAATTATAGACATCAGTGATATTTGTATATAAAGCATTACTAAACAGAATGTGAACAGAAACGGTTGATTATAACCATTTCTCAGATTGCTTTTTCTTCCTATTTTCTAAGGTTAATTACAGTCGCATGAAAACACAGACGCGGGAAGACATGTGAAGATAGAGGCAGAGCCTAGACTGATACTTCTGCAAGTGAAACATGCAGGCATGCTCAGTCACTTTAGTCATGTCCAGCTCTGCGACCCTATGGGGTATCACCCTCCAGGCTCCTCTGTCCATGGGATTCTCTGGGTAAGAATACTGGAGTGGGTTGCCATGCCCTCCTGCAGGGCATCTTCCCAGCCTAGGGATCGAACCCATGTCTCTTGCATCTCCTGCATGGGCAGGCCTATTCTTTACAACTAGTGCCACCTGGGGAGACCCACAAGCAAAGAGATGCCAAGAATTATAGGCTGTCAGCAGCAGCTAGGAGTGAAGGATGGTTTAGATTCTCCCTCAGATCTCTCAGATGGAACCAATCTGGCTCACACCTTGATTTCACACTTTTAGCCTCCAGAACGGGGAGATAGATAATATCTTTGTTTAAGCTATCTAGCTTGTTTTAATTAGAAAGCTAAAATAGCTATCATAGTTTAGACTTATAACATAGTATACATTACATTATATACAATATCACTAATTTGCATTATGGGTTTTTAAATATGAATTTCTTTTTGTCAGTGTAAGCTCCGAGGAGCAGACCATGAATAAATAGGGTCAAAGGCACACACTAGAGATTAAATATTATTTTGGTAAATCTGAACATCCCTAATAACTATTAAGAGGATGCTCTGTTTGTATAAATTGTGCATGTTAAATAAGTCAGCTGGTCTCACTGTTAATCAAAGAAGGGGCTAGGGATCATAACCATCAGCTACACAGGAAAGATCCATTCCCTCTCCCACATCCTGAGAATGGGCTTCCTGGCCTGCAGCCAAGGCAAATGTTAAGATGTGAGTGGTGCATTTTGCCCAAGTGGAAAGAGTAATTTCTGGTTATGAAAGTAATGTGTGTCTTTGTAAGGAATTTAGGAATAAAAAATGTATATAAAAGAAATTAAAAATCACTTGTAATTCCATTATCAGAGACATCAAAATCAAATGTGCATATAAGTATATCTACAGTAGGTGTGGTCAAGAATAACATTTTTCCATATGTAAACATTTGTCATCTTGTGTATTATGGGGACTATTTTATGCCAATAAATTAGGACTAGTTCATGCTATTTTAATGTCTCTATGGTAAATCATGGATGGATACAACATAATACAACAAACATAGAATTAACCATTCTCCTGTTGGAAAATATTAAAGTTGCCATAGTCATTTTTGATACTTTGAACCATAGGATAATCAACTTTTTATATGTACTAAAGTAATCTGATTACTTCCTTGGAATCTACATTTTTACAGGGAGCTGGGAAATATTTATGGTCTGTAGTTAAACTGCAGGTATGCTAGACAAGCAGAAAAATGCTAATCCTGGAGGGTTTGGGTTCTATTCAGCTTTATTGTTTCCCAAAACCAAAATGGTTTCATTGTCTGCCTGTCTTAGATGACACCATTTATGGGAACAGAGCTCTCTGAGGACAAATAAGAATAAAAGGTGTGGCTTATGTCACTAAAGGATCTTACGTCCCAACTATAATATGTGCAATGAATGAGGACTTCTACAGCCTGATTTTTAACCACACTGGGCAAACATAATGAGTAAGAGTATGCATACACATGTGTTGGAAGGTCCAGGTCGCTGATGACTAAGTGAAGGAAGGTTTCTGAGAGTGGGGTGAACTTACTGGGGAGGAGGTGAAAGGCCTGAGACATCTGAGATGGATAAGCAAAGGGCCTAAGACTGAAAGTGAAAGGAAGCAATTGCGGAAGGCGGAGACTTGGATTTGTACGTGATTCAACTGCTACACCTTTCCTTCTGGGAAGCCTCCTCTGTCCTCTATGGAGGGAATATTTATCTGCATGATAACTTTCAGGGTATTTCTGGCAGCCTACATTGACATGTATCTCTACCACTTAGCAGAGTTCCTTGCCATAATCCATCTGAAGTGCAGGAAACCTCCTGCAATGCAGGAGACCCAGGTTCAATCCCTGGGTAGGGAAGATCCCCTGGAGAAGGAAATGGAAACCCACCCAAGTATTCTTGCCTGGGAAATCCCATGGACAGAGGAGTCTAGTGGGCTACAGTCCATGGGGTCGCAAGAGTTGGGCACAACTTAGTGACTAACCACTTTGACATGATGGAAGTGTTTTTCAACATGTGAATCCATACATGAGAGTACGCTAGAGCATGTTCAAGGGAAGTTTCTGAAATGCTGTCGCTGTTGTTCAGTGGCTCAGTCATGCCCTAATCTTTGCCACCCCATGGACGGCAGCATGCCAGGCTACCCTGCCCATCACCATCTCCCGGAGCTTGCTCAGACTCACGTCCATCAAGTCGGTGATGCCATCCACCCATCTCAACCTCTGTCACCTCCTTCTCTTTCTGCCTTCAATTTTCCCCAGCATCAGGGTCTTTTCTAGAAGGTCTAAGGCAATTCAGGGCAAGGTTTTGAGGAGAGAGAAGGGAAGGAAATCTCAAGAGTCTTGATAGTTACTTTATGAGAGAACTGAACTGCAATGAGGCACTTTGAAGCCCAAATATGTCCCAATGTCATAGACAGATAACAGGGCTGAAGGTTGGTGCTCTGCCCCTTTAGCCTCTCCTGTACATGACTGGAACCCTAGGTCATTCTCTTCAGAATTAAACCCACACTTAGCTGTCAGAACAATCCTGTTCTCATGAGAAACTCTAGAAGCCTTCGTTTAGGAGTCCAGCATCAAGATGTAGATGACCTTGTATCTTAGTTCTAGTAGCAAGGTGATTGATTTCCCACCCGCTCCTCTAGATCCTTGGATACTGGTACGCACTCATTTTCTTCTCAAGGCCTCAGTTCTTGCACTGAGAAATTGCCTGGAGAGCCATTTCTTCTGGAACTAGGACTAATCTTGCTCTGTTTATTTCCAACCCTTGGGAACAACCCAGCAGGTGGAATATTCTCCTCATTTTGCTAACTGCTTGGGCTTCCCTTGTGGCTCAGCTGGTAAATAATCTGCCTGCAATGTGGGAGACCTAGGTTCGATCCCTGCATCAGGAAGATCCCCTGGAGAAGGGAAAGGCTATCCACTCCAGTATTCTGGCCTAGAGAATTCCATGGACTGTGTAGTCCATGGGGTAGCATAGAGTCTGACATGACTGAGTGACTTTCACACTTTATAGAAGTATAATTAACACATGATAGACTGCATATATTTAAAATGTGCAATTTGCTAAGTTTTGACATATGTTCACAATCATGAAACCATGACAACAATCAAAATAAAAAGCCTATTACTGAAAAAGTTTCCTTTTACCCCTGGTAATCCTTCCCTTCTGCTTCCAGGAAACCGTTCATCTCTGACACCATATATTCATTGTCCTTTTCTAGAATCTTAAATAAGTAGAATCATGCATCATAAACCCTTATTTTGTCATGCTTCATTTACTCAATGTAATTATTTTGAGATTCATTCCTGTGGTTGCATGTGTTAATATCTTTAATTGCTAAGCAATATTCTATTATGTATCAGAATTTCTTTATGTACTCATTTGTTGATGAATATTTTGAATTGTTTCTGAATTTTGGTTATTACCAAAAAGAGCTGCTGTGAGTATTCATGAACAAGTCTTTGTATGAGCATATGTTATTGTTTCCCTTTGGCAAATAACTGGAAGTAGAATGGCTGGATTGTATGACAGGTGTATTTTAACTTTTTGACAAAGTACCAAATTGTTTTCCAAAGTGGTTGTACCAGTTGTACCATTTTAGGTCAACATACACAAAGCGCAAAAACCATTCACAAAGAACCACATTTTATATAATTCAATTTTTATGAAATATCCAGAATAAGCAAGTCTATAGACAGAGAGTAGTTGTGATGGGCCAAGGAGATGGAGAAAAAGGAGTGATTAGCTACTGAGTACAGGGTTTCTTTGGTGAGACAAAATATTTCAAAATTAGATGGTGGTGACGAATGCACAATTCTGTCAATACACTAAAAACCATTTTAAATGGGTGAATGGCATGGTACATGAAATATATGAAATATATGAAAAATATGAAGAATATGAAAATATATGAAAAATATGAAAATATATGAAAATATATTAAATATATGAAATATATGAAAAATATGAAGAATATGAAAATATATGAAGTATATGAAGAATAGGGAAATATATGAAAAATATGAAGAATATGAAAATATATGAAATATATGAAGAATAGGGAAATATATGACAAATATGAAAAATATGAAGAATATGAAAATATATGAAAAATATGACAATATATGAAGATATGAAAATATATGAAAAATATGAAGAATATGAAATATATGAAAAATATGACAATATATGAAATATATGAAAAATATGAAGAATATGAAAACATATGAAAAATATGAAGAATAGGAAAATATATGAAAAATATGAAGAATATGAAAATATATGAAAAATATGACAATATATGAAATATATGAAAAATATGAAAACATATGAAAAATATGAAGAATAGGAAAATATATGAAAAATATGAAGAATAGGAAAATATATGAAAAATATGAAAAATATGAAGAATAGGAAAATATATGAAAAATATGAAGAATATGAAAATATATGAAATATATGAAAAATATGAAGAATATGAAAATATATGAAAATATGAAATGTATGAAAAATATGACAATATATGAAATATATGAAAAATATGAAGAATATGAAAACATAATAAATATGAAGAATAGGAAAATATATGAAAAATATGAAAAATTTGAAGAATAGGAAAATATATGAAAAATATGAAGAATATGAAAATATATGAAATATATGAAAAATATAAAATATATGAAAAATATGACAATATATGAAATATATGAAAAATATGAAGAATATGAAAACATATGAAAAATATGAAGAATAGGAAAATATATGAAAAATATGAAGAATATGAAGAATAGGAAAATATATGAAAAATATGAAGAATATGAAAATATATGAAATATATGAAAAATATGAAGAATATGAAAATATATGAAATATATGAAAAATATGAAGAGTATGAAAATATATGAAAAATATGAAAAATATGAAGAGTATGAAAATATATGAAATATATGAAAAATATGAAGAATATGAAAATATATGAAATATATGAAAAATATGAAGAGTATGAAAATATATGAAAAATATGAAATGTATGAAAAATATGAAGAATATGAAAATATATGACATATATGAAGAATCTATGACATATATTAAGAATATGAAGAATATGAAAATATATGAAATATATGAAGAATAGGGAAATATATGAAAAATATGAAGAATATGAAAATATATGAAATATATGAAGAATAGGGAAATATATGAAATATATGAAGAATATGAAAATATATGAAAAATATGAAGAATATGAAAATGTATGAAATATATGAAATATATGAAAAATATGAAGAATAGGAAAATATATGAAAAATATGAAGAATAGGAAAATATATGAAAAATATGAAGAATAGGAAAATATATGAAAAATACGAAGAATAGGAAAATATATGAAAAATATGAAAAATAGGAAAATATATGAAAAATATGAAGAATATGAAAATATATGAAAAATATGAAGAATATGAAAACATATGAAAAATAGGAAAATACATGAAAAATATGAAATATGTGAAAAATATGAAGAATATGAAAAATATGAAGAATAGGAAAATATATGAAAAATGTGAAGAATATGAAAATATATGAAAAAAATGAAGGATATGAAAATATATGAAATAATGAGGGATATGAAAATATATGAAAAATATGAAATATATGAAAATATATGAAAAAATGAAGAATATGACAATATATGAAATATATGAAGAATATGAAAATATATGAAAAAATGAAGAATATTTCATATTTTTCATATATTTTGGTTATTACCAAAAAGAGCTGCTATGAGTATTCATGAACAAGTGTTTGTATGAGCATATGTTATTGTTTCCCTTTGGCAAATAACTGGAAGTAGAATGGCTGGATTGTATGACAGGTGTATTTTAACTTTTTGACAAAGTACCAAATTGTTTTCCAAAGTGCTTGTACCAGTTTATTTTATTTTCTTGGGCTCCAAAATCATGAGGGCAGTGACTGTGGCCATGAAATTAAAAAAATGCTTGTTCTTTGGAAGAAAAGTTATGACAAAGCTAGACAGCATATTAGAAAGCAGGGACATCACTTTGCTGACAAAGGTCCATATAGTCAAAGCTATGTTTTATCCAGTAGTCATGTACAGAGGTGAGAGTTGGACCATAAAGAAGGCTGAGCACCAAAGAAATGATACCTTTGAATTGCGGTGCTGGAAAAGACTCTTGAGAGTCCCTTGGATAGCAAGGAGATTAAACCAAATTCTAAAGGAAATCAACCCCAAATATTCATTGGAAGGACTGATGCGCCAATACTTCGGCCAACTGGTGTGAAGAGAAGACTCATTGAAAAAGACCCTGGTGCTGGAAAAGATTGAAGGCAAAAGGAGAAGGGGGCTGCAGAAGATGATGCTTGGATAGCATCACTGACTTAATGGGCATGAGTTTGAGCAAACTCCAGGAGATTGTGAAGGACAGAGAATTGTGGTGTGCCACAGTCCGTAGGGTCTCAAAGAGTTAGATGTGACTTAGCCACTGAAAAATAACGGTGACATTTTTCCATCAGAAGTGTATTAGATTCCAGTTTCTCTCAGTCTTCACCAACACTTGCTATGGGGAGTTTATATTAGTTTCTTCACTGTGATAGTTATACAGCAGTATCTAATTGTGGCTATAATTTGCATTCTCCTGATGACTAATGACGTTGAGAATTTTTTTCATGAACTTGTATATTATCTTTCTATCTTCTTCAATTGAGTGTTTAAGCCTTTTGCCCATGTTTTATTGAGTTGCTTGTTTTCTTATTATACTCCTTTGAGAATTCTTTATACATTATTAATGTAAGTCCTTTATCAGATATAAATTGCAAATATTATCTCCAGGTCTGCCCCATGTCACTGTCTAATGATGGCTCTGAGATCTTACTCTGACAGATAGAGAACTACAGTGAGTCATGGTTAATACTACAGCATTTTCTTAGGAAGGTGTTGTTTATTTATTTATTTTTTTAAAATCTGGGAGAATGTGGGCCATATAAAATAACATACAAAAAAATACAAATTTCTAGTTTATATTAAAAAGGAGAAGGCACACCCAAAAATTGGGTATATATTTCCATTTACGTGGCAAGATAAGGGACTTCAGATGGTTCTAGTGATAAAAAATCTGACTGCAAATGCAGGAGAAGTAAGAGACATGGGTTCAATCCCTGGGTTAGAAGGATCTCTGGAGTAGGAAATAGCAACTCTCTCCAGTATTCTTGCCTGGAAAATTCCATGGACAGAGGAGACTGGCAGGCTACAGTCCATGGGGTCACAAAGAGCTGGATATGACTCTCTGTGTGCGCGCGCACACACACACACACACACACACACACACACACACACAGCAAGATAAATTCTTCTCCTGACTCACTTGTCTAACTTAGGTCATTTACTTGGCCCTTATATTTGCATTTGAGTTTCAAATTCTGCCCAGGTCATGTGGACTTGCCTAGGCTTAGCAGGGAAGGGGCATTCATTCATTCATTTACCTCTCAATGCCCATTGAGCTTAGGGATTGCGTGCAAAACACTAGGAGAGGTATTTTCTATAGATGGAAAAATTAACATTTGTTTCCTGTTTCCAGAGAGCTCACAGATTAGGTGGAATCATTAAGCTGCTATTTTTCTGTATATTTTGAATGATAATTTTTCTAGATATATGCCTGGGAGTGGGATGGTGATAAAAATAGTATGATAATTCTATTTTTATTTTTCTAAGAAATCTCATTAGGATAAATGGACAACAAAGTCCTCCTGTATAGCATAGGGAACTATATTCAGTTCCTGAGATAAACCATAATGGAAAAGAATATAAAAAAGTATATATATATACATGTATATATGTGTGTGTGTATATATATATATATATATATATATATATATATGCTAAGTCACTTCAGTTGTGTCCAACTCTTTGAGATTCTATGGACTGTAGCCCACCAGGCTCCTTCTGTCCATGGGATTCTCCAGGCAAGAATATTGGAGTGGGTTGCCATGCCCTCCTGCAGATGATCTTCCCAATCCATGGATCAAACCCACATCTCTTACATTTCCTCCAGCATTGACAGGGAGATTCTTTACCACTGCATCGCCTGGGAAACCTATATATATGTAAATGTGTATATATATATATATATATAACTGAGTCACTTTGCTATACAGCAGAAATTAGCATATTGTAAATCAACTACACAATACAACATAAAATATCAGTTATGATGTAGATAAAAATGATACTACTGTGCTGTGTCATTTCAGTACATGTTCCCAAACAAATATAGAATAAGGAGTAGTGGTCATAAAGAGATTTCCAGAGTAAGTAACAGCTGGTCAGTCTCTGAACTAGAAAGAACTGACAGGCAGAAAAGGTGGAGAAGATGCTGAACTGATAGAGGAAACAGGATGTGGAAGGCACTAGAGCATGAACTTAAAATACAGGTTTTGGGAGTTACAATTCATTCATTCTGGCTGGGACCGAAGGATGGGGAGAAAATGAAGGTGGAGTTAATAGCTCCAAAACAGAAGTGCCTATAAGAAGAGAACATTGCTCGTGTTAAATAAATTGCCTTCAGGAAGCCGAAATCTCTCTTACTGAACACAAGCGAGTAGCTGCTTTCCGACCAGAAAGCAGATCGCTGGTTGCCGTGTAAGATTCACAAGATCCACTTCCATCACTCTGCGTCTCTTCTGGAGATTTTTGTTATCATTTGGGGTATGTGCACAGTTGCTCACACATTTCAATTTCCTTTACTTTTTCACACATTCATTTTTCTTTTTTTCCTTTTCAGGAAACAATTTTCTTGTATCTTCTCAATGTTAGTTAAAGGTGCAAAGTTTTTTGAAAAGGATGAAAATGATGAGACCTCAAGCATTTGTAATCCTGGACAATCATCTGAACCTTAAAAATTGCCATTTCAAATGCAGTATTCCAGCAGTGGGATATCTTCAGCGCTTTCTTTGTGCTGGTTTCAACATCAGTGAAGCCATTTCCCACCCCTACTCCCTTTCAGGTCAAAATTTCTTGGCAACATCCCTGTGAAATACAATCCCCATTAACTCTCATTAACCCGGTAGCATCTTCCAGGGGAGGTGTTTCCCAGTACGACCAAAGGAACTTAGATTATGATGAGAATACTGTGTGTGTTGGAAAGTCTCTGAGATCAAATCTAAGATGGGGGAGGGACAGGCAACGGATGGGAAAGGAAGCATAAAGACACAAGGAATGATCATGTTGCAACAAATGTGAATTTATTATTGTTTACCTTCAGGAAAATGGGAAAATGGTTCATGTCTTTCTTCCTTAATTGCTTGGTTGACCTCAGGGGAAAAAAAGGCAGAGAGAGAGAGAGAAGTCTAAGTTAAATGTACACCGTTTCATCTGAAAATGCTCATCCCTTGCCCCCAGGTACTTTCCTTTTCGGCTGAGTACCCATGTGGTTTCTGCGTTTCTGAGCAGAGAGAGCCAGCGTCGCTCTAATAGCCCTTGAGAAAGTGCTTCAGGAGTTATTTGCAGGGAGCGAGGTGCCAGGGCACAGCCTTGTCTCCTCGACATGCCCCAGATATTGAACCTTCCAGTAACTACAATTACAACCCAAACCACAAAATGTAGATTTACAGATTGTTTTCAACAACACCCATTCAAATTTACTTATATTTACACTAGAAAAATTAGGGTAAGTGCTACTGTGACCAGAGACACAGACCAGGATCAATAACCAACCAATTCTTGGCTAATAAAGCACTTCTCTAAGGTCTACGGTTGCTCTATTCTGACTTTGAGGTTGGCCTCTAATGTCTTATCCATTGACTTTTCCCGTAAATATGTCTAATCGAGGCCATGTAGGATTCTAAAGAGAAATGATACACTCGGTTTGGTAAGAATTGCTAATTAACCAAGTATGTAAAACCTGTAGCCGCTATGACTCCCAGCATTGCTCTTGTGG
This sequence comes from Cervus canadensis, assembly GCF_019320065.1. Taxonomy (NCBI): domain Eukaryota; kingdom Metazoa; phylum Chordata; class Mammalia; order Artiodactyla; family Cervidae; genus Cervus; species Cervus canadensis. The sequence goes on from NC_057402.1 coordinate 57,122,855, forward strand.
TGAAAATTTAGATACGAGAAATTAAAAGTAAAACAGCAACTTCCATTTTAGATACACAGACTCTGTGAATACACAGAGTATTGTGCATGTATTACTTCTCCTTCTTCCAAATCCTAATGGCTCCAAAATCACCTTTTAGAAAAGAATTTTAAAAGATGTCTATAACAGTATTTCCCAGTGTTATAAAACCTTTAACCAGGAAAATAAACATGCAGGATATTTTCATGTGACACAGCAATTCTTCCATCATCTTTAACGTCAGTTTGTACAAAGCTCTCATTTCACAGTCACAAAAGATTACATTTCACATTAGAAGGTCAAGAGAGACTAATTTGGGTCCTTGTATTGGTGATGGACAGAGAGGCCTGGCGTGCTGTGATTCATGGGGTCACAAAGAGTCGGACACGACTGAGCGACTGAACTGAACTGATACTTGAATCATTAATTTTTTTCTGATAACAGAGCAGGGTATTTAATCAAAACTAAAGGAAATAAAATAATGAATGACAAGGGAAGGGGATAGAAGGAGATGAAAAAAAAAAAAAAGGTTTCTGAATATATATTCCCAGGTGGAAGAGTCCCGCCATAATGATACCTGTGCTCGGAGAGGCTTTCTGACGAAGACACCTCTGCCTGGAGCGCTTGCTTGATGTATTCTGACTCCTCCAACACCTTGTTATCTCTGCTCCTTTGGCCAGAGGCAACAACCCCCCACTCAGTTGATTAGAGTCTGGTACAGGGGTGATGGTCGAGATTTCATTACCACAGGGGCCTGTTAGTGCGACTCTCTTCCAAGTTCACAAACCTGCCCTGTTCCTACCTGACCCCAGGTCACAGGGAGAATGAGGTGAGAATGTAACTCTCTCAGGGTAGAGATCTTCCTGGTTGGTGCTGGGGGGCGTGGGGATGCACACACACAAAGATCCTGCCTTGCAGACACCCCAGCTTTATTGGCATCATGGGACTCAATTTTTCCATTGAATTTCTCTCTCTCCAGTTTTTATGGAAGGAGGGCAAATCATAGCAGAGTTCAATTTTGAGGGGAAAAAGACTGGTTTATTTAGATGGAAATGATACAGGCTACACCAACCAGGGGGTCATGAAGATACCCCTTTTAGGTGGTTTGAACTATGATGCACATAATAGGCAAAGGATAGATTCCATAGTCCCTCATGTACTTGTGTCCTGATCGGACCCACCTGAAAGTGCTTGAATTTTATATTCTAAGTGTGATATAACACTTTAATACAACTTAGTAAAACAACACAATATGATACATTTATTGAAAATTTGATCCTCGGGGCAAACTAGGGAGAGAATAACTATTTTCATTTTGACATACACATGAGGAAATTGCAAAGCTCCATTCTCTAGGAATTCACAGTCACACGGAGGAAGCAGTGAGTGATACCAGTTTATGACAAGGGATGTCACACAAATGTCGTACAGGACGGGTACTGACGAAGCACTGCCACACAGGTTCAAGCTTCAGGTGAACGTTGATGGAACGGAAATCATCTAGAGAAATAAAGAGCCCTCTATCACCCTCTATTACGAAGTATTACTAATAAGTCCCCAGACATTTGATCTTGAAAATTGAAAACTTGTCTCCATTAAAGCACAATCTAAAAATTAAAAGAGATAAGCCAGAAACTAGAAGAACATATCTTCAACCCATATAACAAGCAAAGATTAGCATTTGCAAATATAAAGCACTCTTGCAAATAAAAAGGTAAATATACCTAGTGAGTAAATAGAAAAAAAGACAGAAATTTTAGAGAAGAAATGGATATTACTATTCAGTATGTGAAACCGCCATCTTAAATTTATTAGTATCATGGAAATGTTAACCAAGACCACAAAGAAATATCACTTTATATCACTACGTTGGCAAAAATCAAAGGTGTTTACATAGAACTCATATATTGCTGGTGGGAGTATTAATTAGTACACCTACTTTGAAAACAATGTAGGATGATTTTGTGAAGTTAAACATTCATGTACCCTAAGACCCAGCACGTGTATTCTAGGAGATATGCACGTGAGTCTTCACAGCAGCAGTGCTCAAAATTGCAAAAAGCTGGAAACAACCCAAATATCCATCAACAGGAGAGTGGATAAATAAACTGTGATATAGTAAACATGATGGAATATCTTCCATGGTAATAATGAATAAGCTGTAGCTACAAACAACAACATGGGTGAATTCCAGAAATGGAATATAACTCTGAAAATACAATTTCAAACAAAAATTGCAACACAGAGAAGACTTTATATAATCTGACACTTGTATAGTAAATCTTAAATACAAGTGCAATTAATCAATATATCTTTAAAGCAGAATATATATGTGACAAATGCATTTGCAGCCAGACAGGGAAAGTAAACACAGATTTTAGGATGATGAGTACTTCTGTAAAGAGATTAAAGTAATGGGTGGGGGAGGGGCACTTAGCTTTTATTGGTCATAAAAGCTCATTGAAAACTATATTAGAATCTCATATACATTGACTAGGAAGTTAGAGTAAATGACTTATAAATTATTTTTTACAATGAGCCAAAATACTCAAAATAGGCAAAGTACATCCTTTCATTATAAATCAGTAAACTGGAAAATATGTTAAACAGAAATTACCTAAATTCCTAAAAAAAAGCATCATTTTGAATTGCTCAAAGAATACAAGAGTGAAACCCGCAACACCAGATTTTTCATGAGCCCGTAATACAAGAACAATACTGTCAGACTTATCAAATATGACCAAGACAATGATAATTGTAAATTTACAAACTCAGGGGCTGAAAGGAAATACCCTGAACTATTCTTTGGATAATTATTAAATATGCCCTAAGAATATAAGAAACAAAACACAACAAATATTAAAGCAGAAAACAATGAATTAAAAATAGGAAGAAATACAATGTATTAGTGAAAAAGTTAGCTCTTTGAGAAAAAAATAAATGATTTCCTGGAAAATCCAACAACAGGAAGCCTGAAAGAGACAAACGCTCAGATGACTAGCGAAAGATAAGAGATGGAGCAACCGAAATGAAATGAACATAAGCAATGGCCCGGAGCCCGTCCGCTTCAGACCACACTGCCCTTGCACGCTTTTCTCGCTTTCCCTCCTAAACCATCAGGAAGCGCACAGAGGAGGCGGTGCTGCTCTGGTCTTTCTTTGCGTCTCCTTACTGATCCGATTATACGATGATGGAGCTAAGGGCACCTTATCCTTTGGATATCACTGGAACACGGGGAGGTATTTACAAATTTTTAAAGACGTAGTTCTGAGTCAGTTCTCGGTTACTGACAGTCCGTTTGCACAGGGCACTGGGCCAGGCGGAGCGCGGGAGCAGAGAAGGCGGGAGGCCCAGCCCCTGCCTTCAAGGAGCAGACTAACCTCCTCCTCCGGCGAGGGCAGTCCCTGCCTAACCTGGCTTCTGGTAGATTGATCCACTTGTCAGGAGAAGAAAGAAGAACCAGGCAAGGAAAAATAAAGATTCCTAATGACCAGAGACTGCACAGCGCAGAGCTTCTGGGACAGCCAGCATCCCGCCCTCCCTTCCCACTTCCCAAACTGAGTGGCACTTATGATAATCTACAGTCAGAGGATTTCAAGAGTCAGAGTAACCATTTGATGATCATAACAGATCGTTTAAAAAAGATACCTTTACAGAAAAAGAACATAAGGAGCCAGTTATAATGCGTGTAAGTAAATAAAAGCTATAGGAAAAGATACCAGATTAACAATAATTATTTCTGAGTTATTATAATTTTATAATATATATAAAATATATATAAAAATATAAAATATCTTTTCTGTATTTTATAAATATTCTACTATAGAAATTTTTGAAGTTATATCTGGGGAAATTATTTTCATACTATTTAATATTCTCAGTGATTTTTCATTTTTAGAAAATGGTTTTCTTTTTAGCCTCACCTTCCTAGGGCTCTGCTCTTTTATTTTTAGTGGGAATATATAGCCCAGATGCTACACTTAAACAAAGGATTTGCTCTAAGGGAAATAGTCTCAGCTGGGAGTGTGGTCAGTGAAATGGGTGGCTTTGGATGAAAGAATAGTCCCTTACAGCTGTGTTCTTGTGGGTGAAATGAAGAGAATGTGCGGGCAATTATCCAGTGAATAACATGGCTATAAGGATGTGATCAACAGAGTCAAAGGTTGAACCAAGGAAGCCTTTGCTCTTGTTGCTGCCTTGTAAAGCAGTGATTCACAAATTTACCTCCACCTTAGAAACCTCTGGTGGTGGTTGGTGGTTTAATCAGTAAGTTGTGGCATACTCTTGTGACCCCATGGACTGTAGCCTGCCAGGCTCCTCTGTCCCTGGGATTTCCCAGGCAAGAATACTGTAGTGGGGTGCCATTTCTTTCTCCAGGGGATCGTCCCAACCTAGGAATTGAAACCACATTTTCTGCATTGCAGGTAGATTCTTTACCACTGAGCCATCAGGGATTCTGGCATCTTTCAAATCTCTTGTTGTCCAGGACACATCACTCATCAATTACATCTGCATCTCTGGGGATGGAAATGAAGCTTCTGGATGTCTTTAAATTCCCCAATGATTCTAATATAGATCCAAGTTCGAGAATAATACAGGTTTTTTTTTTTTTTTTGCATGTAATAGAGAGATGGCATCGCCAACTCAATGGATGAGTTTGAGCAAACTCTGGGAGATGGTGAAGGACAGGGAAGCCTGGCATGCTTCCGTCCATGAGGTTGCAAAGAGTCGGACATGACTGAGCGACTGAACAATAACAACAAATAGATAATTAAACAGCAGTCTCCCTTAATTTGCACTGTTCAGCCTGATAGAAGTCATTTAAGGAGTTGCTATTGGAGCAGCTTTCCAAGGTCTAAGGAGCTGGACCATCCCACAGCAGACTTGCCCTGGCCTTCTCTATGTGTGTTTTAGAAGGTTGTGCGATATGTTAGAAAAAGTACAGGTTCTGAAGGCTAACAGACCTGGGTTTCCCTTTATCTCCTGGTTTAGACCCCGAGTGTGCCCAGTTCTTACCGCAGCCAGGAGTGTGAGGTCTCCACAGTCCTGGTTGCCCACAGCCCCGACAGTGCCTGGCTGCTGAAGGCGGGGCTGTGACCTTTTCCTGAGCCCAGTCAGTGCGGACCACTCAGGACCGAGAGCCCGGAAACGCGCCTTCTCCTTTCCCCCCAGGCCGGTGTTTATCATTGGTTAACTTAGTAATACCTTTGTATCAGTTTTTTAGAAAAAATTGAAAGTAGCTTTCTTGCCATTGGAAGAAGTAGAACTTAAGCACTCTTCTGACATCAGCTGTGTGCACCTTCAATTTTGTCGTTAAATAAAGATATCTTTATTATGACATGGAAAATGCATAAGAAAAGAGCTCTTGTGGTAGAAATACCACATGTGAGGCAGCACTTGATGTAAGCATTGAAGAACTCTTAATGTCTACACAGAAGTGAGGACAAGGTTTGATCACCTGTGATGTGAAAAACTCTGAGATGAGAGTGGAGAGGACAACACTACATCTGGGCTTGCCTGGGATACCTGGTGTACTGGCTCAGAACCAGTTTACTCTTCTTGTCCTGGTCCATCTGCTTTAGCACTTGTCCTTGACAAGTATTTTTAAGTATCATTTTTTTCATTTTTACAGTGTGATTATTAATGATGGCCCTGCAGTCTTGTCCAGGACTGTGTGAGATGCATGTGCAATGAATGTAGTTCATGCTCTAGGCTTAGTCAAATCTTAGAAACAACCAGTGATAGCTCTATCCTTACATCATATAACTACCACCTCCTTTTCAGGGATAGTATACAAGAAGCTCCCTGTTGAACAAACTACACCTGGGCATAGGCAGCTGGAACAGCTAATGCTTTGCCACCTCAGGTTCTGAAGGGAGTGATACTGAACAGGAAACAGGATTCTATGGGACCTTCTGGAGAATAGACCTCCTTCCCCATCCCTTGTGTCTCCTTCCTCTTGTTTATAGAAAAGCTTTAGCTTTCCTAAGTTCCAAAGAGCAAATTTAACCATAGAGGTGAGGAAATGCAGAAACAAAGGAAAATAGTCAAGCAAGACAAAATAATAATTGTTGTTGTTCTTTAGTCACTAAGTAATATCTGACTCTTTTGCCACCCTTGAATTGTAGTTCCTCCTCAAAGGGTTATGCTGGGAAAGATTGAAGGCGGGAGGAGAAGGGGACGACAGGATGAGATGGTTGGATGGCATCATCGACTCAAAGGACATGAGTTTGAGCAAACTGCAGGAGTTGATGATGGACAGGGAGGCCTGGCGGTTTTCAATCCATGGGGTCACAAAGAGTCGGACACGACTGAGCAACTGAGCTGACTCACTGATAAAGGGTTATAGATAATATCATGAGCCATATATTTGAATTATTTAATATTTGTAGATATTTAAACCCCCACCAGGTAGAAGAATTTAATTGCCTGCTGACCACCAGCATGTAGACCTCTGGCCAGATGGAACCAAAAGGTTGATGATTGAGATTTCTGAAATATCACCCTGGGACCTCACCATCAATCAATCAGAGAATTGTGCATGAGCTGATCAGGTACCCTCAGACCATTTCCTTCACACTGTCTTTAAAAACTCTTCCCTGAAAACCATCCAGGAGTCTTTTGAGCACAAGCTGCCTATTCTCTCTGCTTATTGTTGTTGTCGTTCAGTTGCTAAGTGGTGTCCGACTGTTTACTACTCCATGAACTACAGCACGCCAGGCTTCTCTGTCCTTCACTATCTCCCAGAGTTTGCTCAAACTCATGTCCGCTGAGTCGATGATGCCATCCAACCATCTCATCCTCTGTCATCCCCTTTTCCTCCTGCCTTCAATCTTTCCCAGCATCAGGGTCTTTTCCAATGAGTCAGCTCTTTGCATCAGGTGACCAAAGTATTGGAGCTTCAGCTTCAACATCAGTCCTTCCAATGGATATTCAGGACTGATTTCTTTTAGGATTGACTGATTTGATCTCCTTGCCATCCAAGGGACTCTCAAGAGTCTTCTCCTGCACTGCAATTTGAAAGCATTAATTCCCTGCAATAAGCAATGTACTTTTTCTTCCTTATAACCTGGTGTCAGTAAATTGGCTCTACTGTGTGTTGAGCAAGCAAACCCAGTCTGGTTTGGTAATGGGAGATGCATACAACACCACTGGTTCTGAAAGACCCTTGAATAAGTAGTCACCCTAAGAATTCTGGTTAGTGTGCTCCATGAGAAACTTAGAATATTATAAATTAGTTACAGATAAATTGTGCATCAGAAAGAGGCTAAGCAATATTGACATAAAGTGTATAGAGAGACTAGTTTGAGCCATCTTGCAATTGTGGTTTTATCATTTATAACATGGTATAAATTTACAACTATTCCTTCATTATATTATTGGTATTATCTCCTTTGGAAGCAATAAACCCTTTCAGTACCAATGATTTCAAAAAGAGAAAAGGTATATTGAATAAAGCAATTGGGATTAAAATCTAAATTTCTGTTGGAAATCTGCTGATGAATTGATGAATGACTAATTTGATAAAATGTCAGTGTTAATTGCCATGAGGTCCCTGAGGATACCTTTGACCACATGAAAACCAGAAGACACAAATATGCTGAAAAAGTTTCAATATTCAACTTGAATATTTTGTAGCAATGTTAAAACTGTGCCAAAAATTAACCATTTAATAAATGCAACTATAGAAGTTAAGTATATAGATCATTCTTTGGTATATGACTTCCACATGAATCAAGTAACAGCTAGTGGAGGTGATGGAATTCCAGCTAAGCTATTTCGAATCCTAAATGATGATGCCGTTAAAGTGCTGCACTCAATATGCCAGAAAATTTGAAAAATTCAGCAGTGGCCACAGGAGTGAAAAAGCTTGGTTTTCATTCAAATCTTAAAGAAGGACAATGCCAAAGAATGTTCAAACTATGGCACAATTGTGCTCATTTCACATGCTAGCAAGGTAGTTCTCAAAATTCTTCAAGCCAGTCTTCAACAGTATGGGAACCAAGAGCTCCCAGATGTGCAAGCTGGATTTAGAAAAGGCAGAGGAACCAGAGATCAAACTGCTAACATCTGTTGGATCATAGAAAAAGCAAGGCAATTCCAGAAAAACATTTACTTCTGCTTCATTGACTACACTAAAGCCTTTGACTGTGTGGATCACAACAAACTGTGGAAAATTCTTAAAGAGATGGGAATACCAGACCACCTTACCTTCCTCCTGAGAAACCTGTATGCAGGTCAAGAAGCAATATTTAGAACAGTTAGTACTGGACATGGAAGAAAGGACTGGTTGCAAATTGGAAAGGAGTGCATCAAGGCTGTATATTGTCACCTTGCTTATTTAGCTTATATGCAGAGTACATCATACCAAATGCCAGGCTGGATGAAGCTCAAGTTGGGATCAAGATTGCTGGGAGAAATATTAATAACCTCAGATATGCAAATGACAGCACACCAATGACAGAAAAGGAAGAGGAACTAAAGAACCTCTTGATGAAGGTGAAACAGGAGAGTGAAAAAGCTGGCTTAAAACTCAACACTCAAAAAACAAAGATTGTGGCATTTGGTCCCATCACTTCATGGCAAATAGATGGGTAAACAATGGAAACAGTGACAGACTTTATTTTCTTGGGCTCCAAAATCACTGCGGCAGGTGGCTGCACAGTAGGAAATTAAAAGACACTTAGTCCTTGGAAGGAAAGCTAGGACAAACCTAGACAGTGTATTAAAAAGCAGAGACATCGCTTTACCAACAAAAGTTCATCTAGTCAAAACTATGGTTTTTCCAGTAGTCATGTATGGATGTGAGAGTTGTGCCATAAAGAAGGCTTAGTGCTGAAGAACTGATGCTTTCAAACTGTGATGCTGGAAAAGACTCTTGAGAGTAGCTTGCACAGTAAGGAGATCAAACCAGTCAATCCTAAAGGAAATCAACTCTGACTATTCATTGAAAGGACTGATGCTGGAAGCTGAAACCAGGAACCTGGCCATCTGATGCAAAGAAGCCAACTCATTGAAAAAGACTCTGATGCTGAGAAAGATTGAGGGCAGGAGAAGGGGCGATGGAGGATGAGATGGTTGGATGGCATCATCGGCTCAATGGACCTGAGTCTGAGCAAACTCTGGGAGGTAGTGAGGGACAGGGAAGCCTGGCATGCTGCAGTCCATGTGGTTGCAAAAAGTCAGACCAACTGAGAGACTGAACAACAACTGCTCTCCACTGAATTTGCTCATTTTTTAAAGTTACAAATTGTGTAACCAAGACTACTGTGCATGTATAAAAAGTCAAGAGAGAATTTTAATGTGCCAGCTCTGTTAGAAAAATAAGAAAATTGCAAGGAATCAAAAGACTCCCATTTTATATCAATGTCGTCAGTTGGTATAAGTAGAATTTAGCTAATTTCATCCAATTTATAGAATCAAAATAAAGTTTTCAAACAGTCTGTTAGAGATGAAATATTTGACATTATTATGAATATCATAGTCAATTCAGTCAAAAAGTTCAACATAGATAAAATATTTTGGGATAAGAAAACTAATATAAATTTGGGGCAACATAGTGTTATGATGAAAGTGATGTTTAATTTAATAAATCTATGGTACAGAAATATTTTTATCAAATTGGTTGTGTACAAACATAGTTCTTAATTCATCTAAACACAATGCTATAATGTGCCAAAAAATAGAAATAGTTGTTGTTAGAATTGACAATTTTTTAATTAAGATATAATTGAAACATAGCATTATATTAGTTGTAGTTGTACTACATAATAATTCAGTAATTTAAACATTGTGGAATAATCGTTAAATAGATTTAGTTATCATCCAAGAGTTGACAAATATTTTTGCATGTACACAAAGTAACTAAATTACAATTTTTTTGTTTGAGGCAAAATTGATGTTGAATTTGACAAACTGGCTTGGCAGTATGCTATTTCTCGCTTTACTGCTCCTAGTATTTGGTTTTTTAAATGTCTTAGATTTATTGAAATGTATTTATAAATAAACTTATGTGACTGACAGAGGTAGCAAACTTTCAGGAAAAGCTTTGTTTGCATTTTGTTCAATATATTGAAAAACATTCATCTGAATGTTCAACAGATGGAGCACCTAAAGCTTTTCTGATGACAACAACAAAACTGGCAGACAGGAAAACACTCAAAATCAAGGGTGAAACTGAACAAAACGAATCATGGGAGTTGAAATTGTCTGTGATTTAATTTTGACATCTATGTTCTTTGGAATATCTTGATTTTGAGAAAGAATTTACAATAACGTTCTCATATTCAATTGGATACATTTCTATTCTGTATTGGAATGGAACAAAAGTGAAAAGATCTGTCATTTGTAGTACCTAAATTTGGTGAAATATTCAAAAGGATCATAAATGGAGACAATTTATTTTATGAGTTTCATCTTTGAAAAATAGTTGTTCTGAAAATGGAAGCAAAATGAGAGTGTCGATAAAAAATATCTTAGCCTAACCATTTACATACTTTCAGGTTAGAAATGAAATTTTTCTTCATTTAATAGAGTATACTCTTCAATTACCAGGTACAGCTGCAACTGTAAAAAAGGTATTTTCTTCATAAAATGTGGTGTGTTCTCTGTGATAGCAGTATTAGAATGTGCTAACAGTTAAAATTATTAACATAAAATTCAGCTCTTTAGAAGACTGCAGGCAACTTCATGAAAAAGTTAAAAATAATAATACTGTATATGTAACACACTTTCTTCTAAAAAGCATGAGTGACATGGTACTAGAGACAGCTAAAAACAGATTAAAATATCGAATATGTAATAAGTACAATTGTTCTGATTGCTGTTTTTTCATGTTTAGATAACCAAAATAATACTTACTAAAATGTACCTAACCTGATGTTATTTTTATTTTTCAGACAGGATTTTCTTTTTCAAAACAGGTTTTGAATAGAGCTAATTATGTAGATCTACCAGTGTTGTAAATCCAATTGAGCCCAATGAATAATTTTTAAAATATATAATTATAATTGTTTTAAATTTTCCTTTAACTGGAAGCTCTCCTTCAAGGACATTGGATTATTTATTTGGTCACTCTATGGGCTGAGGTTCCTGAAGAACCTGAGTCTAGCTCTGGGGGCTGGACATGTATGCTGAAGTCATTGACAAAACCACAAGAGGAAACGTGGGAAGGGTAGAAAAGACCCAGTGATTTAGAGAATGACTCAGACAGTGACGCTTGAAGCTCACAGTACTGTGAGGTGACTGCTGCCTGGAGTGGATTTGAAAGTTTTTAGAGATGTTTACCTTGTGTTAGGCTCGGGAGGTGAATAGGATCTGCAGATACAGGAAAACCTGTGGGTTGGAAAAGAACTTCCTGGATGACGGCAGTGCAGATAGTAGATAGTCTGGCCTCAGTAAGAAAGAACACTTAGGGAAGGAATCATCTTGAAACACTCTGACTGGCAACCTTTTTTCAAGGCAAGGTTTAAAAAAAATCCACCTAGTTATTGACAGTTCATAAGATTGATAAACTTGATGGATTTGGGATTTTCCAAAAAATATTTTTACTTAATTCCCAAATTAATTAATTAGAAGTTGTGCATTTTTCTTGACAAAAGTTAGTATTTTGCATTTCCAGAACTCTGCAGATGTATGATAAGAAAGTTTGAAAAGAATCAAGAAGTTAAAATAAAAAAGAAAGTTTCCATTCTGTATTCAATGTCTTGAAATAAACCATAATGGAAAAGAATATAAAAATTATCTATATATATGTGTGTGTGTATCTATATATGATATATGCATATTAACATGTTATATATGTATGTATATATATATGTATGTGTATATGTGTTTACATATACATATGTGTGGGCTTCCCTGATAGCTCAGTTGGTAAAGAATCTGCCTACAATGCAGGAGACCCCGGTTCGATTCTTGGGTCGGGAAGACCCACTAAAGAAGGGATAGGCTACCCACTCCAGTATTCTTGGGCTTCCCTGGTGGCTCAGCTGATAAAGAATCACCTGCAATGTGGGAGACCTGGGTTCGATCCCTGGGTTGGGAAGATCCCCTGGAGAAGGGAAAGGCTACCTACTCTAGTATTATGGCCACTCTAGTATTATGGAATTCTAGAGAATTCCATGGACTGTATAGTCCATGGGGTTGCAAAGAGTCAGACACAACTGAGTCACTTTCACTTTCACTATACATATGTGTGTGTGTATATATATAGACATATGTATATATATATGTACATATGTACATTTATATGTATGTGTGTGTGTATATATGTATATGGGTTTCCCTGGCTGCAGTACAGGAGACCCAGGTTCAATCCCTATATATGTGTACAACTGAATCACTTCTCTACAGCAGAAATTAACACAGCACTATAAATCAAGTATACTTCAATGAAAAATAAAAAGTTTCCAGTTTTACCCCAGCCAGGACTTACTCACAGCCCCGCAGCAAATAATCTCTGTTATGCTAGTTTCCTGAATGGCAATTTAAGGTATCCTAACTTATTGAAATGTAGATGTGCTATTTTGTACTTCATACTTTAATGTCAATGAATAATTTATGTATACACCCCCATCCTGTTGCAGATTATAGCTTTTCCTTCATATTTGTAAAGTTTTTTGTTTGTTTTGTAAATCCGGCTTAGGGAGGTAGTGTGAATCAGTAGAAAGAAATAAGGACTCATAAAATATTTGTAATCTCTAACAAAGTCTCTGTTTCCTCATCTGTAAAGTGAGGATTAATTAAGGTCATCTGCAGTGATCTTTTGTTAAAGTCTGTCACATACTAGATACTGAATGCATTAGGGCTTGGAGATCAGGAAGGAAATCAGACAAGGCAAATAGACCACTGTAGCAATGTGATGCATGCTATGAGATAAGTTGGTTTAAAGAATTAGGAGATGTAAGGAAAGGCTTTATTGCTAAAAGGAAAGCTGAATTATTTCTTGAAGGTTGGGTTGGATTTTGGCTGGAAAGTGAGATAAATGATTCCTGGAAGATGAGAAAGCATGCAGAAAGCATGGAAATGCAAACATATTAATATTTTAGGTTCATATGTGCTCTAAAATGTATGAGTTCTAAAATCATTGAGAAAAAGTAAGGTAGTCTTCTTGGCTTCCCTGGTGGCTCAAGACAGTAAAAGCATCTGCTTACAATGCAGGAGACCCGGGTTCGGTCCCTGGGTGGGGAAGATCCTTGGAGAAGGCAATGGCAACCCACTCCAGAACTCTTGTCTGGAAAATCACATGGACAGAGGAGCCTGATAGGCTACAGTCCATGGGACCGCAAAGAGACGGACACGACTAAGCGACTTCACTTCACTTCAGAGAGAAAAGTGCCTGCATGCACAGTGACTTCGTATGTTTAAGGAGCTAGAATGTGACAGCAGATACATTCATCCTGGTTTCAGTAAAAGGACGTGGTGGCAACTGTAGGGTGAACTTGAAATAAACCAAGACTAAATTTCATGACTTTGCAGGTGCTATATAAAGTGCAACTGGTCACCTTGCAACATCAGAAAACCTCCTCCACTGGATCATTTAAAATACAATAAATGTCTATTTGTCAGGAATTAGTCAGTCATAGTTGGAGTGGAGAAAAGAATAGGTGCCTCCTGAGAGTCTTCGCAACTGCATGCTTAAGAATCTGCCTGCAATGTGGGAGACTCAGGTTGGATCCCTGAGTCGGGAAGTTTCCCTGGAGAAGGGAGTGGCAACCCACGGCAGTATTCTTTTCTGAAGAATTCCATGGACCAAGGAGACTGGCAGGCTGCAGTCCATGGGGTTGCAAAGAGCCAGACATGACTGAGCGACTAACACTTTCACTTTCAAAGGAAAACTGATGAGGATGAAAATTTTAGAAAAGTTCATGATCTCAAATTCTTCAATAAGACATCCTTTACAGATTTGCCCTCAGTCTTTTTAATGTATCTCTGTCTTAGACTCCTTGGGATGCTAAAATAAAAATACCATAGACTAGATGGCTTAAACAACAAACATTCACTTCTCACGATTTTGGGAGCTGGGAAATCCAAGGTCAAGGCACCAGTGAAATCAGTTTCGTGTCTGATGAACACCTGCTTCCTCATTCACAGATGGCCGTTTTCTCTCTGTGTCCTCACATGATGGACAGCTCTCTGGGGTCTTGATTACAAGGCCACTCTCATGACCTGATCACCCCACAATGGCCCCACCTCAAACACCATCACATTCAGGATTCAGTTTCAACATATGAATTTTGGGGTAGATGCAAACATTCCATTTACAGCAACCTCTATTACCTCTGGATGAAGTAAAAATATTCCTTAGCTCTGCTTACCAAGATTCTCCCAGTCTAGTCCCAACATTCTCTGTACTAGAAGTCTTTGCTGCAATCAATCTTATTTATTACTTACCTTACCTTTCAAATCCCTGCCTTCATTCTAATCTCCCTCTTTCAGATGGACTTTCCATTCCTTTTTTCCTTAGATCTTTTGAAGACCCTACTCAAATCTCATAGATATCATATGAGATAAACAGATATAATCCTCTAAACCACTTTTAGTAGTACACTGCACTGTGTCAAGTAAAATTGTTTTTTTGCACATAACCAGTTCTTCCCAGAATATATATTACTAACAACATATTACTTTTCATTTTTGATTGATTTCCCTTCCCTTGGCCATGTAATACAACTAAGGTTGGATAATCCACTACTTAGCGAGTGTGGCAACATTTTGAATTTTTAGTATTCATTTGTTCACTGAGTACTTTTAAATCTTGAATTATTTACATGCTTAGGGGCTTATCCTCCATAAATATTACATACAACACTGACTATAGGACTCAAGCTTTCTTCTGCCTTTTGGCAGGAGGTGGATATAATGCTTAGACCTTAAAGAGCCACTGTGGTTTTTAAAAGGTCATATTTGGCCAGCCATAATTTATTCTGTATGTCTTAAAGGAAAAGACAAGAATAATTCAGTAGACAAAACTCAATTATTTTTTCCCATAAAAGATTTCATGGATCTTCATCAGGAGATATAATTTCTAAACTGCACAAATTTGAAAGAAGAGAAAAATCAGCATGATGGATTGAAAAAGTGAAAAAGTAACAAATTTGAGAAGCTAAGCCAGCTAAGAGGTTTGTGAAAATGAAAGTGAAAGTTGCTCAGTCATGTCCAACTCTTTGTGACCCCATGGACTATCCAGTCCATGGAATTCTCCAGGCCAAAATACTGGAGTGGGTAGTCTTTCCCTTCTCCAGGGGATCTTCCCAACCCAGAGATCGAACCCAAGTCTCCCACATTACAGGCAGATTCTTTACCAGTTGAGCCACAATGGAAGCCCAAGAATAGTGGAGTGGGTAGCCTATCCCTTCCACAGCAGATCTTCTGGACCCAGGAATCAAACTGGGGTCTCCTGCCTTGGAGGCAGATTCTTTACCAACTGAGCTATCAGGGAAGTCCCGAGAGTTTAATGACCAAATAGAAGTAAACATACACCTAGCTCTCAAGTGAAATATCTTGAGAGTTTAAAAAATGTTTTATGGTTTCCCTATCTTTACATTTGTGAACAAATGGCTGTAGGAAGTAGAATTATAAGTAATAAGCCATTGAGGGATAATCTAGTATTGAAAATGTTTAATTTTTTATATATTTGATCTAATCTAAACATTTTAAGATAGACAATACATATATTTCTCATTTGCTGAAAATAATCGAGAATAACGAATATATCTTTCACGAAATATGAAAATAAATTGACAATATTTATTCCAGTTAAATGTTTTCCTTCTTTAAAAATTCATTTTGTTTCTTTAGAACTTGATCTAGAGTCTCTAAAGCATAAAGAAGGCCTTTGACTTGTAAAACATGGGAATTTTACTAAATTTCTTTCTAGAAGTTTAGTACAATTAGTATTTTGAGCATTTTCTAGTTTTGAAAATGTGAGGCTTTTTCAACTATTTGGGCATTTTATGAAAATTGAGGATTATGTCTATGGTCTCAGAAAATCATGTAATAGTTCTTGCATATTCTCAGATAACTCAGATGGCCTTTTAATGAACATCTTGAACTATAATACTAATAAGGAAAGTCTCATACTCAAATTACACAAATGGCCAAATTTTCACAACCAGAACATTCCTTTGTAAATAGCACTCATTTAGTGAACTGATGAACGAAAGTGTAAAAGATTTTATTAAATGTGATCATGTCAATGTGCTCCAGTGCTTGAATCCTAAAACCTCAGGGAGACAGAAGGGTCTTCCATTCCCAGTCCTCACTGTGATGAGATCAGGAAATAGACCACAATGTTGTTAAAACTAATGAATTAGTTTATGTAGGATTCAAACCATGTTTTTCTTTAAAATTATATTTGAAATTAGAAATGCATTGTTCTTCACGTATTATTATTACAGGTAACTGTGGAATTGTTTTCAACCCAAAGTCTCCAATAATAGGACCATACCCACATAGCAGCTTTTTCTATATGGACAGCATATGGTTACTCTCACGTCTGATTTTCATTTAGGAATATAAAAGAGCTTCCATTATTAGATTTTGCAGATGAAAAACCAGAACAGATTCTTAGTGCCAAGTATGGTTTCAAATGTGACCCTGGATATTACAATCCCGAAGTTAGACCCATAGAACTCCTTAACCTCTTCTGTCCTAATTATGTATGTGGATATGCTTCTGTACCTCAAGCAAAAGCACATCTTTTCACACATACACATTAAACACTGAGATTTAATAATGTTTTAAGTCTTTTTTCTATATTATTAACAACAATAATATTGCACTGTTTGAATATCAGTGAGATTGATCACTACTGCACACATACTAACTGTATTTCTTCATTTACAAATTGCCTCTTTACCCATCTTCACTTTGCCGACAAAGGTCCACATAGTGAAAGCTATGGTTTTCCCAGTACTCATGTACAGATGCTACAGTTGGACCATAAAAATGGCTGAGCACAAGAATTCATGCTTTTAGAATGTGGTGAAGACTCTTGAGAGCCCCTTGGACAGCAAGGAGATCAAACCAGTCAATCCTAAAGGAAACCAACACCGAATATTCACTGGGAGAACTGTTACTGAAGCTCCAATACTTTGGCCCCCTGATAGAAAGAGACTGTTCATTGGAAAAGACTCTCATGCTGGGAAAGATTGAGGACAAGAGAAGAAGGGGGCAGCAGAGGATGAGATGATGGGATGGCATCACCAAATCAATGGACATGAGTTTGAGCAAACTCAGGGAGATAGTGAAGGACAGGGAAGCCTGGCATGCTACAGTCTATGGGGTCTTAAAAAGTCAGACATGACTTACCGTCTGAACAATGACACCCATCTGCCCCTCGGACTTCTCTCCTTTCTTTATAGGTATTTATAATATATGCTTCCAATTCTGCAGCTTGTATTTAAATTTTTGCTTTTTTTTGTGTGTGTAAAGAAGTTTATGACTTGTTTGACTTAAACTTGAAGTAGGCATATTTTTGTTGTTGTTGTTGATAAAATGTATCAGCTGTTTCCTTTTGCTCTTTCCAATCTTTATTACATTCTTAGAAAACCTTTGCCAATCACGTTAATAGACTTACAACTTTTGCTTTTGCTGTTCATCAAATGCTGCCTTATATTATTTGCTATTCTTTTTATGCATTGTACCATGTTTCCAAGTAGGTCATTGGTCAAGGAGTAGATGTTATCTTGCTTCCCATAGAATAAAATCCTCTTATCACCTTGGATATGGAAGTAATTCAGTCATTGTGATTGATGGATCCCTTCATTCAAAAATATATATTTATAGCTAGCACCTGGTATTGTTGCAGATATGGCAAAAAGGGTATTTTTATCTTCTTTTGGTTGGGCTTTAAATTATTATAATCATTTTGGAGGACAGCTGGCAATATACTTCAAGAGCCTTTAAGATATAATTTTATTACTCAGAATTAATCCCTAATGAGAGACACATAGACAAACAAATATACTAGAAGAATATATTTCCTCACAGATTTATTTATGGCAACAAAAAATTTAGAAATATCCTAGCAGTATTATGGTAATGCACTGTATAATGTAGGACATATTTATAGATTCTTATACTGTAACACTACCAAAATAGTGTGGTTAAAGAAAATTACTTTTAAAAGTTCTTGATGCAATGCTAAATTAAAATTTAAAAAATAAATTTTATTTCATCCTAAAGTTATTATATGCCCATGGTTGGGGAACTTCAAATGGTATAGAAGGGAATCATTTGGGAAGTTAAACTCTTTTTTTCTCCACTTTCTCCAAACCCACTCCCCAGAAATAACCCTTAATAGTTTCTTTATTTGGTGCAGGTCTTTACATTTTAAATGATGCAAATATATACATCGGTGCTTCCTGATTTTTTCCCTGAAACCTTAGGAAGCATTTTCAGTGCTTCCTAGTCCTTCTCCATTTCTGTTACAAAGAAGGTCAGAAACATCCCAAGAATATATCTAAAAGTGTGTCTTCTTATTTTATTTCATCCAACTCTCCTTGGAATAGGATGAAGGTGACTCATTTAACCTAAAGTCTGATGTATGTCTTCTGCTCTGAGCTATTTTATTCCAGTATTTCTTCATTGTTTATCTTTTGTTCTGGAATTCTTACTATTAATACATAGTAGTGGGAGCAGATGGGTCGGGCCTCTATTTTATATTCTTACTAATATTTTTATTTGTTCTTATTTTACTCTTGGCAATGGGAAATTTATTTACTACCTTCCAATATCCCCCAAATCAATTTTTAGACATCTGTGTTTTTATATAACCTATTCATTGAATTTGGGGGGAATCTGTCTTCTTTTCCAAGAATTCTTGTTATTCTTTGGCTTTAGCCACACCTTCTGGTTTTATTGTTGCTATTTAGTTGCTGAGTCATTGCTGAGTAATATCTAACACTTTGTGACCCCATTGACTGTAGCCTACCAGGCCACTCTGTCCATAGGATTTCCCAGGTAAGAAGTGGGTTGCCATTTTCTTCTCCAGGGAATCTTCCCAATTGAATGATTGAACCCAAGTCTCCTGCATTGGCAGGAGGATTGTTTACCACTGAGTCACCAGGGAAGCCCTATTTTATTGTAAAAGTGGAAGTGGAAGTCACTCAGTCGTGTCTGACTCTTTGTGACCCCAGGGACTGTATAATCCATGGAATTCTCCAGGCCAGAATACTGGAGTGGGTAGCCCTTCCCTTCTCCAGGGGATCTTCGCAACCCAGGGATCCAACCCAGGTCTCCCATGTTGCAGGTGGATTCTTTACCAGCTGAGCCACAAGGGAAGCAGGGGGCCTCAGGGATGAATAGGAAGATGAATGAAATGTCAGACCTTGAGGGAAGTTCAACAGACCTGGGGGAGCCTGGATCTGAGCCTTGAGGGACAGGAACACTCTCTAATGTGTTGCCCACATTCAGTGAGAGCTCTGCCTTTTCAAGTAGGTGAAGCACTCAGGCTCACTACCTTTGAATTCTTAAGTGTCTGGCTCAGAGTCTACCCATCTGAGGAGTGAAATAAAGGGCATTTGATGAACACTTGAAGTACAGGCAAGGGTGATACACAAAGAAGGGGCATTTGCTTCCTGAAAGTGGCAAAGTCTTAGTAGGTGGGTATCTTTTGGGGATAAGGAAGTAACATTTTAGATTGAGAGAAGAAACACATAGAGATAGGACAACAAGAGAAATGATGATGTGGTGATGGTGATCGTAGCCACTACTATTTACCAAACATCACCCATGAGCCCAAGCACTAGGGCCCACACACTGGCCATATGACCAGGCACCAAGGGCAAGTTGATGTCTATATCTGATTGCAGTCTCACATGGTCATAATAGGTGTTTTTTTCCCCCCATCATTTATTAACATAATAAAACCGAGTGTTCAAAAGGAAACCCAGAAATAGGTAAGAAAGCTGATTTCCTTAATGCCAGTATATCTTGCTCTTGAATGCTACCTGTACTTCTTCAAGTTATCTGGCTTGGCTAGGATAAGCATAATATGACTGTAAGTGTGAAAAGGACAGTAAATGATTTTGTAGGCCATGTTCAGAAATGGAGATTTTATTTATCAGGCAATGAGCACTCACTGAAGGTTCCCTGAGCAGAGGAAAGTTACAAACATGGATTTTCTTGCCTAGACTATGCTACTGGATTGGTTGTGGAGTAATAGAAAATTAGAAGGCTAATTAGGATTTGTTGCAGAGCTGATGGAGAAATCATGAGGTTTGAGATTGAAATTGTGTAGCAGGAATAAAGATGAGGAAATTGTATGTAAGAGGTCAGTGGAGAAGATGGAAAACTTGATTGTGTCACAGAAAAGTAAAATCACCTAGAACCAGGGGATATGCTTGGGGATTCTTGGAAATGTCAACTGTTACATTGAGAAATGTCCAGAAGTGTCACTGGCTTGAACACTCTTCTACTGATTCTCTGTTGATGACTGGAATGTCCACCTTGCCTACCTCAGTAGATATATTTAATGTGCAATTTTCTGTAATGATTCCTTAGCAAGTGAAACAAATTAAAAAATCAAAACAGTAAGACAAGAGTTCATACTTCATCAGAATGGGTATAAAAGAAGACATCTCAATATAATAAAGACTATATATGGTAAACCCAATGTTAGCTCAGTGGTGAGTTAAAAGCTTTTCCTCTAGGATCAAGAACAAGACATAGATTCCCACTCTCTTCACTCTCATTTTAGTATTGTTCCAGAAGTCCTAGATAGAACAGCCAGAAAAGACAAAGAAATAAAAAATATCTAAATGTAAAGGAAGAAGTAAAATTGTTATTATTTGAAGGTCATACCAATTCAGTTCAGCTGCTCAGTTGTGTCGGACTCTTTGTAACCCCATGGACTGCAGCATTCCAGGCCTCCCTGTCCATCACCAACTCCCAGAGTGTACCCAAACCCATGTCCATTGAGTCAGTGACACCATCCAACCATCTCATCCTCTGCTGGCCCCTTCTCCTCCTGCCCTCAATCTTTCCCAGCATCAGGGTCTTTACAATGAGTCAGTCCTTCGCACCAGGTGGCTAAAGTATTGGAGTTTCAGCTTCAACATCAGTCCTTCCAATGAACACCCAGGACTGATCTCCTTTAGGATGGACTGGTTGGATCTTCTTGCAGTCCAAGGGAGTCTCAAGAATCTTCTCCAACACCACAGTTCAAAAGCATCAATTCTTCAGCACTCAGCTTTCTTTATAGTCCAACTCTCACATCCATACACAACCACTGGAAAAACCATAGCCTTGACTAGATAGACCTTTGTTAAAAAGAGTAATGTCTCTGCTTTTTAAATATGCTGTCTAGGTTGGTCATAACTTTCCTTCCAAGGAGTAAGTGTCTTTTAATTTCATGGCTACAATCACCATCTGCAGTGATTTTGGAGCCCGGAAAAATAAAGTCAGCCACTGTTTCCACTCTTTCCCCATCTATTTCCCATGAAGTGATGGGACCAGATGCCATGATCTTAGTTTTCTGAATGTTGAGTTTTAAGGCAACTTTTTCACTCTCCTCTTTCACTTTCATCAAGAGGCTCTTTAGTTCTTCACTTTCTGCCATAAAGGTGGTATCATCTGCATATCTAAGGTTATTGATATTTCTCCCGGCAATCTTGATTCCAGCTAGTGCTTCATCCAGCTCAGCGTTTCTCATGATGTACTCTGCATATAAGTTAAATAAGCAGGGTGACAATATACTGCCTTGATGTACTCCTTTTCCTATTTGGAACCAGTCTGTTGTTCCATATCCAGTTCTAACTGTTGCTTCCTGATCTGCATACAGGTTCTCAGGAGGCAGGTCAGGTGGTCTGGTATTCCCATCTCTTTCAGAATTTTACACAGTTTATTGTGATCCACACAGTCAAAGGCTTTGGCATAGTCAATAAAGCAGAAATAGATGTTTTTTCTGGAACTCTCTTGCTTTTTCGATGATCCAGCAGACGTTGGCAATTTGATCTCTGGTTCCTCTGCCTTTTCTAAAACCAGCTTGAACATCTGGAAGTTCACGGTTCATGTATTGCTGAAGCCTGGCTTGGATAATTTTGAGCATTACTTTACTAGCGTGTGAGATGAGTGCAATTGTCCAGTAGTTTGAGAATTCTTCGGCATTGCCTTTCTTTGGGATTGGAATGAAAACTGACCTTTTCCAGTCCTGTGGCTACTGCTGAGTTTTCCATAATTTTACATATAAAAAATCCCAAAGATCCAAGCAACAACAATTAAAAAAAAAAAGGTTGGAATTAATCAATGAATTTAGCAAAATTGCAGAATATGAAATCAATATACAGAAATCAGTTGTATTTCTATATACTAACTATGACACATCTGAAAGAGAAATGAAAAAAAAAACTATTCCATTAACAAACATTAAAAACAATGACATACCTATGAATAAATTTAACCCCAGAAATGAAAGTTAGAAAACTCCAAAAATTTTGAAAGAAATTGAATATAAAACAAATGAAAAGATATCTTGTATTCATGGGCTGGAAGAATGACTTTTGCTTAAATGTTCATTCTCCCAAAGTCATCTATAGGTTTAACACAATCCCTATTTAAATTTCAAAGGTATTTTCTGGAAAACTTTTTGAAAATTCTAAAATTTGTATTGAACCACAAAATACTCCAAATACTCAAAGCAAACATGAGAAAGAAGAACAAAGCATCATACTTCCTGGTTTCAAACTATACCACAAAGCAAGATAAAACATTATGGCACTGGTATGAAACTCAACACACAGACCCATGGAACAGAACAGACAGCACACAATGAAACCCCACATCAACCATTACCTAGCAGGAGAGCTGAGGACACCCAATGGGGAAAGCAGAGTCTCTTCATCAGATGGGGTTGAGAAAACCAGGGAAACACATGCAGAAAAATAAAGTTGGACCTATATTTTATCCCACTCCCAAAAGTTAATTCATAATGGACCAAAGATTGAAACATAAGATCTGATATCATAAAATTCCTACAAGAAAACAAGCTGCGGGGAAGCTACAGACACTGATCTTAACAATTATTTTTTGGATATGACACAAGCAAAAATACAAATGACAAAAGCAAAAATCAACGAGTGAGACCACATCAAACTTAAAGGCTTCTGTATAGCAAAAAAAAAAAAATTAACAAACTAAAATATAATCTAGGGAATGGGAGAAAATATTTGTACATAAGATGAGGGGTCAATATTTAAAATATATAAGAAACTCATACAATACAATAACAATAAACAATCCAATTTAAAGAATGGCCAAAGGAACTGAGTTGACATTTTTTTACAAAGAGAACAACCAAATGGCCAACAGTCACTAATCATCAAGAAAATGCAAATCAAAACCACAATGAGATGTCACCTCATACCTGTGACCTCATGAGACAGTCAGTGCTCCACAATGGATGAATGGACAAAAAGATGTGATATAAAATATTGATATTATATATATATATAGTGAGATATATATGAATACTATTCAGCTATGAGAAAGAAGAAAATCTTTCCATGGATGGAACTTCAAGACATTATGCTAAGCTAAATAAGTCAGATAAGGACAAATACTATATGATATCACTTTTATGTAGAATCTGTAAAAGCCAAACTCATACAGACAGAGTAGAATGGCATTTATTAGGGGAAAAGAGTGGGAAAATACAAGAGATCTTTTTTAAGGGTACAATCTTGCAGCTAGTAGATAAATAAGTCCTGGAGACCTAAGCACAGTATGGTGATTATAAGCAATAATACTGTATTATAAATATCAAAGTTCCAATCAGTTCAGTTCAGTCATTCAGTCATGTCCGACTCTTTGTGACCCCATGGACTGCAGCACCCCAGGCCTCCCTGTCCATCACCAACTCCCAGAGCTTGCTCAGACTCATGTCCATCAAGTTGTTGATGTCATCCAACCATCTCATCCTCTGTCGTCCCCTTCTCCTCCTGCCTTCAATCTTTCTCAGCATCAGGGTCTTTTCCGATGAGTCAGTCCTTAGCATCAGGTGGCCAAAGTTGCAATACCAAGAACTTAATTATCCCCCCCTCCCCAAAAGAAATGATAATTATGTGAGGCATTAAAGTTGCCAGCTAATACCACAATGGCAATCGTATTGAAATATATAAATGTATCAAATCGACATGTTGCATACCTTTAAACTTACATGACATTGTATGACAAATATATTTCAAGAACCCCACAAAACCCACAGGGTTTTATTATGGTTACTTATTGTGTAATAAATTCATATATTCTTCCCTCTAATGTATAATTTTAGACTAATTATGCAGCCAATAATACAAGGATCTTACCACTGCCTGGTAAGATTCATTGCAACATAAGACACTTTGAATAGTCTATATGGTTGCTTTATTTCTCTGTGTAGTACCTTGTTGAGTACCTCTCATCACTCAAAATACGTTGGATGTGGATTTTTAAAATGCCACCTTTGATGCAATATAGTGTCAACAGGATCAATAATACCTACTGCAATCTGGGAACCTTAGCGACTAACCAGATACCTAATTCAAGTTCGACCTTTTTCTCCTTCTGTTCTAGCTGGCTAGCCGTCCGTCTTCCTCTGCTAGTTTTGGCAAAATGATAAAAAATGGAGGTGATGGAAATGACCAGCAGGTCAGTTACAGCTTATTGGGCAGGTCAATGCAGGAGGCCACGCATAGGATCGCATAAGGTTCAGGGGAAAACACAATTCTGAGACTGCGTTCTTACCACCAAGGAGAGGATGCGTTCACGGGACTGCAACCCGCACATGGGCAAGAAGAAGCAACCGGCTGGCCAGACACCAGTCCCGATGGCACTTGAGGTCTGGCCTCTTTGATTCCCTCTCCCCTACTATCAGGCTTTCAGGTGCCCCTGGTGAGGAGACTTTGTCAGGCAGTTCCTCACAAACACATCTGTACACGCAGATGCTGTTGGCTACCTAAACGAATTTTTTCGGCAGTAGAACGAGGTGCATTTAACAATTCAGCTTTCATTGGCATTTTCTTACCAAGATTTTCCCTCACCTTCCTAAATGCAAGTGATAAATTTGAAGGTCAGAGTGGCTTCCAGTGAAGTGAATAGGCAGGCTGTCTTCCAAAGCCTTCATAGAAGTGACTCATTTAAGCAGCGGGACACTTTCTTGAGATGTTGGGGACTTTCAAATGGATTTTGCTCCTGTAAAATTGGTAATGCTTGCAACAATGCAGAGATCTCTTACCACAATAAACAAGGCAATTAATGTGTCTTTAATTTGCATCTAAACCAAAGAGAAAGGGTGCGTTTATTCCATGTGACATGAAGACGGATTTTTCTTTAAAAACAAAGTTCCATGCTGTGACTACAATTAGTGTAATTGTCAGCTCTTCTCTAAAAACAAATATGTATTAAGAGAAACGCCAGCATTGTGCCCTCCTCTGGTGTGAAAATGAGACAATCAAAATCTATTGTAATTACCTCAGTGATATTATAATTAGCAACGATTAAGTTATTCCATGCTGCTTTTTTCCTCTTGGCTACAATTAAAAAAGTATATATCTTTCTGCAGCACGTTACTGCTGATCATTTTACCTCAATACATGTCTGGTAAGTGGATAAATTAGAAGTAATTTTAAAGCACAACTCCGTTAAAACATATATCTTTCTATTTAACTGCCTTAACCCTGTAGATGCATCTGTCTTCTTTGCTGCTTAGTAAAAAAAAGAACTTCACCCCTGGTTTCTTGGTCAGGAATCAAATGTGGGTTTTCTTTGTTTGTCTTTTAATTACAGATAGCTGAGTGATATGATTAATCATTCAGTTCTTGCCAGGCATACCCACCTAGCTTCAAATCCCTGTCCTGGTCAATAACCAGGTTTTAAAATAAATTGTTGTAGAGCCAGCCAGCTGTACCGTCGCAGAAAGGAAAGGTCCTGAGTAAATGCATGCCTTTCGAGTTGGGTTAGGAGAAAAAGTGAATTAGGCCATAATTGCAAGGTCTTTTATATATTATTAAACAGATTCTTTTTCCCTCATAGATACTTTCATGTCATATCCTCCTACTTACCATTAGTGGAGAAAATGAGTTCATGAGAAAATGAGGATTCGATTACAGTTTGAAACTTGATTCAGTTTGTAGGCAAGAGGTGGTTATGGTGCAACCTTTGTCAAAAATAAAAAGAAACAACAGGCCTCAAATGGAGTCACTCGTGCTAAGCCCATGTCTCCAAACCGAGGCTAAGGACCTAACGTAATTGCATTTTCAGCCTCCCCACCCTGGGATGTCATCTTCACCTGCCAGTCTGGAATCTCTTGGTCAGCATGAGTGAGAGATCTGCCTGGGGGACCTCGTCCAAGTCCTAAAGGGAGGGGGGCCTGCCTGAAACAAGCCCTTCTTTCCTGGCCTGGTCCACTGATCCATAAAAGTTTTTTGTTTTGTACAAGTCTTAGGACTCCTTTCTGTTTAACTCAATGGGGTGCTGTCCAGTCCACAAGTCGTTGAAAAAAGCCAATTAAATCTTTAAATTTACTTGGTTGAATTTTGTCTCTTAATACCTTATGCATTGCAAACCTTTAAAGTGAAGGAGACTCATCTGCCTATATATCTCCCTACCAGAGTTTCTGGTTTTCTCCATAATTTTTGATTCACAGACATATCCTCAAACTTGTTTTCTTTGGAATACTTAAAATAACTTTTTTTTAGAAGTAACAGAGAAACGGCAGAAACAGATGTTTTTATCTTTCCGTTTTTTGCATCGTCACTGGTAAGCAGTTCTTTGTATCCTTTGGTTGTTGCTTCCGACATATGCATGTATGGTTTTGACAATAGTAACAAGGGCAGTATCCACAAAGGGGCCTTTGAAATTCCAGGGATACTGACAAGGGGAGTCTCTGGCAGCAGGTCCTCGGCAGGTCACAGTGAGCAGCAAGCAAGTTTTAGGCATGGCTTGTAATATTGCTGAGAATTTACATGCCCTGCAGCTAAGGGTGGGGAAAAAAGGGCTTAAAGGGGATTCACTTTTGCTATTTCAAAGGGAAGATAACTGAAGCAGAAAAACATGCTGATTTGGTTAAAAAAAAAAAAAACACGAAATAAACAGAAACATGTAGACCTTTCTTAGATCCTCTTCCTATGACATGGGACTTGGAGAAGGACAGGAAACGGAGGGACAAGAGTGGAGGGTGGGGGAGTTAGGCTCCAGGGACCATGACCACTTGTGAAATCATTCAAAGCTACCTTTGATATATGCAAAGCATCATTTTTAAAAAGATAGGTTAATTTTTAAGAATTTGGGATATCGTGGGAATGTAAAACAATGAATGCTGGGGTTCTAAGTCCTACGAAATAATGAAAATGTTTAGGACTACTTCCAAGGAGTTCCAGTCCTGGCATCCTTTTTACAAGGCCAAGTTCATGGGTGTGTGACCTCTATAGTGACTTGGAAGGGCAATGCACTCATTAAATGATCTGCAGTAGCCGTCTTGAAATTCTTAATTATCTTTTGAGCAAGAGACCCTGAATTTTCATTTTGCTTTGGGTGCTGCAAATCATGAAGCCCATGGTGCCTTCCTATTTTTCCACCCTTCCTGCAGCAACGGAAGGAAGTGCAGTGCTCAGCAGCCGTTCTGCCTTTCATCTGGAGGGGTGTGAGTGATAGTGCCCACAAGCAGTGCGTCACACCAGCCACCCCAGAGGACATGTTCTGGACGTCCATCCTTCAGCTATACCAGAATGACATTCTTGCAGCGGATGGCGAGGGAATATATGCAAATAGTTTTATTCCAAACACTTGTTCTTACTATTTTCTCAGGCACATTCTACTTGTCCACACAAGCCGGTTGAAAAAACTAATCATAAACAATCCCATGTAGTTTTATATCACACCCAGAAACACACACACATGCACACATCAGCTGTGAACAGAGGCTGTTCAGACCCAGACACTGTTAGGTCTCTCCCACCGTGTTAGTGACGAGCTTGTTCAACTCCCGTCGTGCGATGAAGCACTGCTCCTGTTTGCATTATTCCTCACCTGTTGACAGCTGGGAGCTGGAAAGCCCTGGTGTGCCACGATGCCCATCAGTGCCTTTGCTTACAAAGCGGAGCCCTCAAGAGTGAGCTGCTGGGACGCTTGACTGGCCCTGAGTACCTCTCACCCCTCCACAGCTCTGTTACTCAGAGTCTGGTCTCATACTTCTTATTTATTAGCTAGTTGACAGCTATCTTAGTCCTCTGAATGCTACTTTGCTGGGATAAATGGGACTGGAGCCTGGGAAAGCAGACACTTCTGCCGTCTAGTACTTCTGAAGTCATGTGAGAGGCAAGGAAAGGAGATGGTTCCACCCGCCTAGGACACACAGAAGGAATCCACCTGGTGTGAGGGACCATGGTTTATTTGGAGATGGAATTAAAGCTTATGGAGTGAAAGGATCAGGCAGCCAGTTTATCAGACTTCCAGGGAGTGGTCCTCCCTCTTCCAGAACATGACATATTCCCAGATGTCTTTTTATCATGTCAGGGATCCTCCTTGACTGCCTGCCTCCCTGGGATCCACAGCTCTTTACTTCTCTCTCTGCAAAAAAAAAAAAAAAATTTGGTTTCTGTTCTGTCCACTTTCTTAGGGGTTAAGAACACTAATGATCATTAAACCGCTAAATCAAGCAAGATCTTCTTCTCTGGGCATCATGAAGTTTACTGAATAGCCATTGCTTCTTCACTCTAAAGTAAATACGTACTACATGGCTGATGTCTACTCATCCCCACACCAAAAGTTCTCTTCACCTTCAAG
Organism: Cervus canadensis; assembly: GCF_019320065.1. Taxonomy (NCBI): domain Eukaryota; kingdom Metazoa; phylum Chordata; class Mammalia; order Artiodactyla; family Cervidae; genus Cervus; species Cervus canadensis. The sequence goes on from NC_057402.1 coordinate 57,151,637, forward strand.
TTGTTATGAATGTTTACATCCCCTAAGAAAGCTGAGCACCAAAGAATTGATGCTTCTGAACCGTGGTGTTGGAGAAGACTCTTGAGAGTCCCTTGGACTGCAAGGAGATCCAACCAGTTTATCTTAAAGGAAATCAGTCCTGGGTGTTCATTGGAAGGACTGATGTTCAGAAGCTGAAACTCAATACTTTGGCCATCTGATGTGAAGAGCTCACTCATTTGAAAAGACCCTGATGCTGGGAGGGATTAGGGGCAGGAGGAGAAGGGGACAATAGAGGATGAGATGGTTGGATGGCATCACCAACTCAACATGAGTTTGGGTAGACTCCAGGAGTTGGTGATGTACAGGGAGGCCTGGCGTGCTGCAGTTCATGGGGTTGCAAAGAGTCGGACATGACTGAGCAACTGAACTGAACTGAAAGATTCATATGTTGAAGCCTAACTCCCAGCATGATGGTATCAGGAGGTGAGGTCTTTGGGAGGCAATCAGGTCATGAAGGTGGAGTGCCCATGAATGAGATTAACATCCTTATAAAATATGAAACCAAGAGTCAGCTCACCAACCTTCCACCATGTGAGGTTATAATGAAAAGACAGTCATTACAAGGAAGCAAATCTCATAATACACAGAGTCTGAGGTACTTGGATCTTGGATTTCTCAGCATCCACTACTGTGAGAAATAAATGTTGTTTATAAACCAATCAGCCCATGGTACTTTGTTATAGCAGCCCAAATGAACTGAAATGCCCATCCACATACGTTATCGTATAGTCAAGGCCATCTGTGTCTCATTTCTCTACACACAATCTCAGCTGTATAATCTCATTCCACTATTATTTTTCTCTTTGAAAATCACATTAAAAATCCTTTCCCCAATCCTTTTTGAAATGAGGCATGCTATGTTAACTTAACAAATGAATTGATACAAATCTATCACTCTAGAATTTGTTGGAGTAATAATAGAAGTATAGTATTCCATAGTATAGAAGTTTCATAGGACTATTGTAGTGTTGGCTTTGGATAAGCTAGTTTTTAAATAAAATATTGTTAGTATATTGTACTACATGTAAGCTTTCAGGCACACAGCCTGAGTGCTAATCCTAATTTTACCATTTGTTGTCCTATGTAGACTGGATTTCCTCAATTAGAGAGATAAAGATAATAATAGCATTCATTACTTTGGAAGAGTTGGGGGAAAAATTAGCTTAATAGAAGTGAACATTTGGATAGTAAAACACTTGAAAACTGCTCAATAAAAATTAGCTATTAATAGTGCCCCAGCTCATGATTTTTTTTTTTTAGTTTTGTTTTGTCATCCAAACAACATTGCTACACCTTGATAAATTCAGCCTATAAATTTAGCCCATGGCTACTGTTGGGACGCTGGTCATCACCCAATCCACTAGCTACACTATAGCCCTAGCGTTGGTTAACCCTAAATTTGGTCAGTGTTAGATGTGACTTTTCCTCTGCCTAAATTCTTGTCCCGTTTTTGCAGCTCTCACCCTACCATGAACACCTTAGTAATGAATAAATGCTGCTTTATGCTGTCGTCATGTTTTTCACTTCTCTACAAGCACATGACTTAGCAGCAGCAGCAGCACAAGCTTCCAGACTGCAGAGGGTCCAGACAATTCCTCTTTGCACCACTATCCCCATTTGAAGCATTTGGCAGAGAGCTGAGTTTTCACTAAATGTTTGTTGAATGAATAAGTGCAGATTCACTTTTATTTTGTCTGAGTTATCTGTTCATCTTTGAATCCATTTATCCTAAGGTACACTCTCTGAGAAACCTTTGATTCGTCACTCACCTACTTGCTGATTTCACTATAATCTGGAATAGAGGCTCAAGGATGAGGAAGTCCATTATGAAAATGTTCACTTTCTCAGCCTTTCAGTAGACAGAGAGTATATAACTCAAAGTACCCAAGTTCAATCATAGTAGACATTCAAAACATATTTGAATAACACAAACATTTAATGCTAGTCAGCATATATTTCACAAAAACACAATATAAAAATGAATACATATTTATATGAAGTCATGAATATTGTACATGCTCTGTACATGCAACACTAGCTTTATGACCAAAGATTGATTCTTGTTTACGTGAACTTGAAGAATCTCATGTTACATCCTATCCTGAACCTATTTTAATGTGTCTACCTTCATCATTTCATCAAAATTATTCTTTCCAAACTCATCAATGAACACAGAATTCTTCATTTCATATCATATCCACTTTATGTCTCCTGTCTCTCCCATTTCAGTAAATGTCACCAACATCTACATAGTTGCAAAAGTCAAAAATCTAAAGGTCTTCTATTATTCTTTTCTGTTTCTCATCTCTCGATCTCCAGTCCATCAGAAAATCCTTTTTGCTCAGATTCCAAAAGTGAAACTAAAAATGATAGTCACTCAGTCGTGTCTGACTCTTTGAGACCCCATGGACAGTACTCTGCCAGACTCCTCAGTCCGTGAAATTCTCCAGGCACGAATACTAGAATGGGTAGTCATTCCCTTCTCCAAAGGATCTTCCCGATCCAGGGATCAAACCCGGCCTCCTGCATTGCAGCAGATTCTTTACCATCAGAGTCACAACATATCCCAACAGGGCAACTTCTCCTCATTTCTTCAGCACTCCTGTCCAATTGCAATCATCTTTTATTAGATCTTCTGCCTCTCATTTTCCATTTGTTTCTATTCTGATTCATCACACTTATATCACATAAGTCTGATATAGTTAGTCCCTTATGAAATATCTCCTACAGAGTCCTGTCCAGGACAGAATCAAATCTAGACAGCACAGCATGGTGATTATGGATGCAGAAGATGGCACTTCTCTCAGCCTATTCAGTCTGGTCCTCTCCATCCCCCAAACTACTCCCATTGTACTCATTCCTTTCACCACAGGGATTCCATACCAAAGGGGCTTTCAGCTTCACATTTTTATCACCACTCCCCATAGCATGTATGCGTGAGTGTTCAGTCCTGTCAGACTCTTTGTGACCTATGGACTGTAGCCCACCAGGCTCCTCTGTCCATGGGATTCTCTAGGCAACAATACTGGAGTGGGTTGCCATTTCCTCCTCCAGGGGATCTTCCTGACCCAGGGGCTGAACCCCTGTCTCCTGAGATTCCTGCTTTGGCAGGTAGATTCTTAACCACTGCGTCACCTGCAAAATCTCACAAGGGACCACTCAGTTGTCCTTCACATCACTGCTGAAGTGGCATCTCCTTCATAATGTTTTCCTTGGCCCTTCTTCTGAGCTGCCTCCAGACTCTGCATGTGTCTCTTCTGTGGTATTCATCACACTCCATGGTGATTGCTTCTTTCCTCTTCTAAGCCTATTTGGCGTGATTTGGAGAAATGTGCTGTGTTTTACTCATCTGAATAGTTAGGGGTATCTATTCTGTATCTAGCATACAGGGTATATTCAACAGGATTAGCTCCTCTCTCTTTTCTCCCTAGTGAGGTGGGACATGGTTTACTGATGGTCAGAGCATTGAATGAAAAGCGCATCTGCAAGAAAAATTGTCATCACCTCATTCTGTGGCAGTAGTAGCTATATATGTTACATATTATGAATGTTGAACAGCGTGCTAGCTTTTCAGAATTAAGCACCATCATTTAACATTCATCCTAAGATTCACCTAAAACTTCATTTTCCCTATTTTACCACTTTTTAAGACACAAATTTGCTATCTTCACAGTCTAAATCCAGATACTATCATTTCATCTTAATCTTCAGATACCCACATTTCAAGCATCCTGAATGACTATTCCTTTTCTAATATCTTTGTCTGTGTTCACACTATTCCTTCTTTCTGTAATGTCCTCTGTCAGCTTCTCTGTTTGTTTCAACTTTACTCTTTTTTAAATTCTATCATAGTTATTTCCTCCAGGGAGCCTTCCTGATTGTTACACCAGTCAGACCTAAGCACTCTGTCCCCTGCACCGCCTACCTGTCTCCATCTAACTCTCTCATAACCTGGGTCCTGTCTGACGTAGTTCTGACGTAGTTACGGTTGTCCACTGGATGGCTGACTCCCCAGGGCAGGGCTGTGCCTACCCATGTTTGTATCACCTGGGCCTGAGCCGTGCCTGCTACAAATTATGCTTCATCTTTATCTGCCATGGAACCCACGCTTGGGCTAGTTATCGGGTTCACTCTTCTTCACCATGACAGATAGGAGTGACATGGCTTCTGTCATCCAGTGGATCATAACTTTGACCCTAATACATTTTTATGAACTATCTCTCTTCTTGTCCATCATCACGCTCTTGGAAATGTTTCCTCAGAACATGCACTGAGTTATTCTGAACAAATTCATAGTGATACATTAAAAAAAAATAAAAAAGTCTATGCGTAGGCAACAGTTGCTTTATCTTTACACCTCACATACTTGTTATCAGTACATTTTACTTTCATAGACCTTTACAATTTGGTGCTTGAAATATTCTTGCTGGGTAAACTTGAATTACATTTTAAATGGATTTTCCTATATGGAACTAAATTAAGGGTTTTCCTCTAACTTATAAGGCAGTTAGTTGCAATTCTTGAGGCTCCTTATTATTATTTAAACTGAATTCTGTAATCAAAGTGAAATACTCTCTTTCTAACACTGATAGAAATGTGTACGGTGGATCTTAGTTTGTCTGGAACTCATTTCACTCAAAGGAAAAGGCAAGAACAAAGAGAGGCAGGAATAAAAGTGAGAAAATGATTCCCTCAATACTTGGTTCATGTCATTGCCACCTAGATTTCGGACAAATTGTTCCAGTGTCTGTGAGATCAAGAAGTACAGTTAGAAGGAACACTCGGTCAGAAAGAAAGTCCCTTTGTGATTAAGATGAGATAGCTGTATCACGTAGCCAGGGCTCCGCTCCCTCTGTCCATAAGAGCAATCACATTAAAGTGATGACGAGATGATTCACTCCACCCAAGGACTGCTACTGGGATAGGTTTGTTCTGGGTGTAATGAATCATTAACTTTCTTTACCTCCTTATAAGTTGATGACATGCGTTGGCGGAAAGAGTCCTTGTAGATATAATCCTGACACTTAAAATGGAAAACAAAACAAAATTAATTAATCCTAAATATCTCCAGGTATAGGATGCACGTAACACAAACACATATGGGGCCCCGTGTGTCCCTCTGTAATGACCCTCATAGTTTTCTTTCACAATAAAATAAGCTTTTTTCCTTTTTCTCACATATGTTCCCCCATCCTGAATCCCCTCCCACCTGCCTCCCCACCCCATCCCTCTGTGATGTCCCAGAGTGCTGGTTTTGAGTGCCCTGCTTCATGCATCAAACTTGAACTGGTCATCTGTTTTACATATGGCAATATACATGTTTCAACGCTTTCCTCGCAGATCATCCCACCCTCACCTTCTCCCAGAGTCCTTAAGTCTGTTCTTTACATCTGTGTCTCTTTTGCTATCTCGATATAGGATTGTTGTTACCATCTTTCTAAATCCCATATGTATGTGTTAATATACTGTATTGGTGCTTCTCTTTTGACTTACTTCATGCTGTATAATAGGCTCCACCTCATTAGAACTGATTCAAATGCGTTCCTCTTTATAGTTGAATAATATTCCATTGTGTATATGTACCACAACTTCCTTATCCATTTGTCTGCCGATGGACATCTGGCTATTGTAAACACTGCTGTGATGAACATTGGGGTACACATGTCTCTTTCAATTCTGGTTTCCCCTGTGTGTATGCCCAGTAGTGGGAATGCTGGGTAGTATGGCAGTTCTATTTCCAGTTTTTTAAGGAATCTCCACACTGTTCTCCATAGTGGCTGTACCAATTTACATTCCCAACAACAGTGTAAGAGGGTTCTCTTTTTTCCACACCCTCTCCAGGATTTATTGTTTGTAGACTTTTTAACGATGGCCATTCTGACCAGCGTGAGATGATACCTCATTGTGGTTTTGACTTGAATTTCTCTAATAATGAGTGATGTTGAGCATCTTTTCATGCGTTTATTAGTCATCTTTGAAGAACTGTCTGTTTAGCTCTTTTGCCCAATTTTTGATTAGGTTGTTCGTTTTTCTGGTATTGAGCTTCATAAGCTGCTTGTATATTTTGGAGATTAATTATTTGTCAATTGTTTTATTTGCTATTATTTTATCCCATTCTGAAGGCTGCCTTTTCAGCTTGCTTATAGTTTCCTTCATTGTGCAAAAGTTTTTAAGTTTAATTAGGTCCCATTTATTTTTGCTTTTATTTCCATTTCACTGGGAGGTGGGTCATAGAGGATCTTGCTTGATTTATGTCAGAGAGTGCTCTGTTTTCTGCTAGAAGTTTTGTAGTTTCTGGTATTACATTTAGATCTTTGATCCATTTTGAGTTTATTTTTGTGTATGGTGTTAGAAAGTGTTCTAGTTTTATTCTTTTACATGTGGTTGACCAGTTTTCCCAGCACCACTTGTTAAAGAGATTGTCTTTTCTCTATTGTATATTTTTGACTCCTTTACAACCCTCATACTTTAGGTAATAGATACAGTTTCTGAATTCCAATGCTGCTAGAGACTATACCATTATCTCCTTTAATTTAGGCTGTGAGGTAAGTTTTAAGAAGTCCACAAATGAAGAAATGTGGTATAATCTACTTTCTCAAGGTCATGCCAATAGGCATCTGCTAAACAGGGATCTAGTCCCAGCTTTTTGCAGGTTCCAGAGTGCATGATATCAAGTGTTTATAAGAGCTATATGTTATTGATAACCAAATCTAAGACGATGATAGAAGATGATGCCTGCTGTTAATAGGTTGAATTGTGTATCCCAAGCCCCACCTCAGTATCTCCAATAGTGACTTTACATGGAAATTCTGTCACTGAGGATGTAATTAGTTAGGCTGAAGGCGTACTGGAGTAGGTTGGGGTCATAATGTAATTGACTTGTACACTTAAAAAGAGAGGAAATGTGGGCACAGACACACAGGGAGAATAGATGTGAAAATGAGGGCAGAGATAGGGGTGATTCTTCTACAAGTAAAGGGGCTCTAAAGGTCACCCAAAAACTCCCAGGGAAAACGGACTCATCCTCACAACCCTCAGAAGGAATTGACTATGCTGGCACCCTGAGATCAGACTTCTCGCTTCTAGAACTAAGACTATAAATATCCATTATTCAAGCCACTCAGTTTGTGGTACTTTGTTACAGAACCCCAGAAAACCAATATACTGGCTAATAGTACTTTGTGGCAAAAACAAAGCAACATTGCAAAGTAACCAGACTGATATTTAATTATGTCTCATAAACTGTCTCAGAAGAAGATTCTGAGGATTACATGCAGAGTTTGTATGTAAATATGGATATAAATGCTTCCCTGGTAGCACAGCTGGTCAAGAATCCACAAGCAATGCAGGAGACACCGGTTGGATTCCTTGGTCAGGAAGATCTGCTGGAGAAGAGATAGGCTACGCACTCCAGTATTCCTGGGCTTCCCTGGTGGTTCAGCTGGTAAAGAACCACCTGCAACGTGGGAGACCTGGGTTTGATCCCTGGGTTGGGAAGAAACAGGAGAAGAGACAGGCTACCCACTCCAGTATTCCTGGGTTTCCCCAGTGGCTCAGCTGGTAAAGAACCCACCTACGGTGTGAGAGACCTGTATTTGATCCCTGGAGAAGGGAAAGGCTACCTACTCCAGTATTCTGGCCTGGGTTGCAAAGAGTCGGACATGACTGAGTGACTTTCACTTTCATGTATATAAATAAATCTTTATTTGTAGAGGACAAAAGGAAGATATCTGATATAAACATTTTCACTGAAATGTTACTTTTATGATTTTATCCTGATAGAATATAGGGCAGTTCTGTCTCAAATATACTCTAAATAGAAAGTATAGCTCCCAGCCAGAAATCTTCCCTTTTGTATTGTTGTGAAAATTTTTCAGATCACTAACTCTTCCAACTTCTCAAAATAGTTTAACCTGTGAGAAAGAGACTGGGGAATTTGAGCTTCTTTCTGCTAATAAGACTTAGGAGTCATAATCGGAGTTGTGTGTTCAAAAGGTGTTAGCCAAATCTGCCTACAGCAGAAATCAGTGTGATTCCCAGGGAGGAAAAATGTACCAAGCAAGAAGAAAACAGTTCTAGTACCAGCTTCTTGCTCTGACTCTGAGAGTTGAAACACTCTTCTTTTACCCTCAAACCTTCACATGTTCCTTCTAATCAAGATTTAGGCTGCAAGTTATCTTTATCTCTTATTTTGGGAATTGGGAAGGGAGGAGAAAATGATACAAAAAACTTATTTACAAAACAGAAACAGACTCACAGACTTAGAAACCGAGTTTACAATTACTAGGGGGAAGGGCAGAGAGACAGATTGGGAGTTAGGAATTGACAGGCTATATTTAAATAAAATGCCTCTCCATGGGAAAAACATGCTCATAAAGTTTGGCTAAGAAATTCATCAAAGAATTTATCCTTAACTGAAAATCAAAACTCTATAAAAAGGTTAATGTTTAAGATCCTTCATTACATCTTTAACATGCAAAAAGACTGTGCAAGATGATAAAAGGAAAAAAAACCAAAAACAGTTAAATGTCTAATAACAGGAAAAAAAAAACCAAATTGTTTTTAGAGCTTTAAAGAAATTCAACAGAAGGTGCATATTCTTCCCACATTAAAGTCTTAAAGCACATATACTTCTTCACTAATTTTTGTTTGTTTGTTTGTTTTAAGCATGTAAATAAAAGTGTCTCATGAAACTGCTTTTGCAGCTTTTGACATTTGTTCACATGATACCTGCGTACGTCTGCAGGATAGCTCCTATGACATAGGATAGCTCATCTCTGCCCTGCGGAGATTTATTTATTACCTGTCTCTCTATTGAGATTATCAGCTCCATGGTAGCAGGGACCATTTTTTTCCTTTTTTCTTTTTTTAAACTCCTTTTTAACTTCTGGATGTGTGGTCCCTGATCTAGCAGCCTCCACATCAATCAGAAACTCGTTGGAAATACAGAATCTTGGGTCCTCTCTCAAAACTCCTGACTCAGTGAGCATTTAACAAGATACCGAGATTCCAGGGGACTACGAGGCAAGGAGGGGAAGCACCATGCCAACTTTCTGCCCTGATGCTGCCATATGAAAAGTGTTCAGAAAATGTTTATTGTGTGGCAGTTTCTGTGTTAATGAACCTAAGGTCTAGTTCCCAGTGGTATAGGCTCATTGTGAAAACTCTCCCTTCCCCTTCTCTGCATTTGAAAGAGCTTGTCTAGTCTTCATGCCGTTTGACATGATTGAGAAATGAAAAGGAGCAGGGAGAACTCAGAGGTCGTTGAGGATGGACCAGTGTCCCCTGGGTCTCTAAAACACCCCCTCTTCCTCCACCACGCAGGGCTGACTCTTAAGGCTGCCGGCCCAGCCCCCACGCTCCCCACCTACACTCTGATGCTCTCAGCTCACTTCTCTTTTCTTCCCATGGGCTGGTGGAGACTGGCCACTAGAATCACCACTGATGACCCAGATGACAGTGAGATGACTCCAGTTTCCCTGGCACATAAAAAAGGATAATCCTTCTCTTTCACATCCTTTAGTGTGTGTCAGTGACTCCCAGAGCTGAGCATTAAAAGCCTTTCACAGTCTGGACTATCCTGGTCTTTGGATTCTTACTTCTCTCCGCATCTCTATCCACCATCTCGGCTTCATTTACTTCATGCTGCTTCTAAGAAACTCCAGAATGCCAAGCTCCTCTAGACCACTCCACCTATCCTCAACCAGATTTGACATTTTCTAAGAGGACTGTGTTAATATCATCCTGTGGGCAAGATTTACATGTTACTCTTCTGTGCTCCATACTATGCTATACCTCTTCAGCCATTATTTATGGATAATGTAACTCTTTTACCTGCTGGTCTTTCCTACTAAACTCTTTGAGGGCAGCTGTTACATCACTTTTATTTCTTGGTTATCTGGGAGCCACTCAAAATCAGCATCTGTTGATGAACAAGTAAACATTTTTCTCTCTTTACTGAAATCAGCGAGTATCATCTACTACTTCTTTTATTGTGACTGTTGCCACTACGACATTTGCAACTCTAGTAATAAAAACAGGTGAGTAGTCCCTTAATGGCAGGGGATGTATCATTTTTATATCTGTACCCTTCTACTAGGCAGAGAATCTAGGGCATGGGGGATGCTCAGTAAAAGCTCATTGCATGATTGAGTGCCGGGTAGTCGTTCACGTTCATAATCTACACAACAAGCCAATAAAAATGTAACTATTATCATGCCTTTTAGAGACTTACTTTACTAGCTGGTTTTACAAACTTTACTGTTTGATAAAATAAATCAAGCCCAGGCTATTTGACTCCAAATAGTGCACACATTCTGTTGTATCAGATTATTGTGCATAGGTTCTTTTGCCTCACGTGGTCACCAGTTGACTCTAAATATAAATGTGGACACACATGGTGCGTGTTTCAGAGTATGTTTCATATTAAATAGATCTTCCTCTACTGTCTTATTGACGGTATGTAAACCAACGTTTATGATCATGCTAGGATACATAATTGACTTACACAAAAGCTTTTGAAACTCAGTCCATTCATTGCTAGAGTCAAAACTCTGTGTGAGTTCCTCAAATGTATAATTGTATTTACAATTAAGAAAGTAAAAAAAAAAAAAATGCAGCTATGAAGGGAAATCCTATTTATTTCATGCCGAATAAAAGAAAGCTTGCCAAAAGTGGTGATGCTGGGTTGTTATGCTTTAATTTGGAAAGAAATATGGGGCAGTCAAATGAGATTTTTTCCTACCAATTAGAAAAAAAATTAACCTTATGTTGATGGAGAACAGATTTGTTCTGTTTCACTTTTGTTACACATGCTGGGAACTCCAATGGAGAAGAAATTGCACTGCCTTCAAAGTCTATCACAGGAAGAATTTAACCACTACCCATATTTTGACTTGCCAATAAATTTTAGCTAGCATTTGACCAAATCTCTGAGCTTTTTTATTCTATAATAATTTTGGTGCAATTGACAGCTTTATTGAGGACTGCAACCTTTAATTTCTGATACTTGGGAGAATTCTTACAAAATGGAAGAGAGAAGACGGAATTATTCATCTTGCAACAGTTTCAATCGTGGTGGCATTCAATGACTGAGCAAATGAACAGTATTATCCAGCTAAAATTAGTTTGAGAATCTACATTGCTTTATTCATTATTTAAATTTTTATCTATGCTAAAGACGACATGGACATGGTATGCATTTTCATTCCATTTTGATTTTATGAACATTTTGAAAATATTATCAATAAGGTAAAAAAGTCAATTGTTTAGAAAAAAACATGCTAGTTCTTTATGAAATAGTTTTCTATTAGTTTTTAGAAACTAACAGAAAGAAGAGATATGTTTTGAAGGAAAAAAACTTTCTTGAAGTATTTGCAAAATCAGTGCCCTTATTTATGTTCTGGCTTTTAGTTTATATTTAATACCTGTTAAAACCCAGAAAAAATGAGAGCAACATACATGCATTCTGAGAATTAAGAAGATCATATTTAGCTAATTCCTGCCATATTCTAATTTTAAATTCTTCACATTCTAATTTTTTGCTCTTCAGCATTTTAATTTTTTATTTAGTTTTAGCTCTTCACTTTACTATTATCTTTAATTCTTCACATTCCTGCATTCTTCTAGAAAATTTGACCCTATTTATTTGCCTACGCTCAGGTATTGTTTACAATAAGTTAGGAGGGAAAAAGCAGACTCTGCTGTATAAGCTGACTGTGAGGCTTTATTAAATCAGGGTTCTTCAAAGAGAGATGCAAGATCTATCACAGTGCTGAAAAACATCAAAATGGATGATTACTTTCATTCAATAAAATAAGAAGATTAAACAATATTAATATTTAATGTATGGACTCACACTAGGGTCCTCACCATGAATCAATATGTTGGATACTCATGCAACAGGTGAGGTAGGCTTCCAAAGGAACTCTGATTTAGTGTTCACTTCTAGCCTGCTGTGAGATGCTGCAATTCACATGCTCCCAGTTACATGCGTGTATAATATACATAAATCTGGCTTTAATCAACTTACTTTCATAAAATGGACAAGTGATTAAAAAACAGTTCTTGAAAAAAATCTGCTACCAAAAAATTAGTAAATAACAAGGCAAACATATGTACACAAAAAGAAAAGGACAGAACTCAAGAATCACTCTTTGAAGTAAGGAGGAGACGGGATTTTGTAAAGACAAACATTTGGAAATGTTTTTACAATTATCTATTGTTGTTTTCAAAAGGTATGTGTACACATGCCCCCAAATCAACATACATGGACACACACACATGCACATGTACACACACCTACACAAGACAGACACAAAACCTCAGAAACATCATTCTTCTAACTGCTTTAAAATGTCATTCAAATTACAATTTCAATGGGTTTTGAACCAATTTGTTGAGTATCTAGAAATGAAACACATTTTGATTAGTTTGCACAATGAACTGATTGACAAAAACAGGGTAAAAAATTGCTGAATTTCAAAAACTACTTTTGTATATCAATGGACGATATTCATAGAAAGCGGCACATTTTTTTGAGTTATTTTTCAGCTCTGACAACCATTATAACTAGATAAGTGGAGCAAGCTGAATTAAAAAAAAAAAAAACATAGCTTTAAATTTCTGTAGTCTTTGAAAGAAAATAATATTTCTGCTTTAGGTATGCTCTTAATAATTTTAGTGAATGTAAAATGCTGTTGGGAGTGTTAATAAGCAAAAAATCCTGTCTCATGTTATTTTGATTTCCTATTTCTCTATTGATTCTATGTGTGCATGCTCAGTTGTTTAAGTCGTGGCCAACTCTTTGTGACCTCATGGAATGTAGCCCACCAGGCTCCTCTGTCCTTGAGATTCTCCAGGCAAAAGTACTGGAGTGGCTTGTCATGCCCTTCTCCAGGGGATATTCCCCACCCAGGGACTGAACCCACGGCTCCTGTGTCTACTGCATTGCAGGCAGATTCTTTACCCACTGAGCCACCTGGGAAGCAAACCCATTGATTCTACAGTATACGTAATGGTCATATAGCACAAAAGTTGTGCAATCTATATAAAAAAATTTTTATGCCTATATTGAGGTTGAGTGAGTCTGTAGGCCACTGAGAAGTTTCAAAAGTATCAATATTTGACCCTATGTTGGTCTCACCTCTCTGTATCTGATAGCAATAATTATGTCTTCTTAGTAGTGTGGCACTGTATTGAAAAGGATGATTTATTGATGGCATCAACAAAAAGAGTTACAGCAGAAGCATTTGATCCTAGAAACACAGTGTGATGTTTTCCTTGTGTGGAGATTTATGCTATTAATTTCATTATGCAATATTACATAATCAATGCAAAATATTGTAAAACTACACTAATTCAGATTAATTAGGAAGAAAAGCTTATCTACCTTAATAATTACAACAAAATTATAAATTTCTTTTAAAAATAAGGCTGTGTCTGATACACATAGTGACTTGCGGCTCTGAAAAGAGAGGTAGTTTTCATGATTTTTAGTGTGCATATACAAATAATTCTATCATTATATAGAAATACATGCCTCTCAAATGTTTGAAATTTTTCTGTTAGATATTCTTGCCCACCATTTTCTATACATTGATAACTTGTCCAGCAAATTATTTTCAGCAAAGATTTGTTTCACTCTAACCACAGTCCTATTCATTATAAATTCTAGATTAGCAAGGTAAAAAAAAATCCTTAGACTTTGTTGATTTTCTCTGTTTAGTTCAATGATCATAAGATTCAAATTTAAAATGTCTGTTTCAAAGTTTCCCTGTCTCCTTAATGAACGTGGCCTTTCTAGTCATACCTGTTACTCCTATCATTATAAAAGTGAAGAAATCTAGCTCTATTTTTCAACTAAACAGTCTCTTTTTCATCTTAGAGGATTGGTAGCCTTGAAGTCAGGAAGTGTGGATCTTAAAGGTCTCTGAAGGCAATAGGAGTTGAATAAGCTGTTAAACAAGAGAATTGGGAGTCTTTTGTCATCATCTGGGAACAGCATTGATTGATGTGAACAGAGCTCAGCATTGGTCTTAGATAAACAAGATGAAGACAAAGATTGAGAGTAATCGTTGAGGCTAAGTTGTAAGAAAAAATGTCAACAAAATAATGAGGAACTTTTTTATTTCTTTGTTGCCTTCCCTTATGGTCAAGTTCATGTCAAACAACCTGTGCGCTGAGTTACCTGCTCCATGCAGGCCAAATCCTGCATGAAAATGTTAGTTATTCAGTCGTATCTGATTCTTTACAACCCCATGGACCATAGCACCCCAGGCTTCTTTGTCCATGGGATTCTCCAAGCAAGAATACTGGAGTGGGTAGCCATTCCCTTCTCCAGGGGATCTTCAGTTCTGTTCAGTTCAGTTCATTTCAGCCGTTCAGTTGTGTCCCATTCTTTGATCCCAGGGGATCTTAGGTGTTGTGTTTATTCATGTTCCCGCTTCCCATTTCATTGGGAACAGAATGCAGAGAAAACCAAACAAGCTGTACACACTTTAAAAAGCACCTCAAAATGTACAAATGAACTTATTTACGAAACAGAAATAGACTCATAGACTTCAAAAAAAGTTTATGGTTATCAAAGGGGAATCTTGGGGGTGGTAAATTAGGAGGATGTGATTAACTTATATACCCACTCCAGTATTCCTGCCTAGAGAATCGTGTGGACAGAGGAGCCTGGTGGGCTCCTGTCCATAGGGTCGCACAGAGTTGGACACAACTGAATCGACTTAGCATGCATGCATGCATTGGAGAAGAAAATGGCAACCCACTCCAGTATCATTGCCTGGAGAATCTCAGGGACAGAGGAGCCTGGTGGGCTGCAGTCCATAGGATTGCATAGAGTCGGACACGACTGAAGTGACTTAGCAGCAGCAGCAGCACATACAAAACATATAATCAACAAGGACCTACTGTATAACACGGGGAACTCTACTCAATATTCTGTAATGACCCATATGGCAAAAGAATCCGAGAAAGGATGAATATATGTATATGTATCGCTGAACCATTCTGCTGTGCACCTGGAATGAAGACAACATTGTATATAAGTGCACTTAGTCACTCAGTCGTGTCCAGCTCTTTGAGACCCCGTGAACTGTAGCCTGCCAGGCTCCTCTGTCCATGGGATTCTCCAGGCAAGAATACTGGAGTGGGTTGCCATGACCTCCTCAAGGGATCTTCCCAACCCAGGGATCAAACACAGGTCTCCCACATTGCAAGCAGACTCTTTACTATCTGAAAATGCCAGGGAAGACCATGAATACTGGAGTGGGTAGCCCATCTCTTCTCCAGGGGATCTTTCAGACCCAGGAATAGAACCAGGGTTTCCTGCATTGCAGGCAGATTCTTTACCAGCTGAGCTACCAGAGAAGCCCATAAATCAACTATATTCCAATATAAAATAAAAAAGTAAATTTAAAAAAGTAAGCTTGCTAATATCAGAGATCAAATTGCCAACATACACTGGATCATAGAAAAGGCAAGGGAATTCCAGAAAAATATCTACTTCTGCATCATTGACTACACCAAAGCCTTTGACTGTGTGAATCACAATAAACTGTGGAAAATCCTTAGATGGAAATTCTAGACCACCTTACTTGTCTCCTGAGAAACCTGCATGTACTTCCATGTTAAACCAGACATGGAACAACAGACTGGTTCAAAATGGGGAAAGGGGTATGTCAAGGCTGTATATTGTTATCCTGCTTATTTAACTTATATGAAGAATACATCATGCGAAAGTCTGGGTTGGATGAATCACAAGCTGGAACCAAGTTTGCTAGGAGAAATATCAGTAACTACAGATATGCAGATGGCACCACCCTTATGGCAAAAAGTGAAGAGGAACTGAAGAGCCTCTTGATGAAAGTGAAAGAGGAGAGTGAAAAAGCTGGCTTAAAACTCAACATTCAAAAAACTAAGATCACGGCATCTGGTCCCATCACTTCATGACAAATATAAGGGGAAAAATTGGAAACAGTGACAGATTCTATTTTCTTGGGCTCTAAAATCACTGTGGACAGTGACTACGGCCATGAAAATAAAAGACCCTTGATCCTTCAATAAAAGCTGTGATCAACTTAGCATATTAAAAAGCAGAGACATCACTTTGCTGACAAAGGTCTGTACAGTCAAGAAAGGAAGGAAGGAAGTGAAGTCACTCAGTCATGTCTGACTCTTTGCATCCCCATGAACTGTAGCCTGCCAGGCTCCTCTGTCCATGGGATTTTCCAGGCAAGAATACAGGAGTGGGTTGCCATTTCCTTCTCCAATGGCTTTTCCAATAGTCACGTATGGATGTGAGAGTTGGACCATAAAGAAGACTGAGCACTGGTGAACTGATGCTTTTAAACTGTGGTGCTGGAGAAGACTCTTGAGAGGCCCTTAAACAGCAAACAGATCAAACCAGTCAATCCTAAAGGAAATCAACCCTGAATATTCATTGGAAGGACTGATTCTGAAGTTCCAGTACTTGGGCTACCTGATGCCAAGAGCCAATTCATTGAAAAAAACTTGATGCTGGAAAATATTGAGGGCAGAAGAAGGAAGGGACAACAGAGGATGAGATGGCTGGATGGCATCACTGACTCAACGGACATGAATTTGTGCAAACTCAAGGAGATAGTGAAGGACAGGGAAGCCTGGAGTACTGCAGTCCATTGGGTCACAAAGAGTTGGACATGACTTAGGGACTGAAGAACAGCAAATAGAGCTGGCAATTGCTGGGTATAAACCAGGCAACTCCCTCAATGAAGGCAATTCACTCCCATGAAGTCCCATAGAAAATCATATGCAAGTCATTGCTAATATTCATACAGAAACTGT
Source organism: Cervus canadensis (assembly GCF_019320065.1). NCBI lineage: Eukaryota > Metazoa > Chordata > Mammalia > Artiodactyla > Cervidae > Cervus > Cervus canadensis. Next base: position 57,168,509 of record NC_057402.1, read on the forward strand.
TGCTTCACACATCAGACTTTGGTAATATAAAAATTTTAATTTTCAACTCATATAATTTGGCCTGTTTCAGTACAATCTATAGTTCTCCAAGCCTGTTTCTGGAGGAGAGACATGGGATAACTCCATTGTAAAAATGGCCAAGAACGCCTAAGTCTGCAGTCAATCCAGTACCAGAAAAATAATGTTTCACTTTCAGATGTCCATCTCATTTGTCTGGATGTTACATGCAATGATTTCTTTACCTGGGGAAGCTTGCTGGAAGATGGATGATGGAAAATCCTAGATCCAGACATTATTGCTGTTGAAATAAATTCCTTAGGAAGCACTGTTAGGAACCCCTCCTCATATTTTTTATCTGTCAGGAATTATCTTCCCACCAGACATCTTGTATACCTAAGTGTATCTCACTTGCTCGTGAAGGACAGTTGATTCTCCATCACCTCCTACAAAAACACTCTTGGTGCTAGTTATCTCACTTCAGTCTTAACTGGAGCATAGACTAATACTGGCCTCCTTAATGAAATCCTTAGTTGAAAAATTAAATCTGTAAGACAAAAAGTAACCATAGTGAATTTTAAGCACCATATCAGTTCAGCCAATTTAGTCACTCAGTCTTGTCTGAGTTTTTGCAACTCCATGGACTGCAGCATGCCAGGCTTCCCTGTCCATCACCAACTCCTGGAGCTTGTTCAATTTCATGCCAATCCAGTTGGTGATGCCATCCAACCATCTCATCCTCTGTCATCCCCTTCTCCTCCTGCCTTCAATCTTTCCCAGCATCAGGGTCTTTTCCAAGGAGTCAGCTCTTTGCATCTGATGGCCAGAGTATTGGAACTTCAGCTTCAATGTCAGCCTTTCCAATGAATATGCAGGACTGATTTCCTTTAGGATTGACTGGTTTTATCTCTGTGTAGTCCAAGGGACTCTCAAGAGTCTTCTCCAACACCACAGTTCAAAAGCATCAATTCTTTGGTGCTCAGCTTTCTTTATAGTCCAACTCTCACAACTATACATGACCACTGGAAAAACCATAGCTTTGACTAGATGGACCTTTGTTGGCAAAGTAATGTCTCTGCTTTTTAATATGCTGTCTAGGTTGGTCATAGCTTTTCCTCCAAGGAGCAAGCATCTTTTAATTTCATGGCTGCAGTTGTCATCTGCAGGGATTTTGGAGCCCAAGAAAATAAAAGTCTGTCACTGTTTCCATTGTTTCCCCATCTATTTGCCATGAAGTGATGGGACTAGATGCCATGATCTTAGTTTTTTGAATGTTGAGTTTTACCATATAGTAAAACACCATTTAGTAGCCATAAAACAAATACTAAACAAACAGCCATTTACCAAACACCATATAGTAGCCACAAAAAGCATTGCTGACTGACTAGAATATGGTTAAATTCCAGATTAATATTTGTTTACAAGTCTTGTCTCTAAAAACCTTAAATTCAGTAAAGTTAATCAGCAAGATATGTTATTTTTTAAGAGGCTGGGGAATAAAGTCCAAGTCAGTGCTTATGTTTCTATCTCTGAATGCTTTTAAAAATTTCTGAAGAGAAAGCAGTCAATATCCTAGCCATTTATTCCCTTAGGTATTTCCCCAGGGTCTTTACCTTTTGACCTAACTTTCTACCCTTCTTCCTTCATGCTCCCAGAATTCCACTGAGGCTTCTCCAGAACCAAGCACCATCCACTGGAGCTTAAAACACTGCTGTGTTAGAATTTAACATTTGGCTTCTCAACCAAACTAAATAAATGTCAGTTTAAAATTATTGAACATGTTATATATTTTTGCAAAAGGAATCAATTTTGGAATTTTCTTAATAATGTTAGAGTGACTTTTACTCCATATTCATGATTTAGTCTATATGATGCAAAGTTATAGGTTGTAGCTCTCACAGGAATTGACATAGGACAACAAAATATATTAATAGACACAGGGACTTTATATTCAATTAGATTTGGTGTTCACGGTTCAATTAAATCATGGTGTTCTACACTAAATATCTCTATGATCCTCAGCAAGTCACATAACCTCTTAAACCTTAGTTCTCTCACCTATAAAATAAGAGTAGCATGCTTTCCTGGTAGAGTTGACATGAGGATTAATTAAGACATCTAGTGTAAAACAATTAGCACATTTCCTGGCACAGAGTCCTATTATTGTGCTGCGCTTTGCTCAGTTGTGTCCAACTCTTTGTGACCCCATGGACTGATCCCATCACGATACTCAGTCTGTGGAATTTTCCAGGCAGGAATACTGGAGAGGAGTTGCTATTTCCTTCTCCAGGGGATCTTCTGGATTCAGGGAGTACACACATGTCTCTTGCATCTTCCACATTAGCAGGCAGATTCTTTGCCACTGCATCACCTGGGATGCCAGAAAATAACAAATCAAAGCCACAGTAAGACAGTATTTTACATCTAATAATATAACTACATAAAAAAGAGATAAAATAGCAAATATTGGCATAAAATTGTATATCCATAAGTTACTAATATGTTGCTCCCAATTTAATAACAAGGCAAGGATGACTGTTATCACTACTATTCAACACACTGGTGGAAATTTTAGCCATTGCAATAAAGAAAAGGAAACAAAATGCAAACAGATCGAAAAGAAGAAAATTAAACTGCTTAATGATTGTCTGCACAGAAAATCCTAAATAACCAACCAGTCCTTGAATGGTAGCTTTAGAATTAATAAGTTCAGCAATTTTGCAAAATACAAGATACAAACACAGAAAACCAATTATATTTCTATACACTATCAATGAATATGTGGACACAGAATTTAAAATACAATACTATTTACAACTGTAAAGTTTAGTTATTAAATATGATTTACTTTGGTGTGAATCTAACAAAACATGTATAGGATTTATATGCTGAAATTTAGAGTGATGATGAAAAATATCAAAGATCAAAATGAATAGAGAGACTTATTATGTTCAATGATTAGAAAACATAGTACATGACAGATGTCAATTTTCCTCAAAATGAAACAAAAGTTCACTTTTCATAAAGTTTTTAACAAAACCCCAGCAAGATTTTTTTATAGATATAAACAAGACTATTTAACAATTTTATGGTAAGGCAAAGGAAGTAGAATAGCTGAAACAATTATAAAAAAAGAAGAAGGAAGTATAAAAAGTCAATTTACTTGCTATGAAGACTTATTATAGGGGCTTCCCTGGCGGTCCAGTGGTAAAGAACCTGCCTGCCAGTGCAATAGACATGGGTTTGATCCCTGAACAAGAGGATTCCACATGCTGTGAAGCAAAAAAGTCCATGTGCCACGATGACTGAGATTGTGCTCCAGAGTCTGGGCTTTGCAACCATAGAAGCCACTTCAAGGAGCAGCCCTCACACTGCAACTAGGGCATACCCCCCCGCTCTTTGCAACTAGAGAAACCCTCGCAACAGTGAAGATCCAGCACACCCAAGATAAATAAAGACATAAAGACATCATATAGCCATAATAACCAATACTATAATGGAAATATAGACATGAATCAATAAATCAAATGAAGCAGAGAGCTAAGAAACAGACCTTCAAAAATAAGGCCAACTAATTTTGACAGGTGAACTCCGGGAGTTGGTGATGCACAGGGCGGCCTGGCATCCTACCATTCATGGGGTCGCAGAAAGTCAGACATAACTGAGCAACTGAACCGAACTGAATTTTGACAAATGTGCGAAAGAAATTCAATGGAGACAAGATAAATATGTAAACAAATGGTACCAGATTAATTAATCATATATCCATAGGTTACAAAGAAGAGCTTCAACCCAAAATTTATATTTTATACAAAATTAACTCAAAAAGATCAACTCAAAATGGATCATGAACTTATATGTGAAATGTAAAACTATAGAAATATTTGGAAATAATAGAAAAATAAATCCTTGGGTTCTCAGACCAAGTGAACACTTGGTCTTAGACTTTACACCAAAAACTAATCTATTTTTTAAAAAAGTTAACAATTGGATTGCATCAGAATTAAAATCTTCAGCTTTGTGAAAATGACCATTAAAGGGCATAAAGAGAATCTACAGTCTAGAATATATCTAACGAAGAACTAGTATCTATACTATATAAATCTCAAACCTCAACAGTAAAACAGACCAAAACAAACTTAAAAACAAAACTAAAAAATATAATTTGAAAATGAGCTAAAGAAATGAGATATTTCACGGAAAACTATATACCAAGAGTAAAAGAACACATGGAAAGATATTCAATACCATTAGTCATTCAGTTCAGTTCAGTTCAGTCGCTCAATCGTGTCCGACTCTTTGCAGCCCCATGAATCACAGCACGCCAGGCCACCCTGTCAATCACAAACTCCCAGAGCTTACTCAAACTCATGCCCATCGAGTCGGTGATGCCATCCAGCCATCTCATCCTCTGTCATCCCCTTCTCCTCCTGCCCCCAATCCCTCCCAGCATCAGGGTCTTTTCCAATGAGTCAACTCTTCACGTAAGGTGGCCAAAGTATTGGAGTTTCAGCTTCAACATCAGTCCTTCCAATGAACACCCAGGACTGATCTCCTTTAGGATGGACTGGTTGGATCTCCTTGCAGTCCAAGGGACTCTCAAGAGTCTTCTCCAACACCATAGTACAAAAGCATCAATTCTTCGGTGCTCAGCTTTCTTCACAGGCCAAACATCATATCCATACATGCCCACTGGAAAAACCATAGCCTTGACCAGACAGACCTTTGTTGGCAAAGTAATGTCTATGCTTTTTAATATGCTATCTAGGTTGGTCATAACTTTCCTTCCAAGGAGTAAGCGTCTTTTAATTTCATGGCTGCAGTCACCATCTGCAGTGATTTTGGAGCCCAGAAAAATAAAGTCTGACACTGTTTCCACTGTCTTCCCATCTATTTCCCATGAAGGGATGGGACCAGATGCCATGATCTTAGTTTTCTGAATGTTGAGCTTTAAGCCAGCTTTTCAGTTCCTCTTCACTTTCTGCCATAAGAGTGGTGTCATCTGCATATCTGAGTTTATTGATATTTCTCCTGGCAATCTTGATTACAGCTTGTGCTTCTTCCAGCCCAGCGTTTCTCATGATGTACTCTGCATATAAGTTAAATAAGCAGGGTGACAATATACAGCCTTGACGTACTCCTTTTCCTATTTGTCATTAGGGAAATGTCATTAGTCATTAAGGAAATGCAAATTAAAATGATAATGATATATTCCTATAGCTTGTCATAATGGTTAAAATAAAAAGTAGTGACAATACCAAATGCTAGCAAGGATATAGTGAAAATAGATCACTCATAACATTGCTGGCAGAAATTTAAATTCTAGAGTGACTCTGGAAAACAGTTTGGCAGTTTCATATAAAACCAAAGGTGAAATTACCATACAACCTATCAATTACACTCTTGGGAATTTATATCAAAGTAATGAAAACTCACATTCACTCATGAATCTGAACATCTATTTGCATAGGAGTTTTATACAAAGTTCCCCAGAACTAGGAAAAAACCCAGATTTATTTAATGGGTCAAAGATGAAAAAAAATATGGTATACTTATTAGCTGAGCCACCAGAGAAGTCCAAGAATACTGGAGTGGGTAGCCTATCCCTTCTCCAGGGGGGTCTTCCTGACCCAGGAATTGAACCAGGGTCTCCTGCATTGAAGGTGGATTCTTTCCTAGCTGAGCTACAAGGAAGGCCCATACCAGGGAATACTACTAAGAAATAAAGGAAATGAAATATTTACATTCATGATAAATAGATGAATCTCCAGAGGGTTATGCTGAATTAAAAATAAATCAGTCCCTAAAGTTTAGACACTATGATTCCATTTATACAACATTTTTGAAATGACAGGATTATACAAAAAGAGAGAAGATTAGTAGTTACTGAGGGTTATGAAGAGGTTGTGGGCAGGAGGAGAGCGGGTGTGGCTATAAATGAGAATCATAGATCTTGGTGGTGATGGAACATCTCCTATCTTCACTGCATGAATCTTAATATCCTGGTTGCGACACTGTAGTACGGTTTTTCAATATGTTAACCATTGGTGGAAACTGGTAAGATGGTACACACAATCTCTTTGCTTTTTACAACTATTAATATGTATCAAACTAGAATTAACTCAAAGCAAAATGTTTAGTTAAAAAAGTGAATAATATTAAAAAACTCCTTTTGTGTTTGAAAAAGAAACAATGAATCATGGACTGTATTCGAGTAGTCACTAGGTGTACCATTTACTACTGAGTCAGTGTCTTAAATATCCCATTACTGTAAAGACATGAGACATAGATAATTAATAAAATCCATCATAATTAATTCCTTCATTGTTCATACACTCATATATTTCTTGAGAAGTTTCAGTCTAATCTGACATTAATGGAGATGGAAAACAGATGATTTCAACTTTATAGAATGATGTGCACGAGTCCTACATAATAAGGTTTTCTGTCATTGAAAAGTACTTGTGCCTTTATAAAGCAAGACTGGGAAGCTATAATAGTTTGTCAGGATCAGCTCATCATTGTGATAGATTTTACATAAATTGGGTAGGCGCATGAAATAACAATGTACTATTATCTTGGTTCTTCTAAGCCTAGGTTGTAGCTAGATAATGTTTTATGCGACTTTACAAATGAGAAGAATGGTACAAACGTGTCCTTTTTTTAGGTTGAAGTACAAGTTGCATAAAGTGGAACGAACAAATGTAGAGTATATAGCTGGATCATTTCTAACAAAACCACGCTCCCTCACATCCCTATAGAGATATAGAGCAATCACATCACCCCAGAGAGCTTCCTCCTGCCTTTCCGCTCAGCAGCCACTTACCTCTCTCACCACGTGACTACTTCCTCTGCATCACGTTGTTTCAAGTTTCTAAGCTGTGGTTTTATAAAATCAGGAGAGCTGTGCTTTACTTATCGAGTTGTAGAAGTTCTATATTTTTTGTGGATACAAATTCTTTCAGTGAGGTACAAGCAGTGTATAGCCTCATTAAAATTTAACCATTTTTGATAAAGTCTCATTCATTAATTTAATTGACTACCAATGGCTTAATGATTATGGAGGATTTTTTGAAGCTTCTCAAAGGTTTCTAGGAAATCTTTGCTCATCCCAAAATTATGAAATATTCTCCCATACTTTCTTTTAGAATTTTATTTTAATTTCTGTTGAAGTCTGTAGCTTATCAAATATTAATATTTTGAATAGTGTGAGGAAATAGTGGAGTTGTCTAACTTTCTTCAATATGAACATTCAGTTGTTACAGAATTACTTTTGAAAAACAATTTTTTGTGTTAAGTTTGTTGCTTTGGCAACTTTGTGCAAATTCAATCACTCATCACCCAACTATGGCTCTGTTTCTGGACTCTATTACATTTTAAAACAGTTTATTGAAGTGTAATTCACATACAATAAAATATTAATTTAAACTACAATTAGAATTGTCATATACATACGTATATATACATCAGTACAGTTCAGTTGCTCAGTCATGTCCAACTCTTTGCGACCCCATGAACTGCAGCACATCAGGCCTCCCTGTCCATCACCAACTCCCGGAATTTACCCAAACCCATGTCCATCGAGTTGGTGATGCCATCCAGCCATCTCATCCTCTGTCATCCCCTTCTCCTCCTGCCCCCAATCCCTCCCAGCATTGGGGTCTTTTCCAATGAGTCAACTCTTTGCATGAGGTGGCCAAAGTACTGGAGTTTCAGCTTCAGCATCAGTCCTTCCAATGAATAATCAGGACTGATCTCCTTTAGGATTGCCTGGTTTAATCTCCTTGCAGTCCAAGGGACTCTGAAGAGTCTTCTCCAATACCACAGTTTGAAAACTTCATATATATACATATATATACTATATATATATTATACAGTGTATATAAGCATATATATACTGTAGCCCACTAGGCTCCTCTGTCCATGGAATTTCCCAGGCAAGAATACTGGAGCGGGTAGCCACTCCCTTCTCCAGAGGATCTTCCTGACCCAGAACCCAGGTCTCCTGTATTGCAGGCAGACTCTTTACTATCTGTTCACCAGGGAAGTCCCTATGAAACCATTATCACATGAAGGTGTTTATGCACCCATTAACTCAAGAGTGCCCTCCTGCAAGGCAAAACTTCCTCTACCTTCCTCTCAGGTATTCACCCCACCCTCGATTGCCTAGCAACAACTGATCTGCTTTCCTCCCCTGAGGGTGAGTTTTCATTTTCTAGAATTTTATATAAATGGGATCACACAGCAATTTCCTTTTATCTGTCATTTTGCTCAGCATAATTATCCTAATATTAATCTATGGTATATTGTATATCAATAATTAATTTATTCATTTTCATTGTTAAGTAATACATCATTTTATAGTTACAGCATGGTTTGTTTAGCCAATCAAATGTTGAAATACATATGAGTTGCTCTGCAGTTTTGGCTTTTACAAATTAAGCTACTATGAACTATATATTTCCATGGTCGTACACTTTCATTTGCCATTGGTAAACAGTGGAAATTGAATGACTTAGATAATATGGTAAGTGTGATAAGCCCATGCTTACCTTTTTAAGGAATGTGAAAATCTACAAAGTTAGTTGTTTGAAACAAAGTAGCTTCATTGGAAGTGACAGTTTCCTGCCCACTGTTGATGTTTAGATACCTCTATACCAGTACCAAACTATTGTTAATACTGTTAATACAGTGTTTCCATATTAGAAAAAATTTACTTCTATTTTTCATGACTCTTTTTCCTGTGCCAATCCCTTCACATTTCCATATAAATCATAGGATCAGCTTTAGCATTTTCACACACATAACAAAATCTGTATTTTTATTGAGTTTGCATTGACCCTGTAGATAAATTTGAAAATAACTGGTATCTTAATAGCATTCAATTTTCCAATAAAAAATATGCTCATGTATCCACTTAGGCAAACTAATTTATCTCAACAAGGTTTGTGTTTTTTAATGTTGAAATTTTGAATATTTAAAAATTATATTTGTTTCCAGATATTTTAAGTATTTGGATGCCACTGGAAATTATATTGTCTCTTAATTTTCTAATTGATTTTTTTTTCTAGCATATAGATGTAGGCATGTAAATCTATAGATATATAAGTATACTCTGCTCAAATTACTAATTTAGTTGAACTTGTTTTTTGTATGTATCATTTAGACTTTTCTATGGGAATAAAATTTTATTTTCTAACAAACAAAATTGCACTGACTTAATCCCTCCAGTAAAGTGACAAAAGTTATGGGCACCCAATTGGAAAATGAAGAAGTAAAACAATCCTATCCTTATTCATAGAAAATAAGTGACCCAATCCAGTGAATAGAAAATCTTAATAAATCTACATAATAACAACTGGGACTAGTAAATGAGCTTAGCAGAAACAAATCAATATACTGAAAGACTGAATATGCCAATAAACAATGGGCAAACCATATATGATGGCATACCCCTTTAACTCACTGCATCCTGCAAAAGCAGAATGAATAAATGGAATATTCACCAGGAATGACCACAAGTTAAACTATAAAATAAACATCAAGGAACATGAAAGTACTGAAATCATACCAAGCGTATTCTTCCAGAAAAATGGAATCATTTTAGAAATTAAGTAGAGAGGAAGCTTTAGAAATTTACAAATATATGAAAATTAACTTAGATTTCTAAACATTCCAGTGTCTGCTGGTCAGTGCTGGAGCAGCAGCTGCATGGCGCTGGAGCGACTGTGAGGAGATACCCCACGTCCAAGGGCAACGAAGCCGCAGCAGGATGCTAGGAGGGGCGAGATCGCATTTAGAACCAAACCCCATACCCACCAGAGATGCACAGAGGACTCAACAAACCTTCTGCGCACCAGGATGCAGAGACCCCACAGAGACTCAGACAGAACTGTGGTTGAGCATCTCCTGTGGAGGTTCGGGTCAGCAGAGGCCTGCCGCAGGGGCAGGGGCTCTGGGTGCAGCAGACCTGGGTATGGCACAAGCCCTCTTGGAGGAGGTCACCGTTAACCCACCATAGAGCCTTCAGAAGTTACACAGGACTGGGGAAACAGGCTCTTGGAGGGCACAAACAGAACCTTGTGCACACCAGGACCCAGGAGAAAGGAGCGGTGACCCCACAAGAGACTGACCCAGACAGGCCCGTGAGAGTCCAGGAGTCCCTGGTGGAGGCGTGGGTTGGCGGTGGCCCGCTGCAGGTTGGGGTACTGAGTGTAGCACTACCTACATAGGACCTTTTGAAGGAGGTCACCATTATCTTCATCACCTCCACCATATTTTGGCCTGAGGTCAAATAATAAGGTGGGAACACAGACACACCCATCAACAGATAATTGGATTAAAGATTTACTGAGCATGGCCCCGCCTATCAGAACAAGACCCACTTCCCCCCTCAGTCAGTCTCTCCCATCAGGAAGCCTCCATAGCCTCTTATCCTTCTCCATCAGAGGGCAGACAGACTGAAAACCACAATCACAGAAAACTAACCAATCTGACCACATGGACCACAGCCTTGTCTAACTCATTGAAACTATGAGCCATGTCTTGTAGGGCCACTCAAGACAGACAGCTCATGGCGGGGAGTTCTGACAGAATGTGGTCCACTGGAGAAAGGAATGGCAAACCATTTCAGTACTCTTGCCTTGAGAACCCCATGAACAGTATGAAAAGGCAAAAAGATAGGACACTGAAAGATGAACTCCCCAGGTCAGTAGGTGCCCAATATGCTACTGGAGATCAGTGGAGAAATAACTCCAGAAAGAATGAAGAGACGGAGACAAAGCAAAAACAATACCCAGTTGTAGATGTGACTGCTGATGGAAGTAAAGTCCGATGCCGTAAAGAGCAATATTGCATATGAACATGGAATATTAGGTCCATGGATCAAAGCAAATTGGAAGTGGTCAAACAGGGGATGGCAAGCGTGCACATCAACATTTTAGGAATCAGCGAACTAAAATGGAATGGAATGGGTGAATTAAAATCAGACGACCATTAAATCTACTACTGTGGGCAAGAATCCCTTAGAATGAACAGAGTAGCCATCACAGTCAACAAAAGAGCCTGAAATGCAGTACTGGGATTCAACCTCAAAAATGACAGAATGATCTCTGTTCATTTTCAAGGCAAACCATTCAATATCACAGTAATCCAAGTCTATGCCCCAACCAGGAATGCTGAAGAAGCTGCAGTTGAACAGTTCTATGGAGGCCTATAAGATCTTCTAGAACTAACACCCAAAAGGATCCTTTTCATTATAGGGGACTGGACTGCAAAAGTAGGAAGTCAAGAGATACCTGGATTAACAGGCAAATTTGGCCTTGGAGCACAGAATGAAGCAGAGCAAAGGTTAACAGAGTTTTGCCAAGAGAACACACTGGTCATAGCAAACACCCTCTTCAACAACACAGGAGCCTACACATGAACATCACCAGATGGTCGACACCGAAATCAGATTGATTAGAAATCAGATTGATTAATTTTTTTTGCAGCCAAAGCAGAGAAGCTCTATACAGTCAGGAAAAACAGCACCAGGAGCTGACTGTGGCTCAGATCATGAAGTTCTTATTGTCAAATTCAGACTTAAATTGAAGAAAGTAGAGAAAACCACTAGACCATTCAGGTATGACCTAAATCAAATCCCTTGTGATTATACAGTGGAATTGACAAACAGATTCAAGGGATTAGATCTGATAAACAAGTGCCTGAAGAAGTATGGATGGAGGTTCATGACATTGTACAGGAGGCAGGGATCAAGATCATCCCCAAGAAAAAGAAATGCAAAAAGGCAAAATGGTTGTCTGAGGAGGCCTTACAAATAGCTATGAAAAAAAAAAAAAACAAAAGCAAAAGGCAAAGGAGAAAAGGAAAGATATACCCATTTGAATGCAGAGTTCCAAAGAATAGCAAGGAGAGATAAGAAAGACTTCCTCAGTGATCAGTGCAAAGAAATAGAAGAAAACAATAGAAGGGGAAAGACTAGAGATCTCTTCAAGAAAATTAGAGATACTAAGGGAACATTTCATGCAAAGATGGGCTCAGTAAAGGACAGAAATGGTATGGACCTAATAGAAGCAGAAAGTATTAAGAAGAGGTGGCAAGACTACACAGAAGAACTATACAAAAAAGATCTTCATGACCCAGATAATCATGATGGTGTAATCACTTACCTAGAGCCAGACATCCTGGAATGTGAAGTCAAGTGGGCCTTAGGTAGCATCACTATGAACAAAGCTAGTGGAGGTGATGGAATTCCAGTTGAGCTAAAAGATGAAGTTGTGAAAGTACTGCACTCGGTATGTCAACACATTTGGAAAACTCAGCAGTGGTCATGGGACTGGAAAAGGTCAGTTTTCATTCCAATCCCAAAGAAAGCAATGTCAAAGAGTGATCAAACTACCACACAATTGAACTCATCTCTCACGCTAGCAAAGTAATGCTCGGAATTCTCCAAGCCAGGCTTCAACAATACATGAACTGTGAACTTCCAGATGTTCAAGCTGGATTTAGAAAAGGCAAAGGAACCAGAGACCAAATTGTCAACATCCATTGGATCACTGAAAAAGCAAGAGAGTTCCAGAAAAACATCTATTTCTGCTTTATTGACTATGCCAAAGCCTTTGAATGTGTGGATCACAACAAACTGAGGAAAATTCTTAAAGAGATGGGAATACCAGACCACCTGACATGCCTCCTGTGAAATCTGTATGCAGATAAAGAAGCAACAGTTAGAACTGGACATGGATCAACAGACTGGTTCCAAAACGGGAGAGGAGTAGGTCGAGGTATGTCACCCTGCTTATTTAACTTATATGTAGAATACATAATAAGAAATGTTGGACTGTATGAAGCACAAGCTGGAATCAAGATTGTTGGGAGAAATATCAATAACCTCAGATACACAGATGACACCACCCTTATGGCTGAAAGTTCAGAAGAACTAAAGAGCCGCTTGATGAAAGTAAAAGAAGAGAGTGAAGACGTTGGCTTAAAACTCAACATTCAGAAAACAAAGATCATGTCATCTGGTCCCATCAGTTCAGTTCAGTTCAGTTGCTCATTTGTGTCTGACTCTTTGCGTCCCCATGAAGAGCAGCACGCCAGGCCTCCCTGTCCATTACTAACTCCCGGAGTCCAACCAAACCCATGTCCATCGAGTCAGTGATGCCATCCAACCATCTTATCCTCTGTTGTCCCCTTCTCCTCCTGCCCCCAACCCCTCCCAGCATCAGGGTCTTTTCCAATGAGTCAGCTCTTCACATCAGGTGGACAAAGTATTGGAGTTTCATCTTCAACATCAGTCCTTTCAATGAACACCCAGGACTGATCTCCTTTAGCATGGACTGATTGGATCTCCTTGCAGTCCAAGGGACTCTCAAGAGTCTTCTCCAACACCACAGTTAAAAAGTATCAATTCTTCGGCACTCAGCTTTCTTCACTGTCCAACTCTCACATCCATACATGACCACTGGAAAAACCATAGCCTTGACTAGATGGACCTTTGTTGGCAAAGTAATGTCTGTGCTTTTTAATATGCTGTCTAGGTTGGTCATAACTTTCCTTCCAAGGAGTAAGTGTCTTTTAGTTTCACGGCTGCAATCACTATCTGCAGTGATTTTGGAGCCCAGAAAAATAAAGTCAGTCACTGTTTGCACTGTTTCCCCATCTATCTGCCATGAAGTGATGGGACCGGATGCCATGATCTTAGTTTTCTGAATGTTGAGCTTTAAGCCAACTTTGTCACTCTCCTCTTTCACTTTCATCAAGAGGCTCTTTGGTCCTTCTTCACTTTCTGCCATAAGGGTGGTATCATCTGCATATCTGAGGTTATTGATATTTCTCCTGGCAATCTTGATTCCAGTTTGTGCTTCTTCCAGCCCAGCATTTCTCATAGTCCCATCACTTCATGGCAAATAAATGGGGAAACAGTGGAAACAGTGACAGACTTTATTTTCTTGGGCTTCAAAATCACTGCAGGTGGTGGCTGCAGTCATGAAATTAAAAGATGCTTTCTCCTTGGAAGAGAAGTTATGACTAACTTAGACAGCATATTAAAAATTAGAGAGAGTACTTTGCCAACAAAGGTCTGTCTAATCAAAGCTATGGTTTTTCCAGTTGTCATGTACAGATATGAAAGTTGGACCATAAAGGAAGCTGAGTGCCAAAGAACTGATGCTTTTGAACTGTGGTGTTCGAGAATACTCTTGAGAATCCCTTGGACTGCAAGGAGATCCAACTTGTCCTTCCTAAAGGAAATCAGTTTTGTATATTCATTGGAAGGACTGATGCTAAAGCTGAAACTCCAATTCTTTGGCCACCTGATGCGAAGAGCTGACTCCTTGGAAAAGACCCTGATGCTGGGAAAGATTGGGGGCAGGAGGAGAAGGGGACGACAGAGGATGAGATGGTTGGATGGCATCACTGACTCAATGGGCATGAGTTTGAGTAAACTCCGGGAGTTGGTGATGGACAGGGAAGCCTGGTATGCTGAAGTCTATGGGGTCACAAACAGTCAGTCAGACTGAGCGACTGGACTGAACTAAACTTAAAAATTCCAAAGGGTTTAAAAAGATAAGTTAGAAAATATTTGAAGAGGGAAAAGGTAAACACAGTATGCCAAAGTTCATGGAATGCACCTGAAGAAGTGTTTATAGGAAAACATATAGCGATAAAACATCTTTATTTAAAAAGAAGAAATATTTCAGACAGTTAGGCAAAATAATGACCCTCTTCCATGATGCCCACATGTTAATCCCTCAATTTTCTAAGTATGTTATTAGTATTTCTTATACTTCCTGGCAAAGGGGAATTAAATATGAAGAGAGGTTTACTGATTAGGTTTACTAATCAACCGACCTTAAAGTACAGAGACTATTCTGAATTATACAGTATGTAAGTACACAGATCTTTAAAAGTGGAATTGATAAACACAAGAGTGAAGTATTGTATCACAGGGACACTTGAAGATGCTTTGGTGTTGGTTTAAAGGTAACCATGAACCAAGGAATTCAGGACACTTCTAGAAACCAGATATGGCAAGGAAATATATACCCCCGCCTAGAGCCTCTAGAAAGAACTCAGCCCTGCTAAGATCTTGATTTGACTTCAGTTGGACAAATACTAACCTAAAACTATAGAGTTGTGAGTGAATAAATTTGTGTTATGTAAGCTGCTAAAGTAAAATAGCCTTTGGATTCAAGGTTGCTGATTTGTGTATCAGATTAATTCTGTTTAAGCTGCTTTAAGCTGCTGAATGAGTGCTAATTTATTATAGCAACAACTGGAATCTAATATACCAATCAGCAACTCTGCATCCAAAGACTAGTAAGTTACATGCAAAGCAAGCAGAAGGAAAGAAATAACGAGAAAGTGTATTAATTAAATGGAGAATAGAACAAAAGGTGCTTTTTTGGGAAACATTTTTAAAATTCACTAACTTTTATCTAAACAAATCAAGAAAAGATGATGAGAATATTCAAAGTACTAAAATCAGTAATAAAATAGGAACATTCCTACTGACTTTATAGAAATAAAATGAATAAGAGAATATTGTAATAAAATTGTATGGCCAAAATACATAAACTGTATTAAATAAATAAACCTGTAAAAAGACCCAAATTACCCAATTACTCAGGAAAAAATACATGCCAAGAGTAGACCTTTAAAAAGAAAAGAGAAGAAAGACATTATTTAAGAAGTTCCTACAAATAAAAGCCCAGCGGCAGATAGATTCACTGGTGAATTCTACCAAATATTTAGGAACTAATACTAATTCTTTACAGACTCTTTCGAAAATAGAAGAGGAGGAATTATTTTCTAACTCGTTCAATGAGAACAGTACTACCTTGGTACCAAAACCAGATAAAGAAAATACATACAGAAAATCAAATTACAAACCAGTATCCTCTACACAAAATCTTTAACAACAACAAAAAACTAGTGAACAGAATACAACAATATTTTTTTTTAAAAAGATTATAGCAATAAGCAGGTAGATTTTACCCCAGATGAAAGATTAGTTTAATATCAAAAGTTAATCAATATAATATACCATATTAATAAAGGACAAAGCTGTATGATTAACTTAATGTCAGTGGATGCAGGAAAAAATAAGAACTGAAGGGATTCCTTGAGGAAAAAAGACTTTTCAACTCATGGTTCTGAGAAAATTGACCAAAGAGAAAAACAGAAAAAAAAAAAACCACTGGAGGGGGTTGCTATGTCCTTCTCCAGGTCTCCCCAACCCAGGGGTCCAACCTGCGTTTCTTGTATCTCTGGCAATGGCAGGCAGATTCCTTACCACTGTGGTACATGGGCAATCCAGAGCTATCTTACATACACCTAAAAAAATGTTCCCCATTAAATTATGGTACAACTTCAATTGTAGGATACATTATAATGTGAAAAACGCAAGTTGTCCTATTTATGAGACTTTCATCTATCTTGCACCCCCTCCCAAAATATATTTTTTTGCCAGTATTTCAAATGCACATCATTTGGAGTTAGAGATGATGATTACTACTGGTTTCAAATGAGTCAAACTGACAAATTTCCATCTATTAAAAAAGATTATATTTTCATATCTTTATAATGGGAAGGAATGTATTAATCTACAGTTTCTTTAACAGAAAATTGTCCTCTTCATCCATCCTTCAATCAATGTAATACTATAAGGATAGGATTTTCAATGTTACAAAAGTGATTCATTCAGTTGAATATATTCAATTGTTATTGGTGATGAAATTATTATTTAATTACTGTCAACTCTGCTTCAAATATTACTAGTAGGAATAGAACACTGACAGTAGAATGTAATTTGTTAATCAATTTCATAGTACTGCTCAGCTAAGCATAAATTTACCAATTAAAGTAAATTAAATAACTAAACCTGGAAGGGTATATTTGTAGCATTAGTATTTTGACCTTATATAATCACAACATTCATGGCCAGCTAAAAAAATGTTTTCTAGAAGAATGAACAAAGCTTGTTCAGTGCAGAATAATTGGATTTGTATCAGTGACATCTCTGAACACTTATCGACTCCCTCCCTCTCACCCTGCAACCATCACACATTCTCTTCATGTCTTGCTTTTTCCCATTCTTTCTTCATCCTGCTATTTCTTGCTTTCCCTTCATTCTTTCCTTTTTTCTTTTGCCTGAAGAAATCATTTGCTAATCTTCCTTGATACTTTTTCTTTTGATATTCCTTAATATAATTAGACTTTCCCAGGTGAGGCAGTGATAAAGAATCCACCTGGCAATGCAGGAGACATGGGTCAATCTCTGGGTCGGGGAGATTCCCTGGAGAAAGAAATGGCAACCCACTCCAGTGCTCTTATCTGGGAAATTCTATGGAAAGAGGATCCTGGTGGGCTATAGTCCATGGGGTCCCAAAGAATAGGACACGACTGAGCACAAGCACAATATAATTGTAATTTAAAAGCTTCACTTTTCCTCACAATTTAAAGGGAAAAATAAGAAGTACTGATTAATTTTTAATCCTATGTTCAAAATAGTTTGCTCTTGTTGTGATAGTGAGGAAACAAATTTATTAATATCTTTTCTTTTGGGGCACTCACTATGAAGAAAAGACTGAGAAATTTACATATTGCATATTTTGTTGTCACTAAGTCATGTCCTAATCTTTGTGACCTCATGGTCTGCAGCACTCCAGGCTCCTCTGCCTTTCACTATCTCCCAGAGCTTGCTCAAATTCATGTCCCTTGAGTCAATGATGTTCTCTGAACTTTTATCCTCTGCCACGCTCTTCTCCTTGTCTTCAATCTTTTCTAGCATCGGTGTCTTTTCCAGTGAGTTGGTTCTTCACATCAGGTGACCAAAGTGTTAGAGCTTCACCTTTAGAATCAGTCCTTTGAATATTCAGTGTTGATTTTCATTAGGATTGCATGGTTTGATCTCCTTGTAGTCCAAGGAGACTTGTTTAAATATCCACTGTTAAGTATGGTTTTAAGACTGTAAATTAATGCTATGCTGTGTTCAGTCGTGTCTGACTCTTTTTGACCCCATGGATTCTAGCTCACCCAGGATCCTCTGTCCATGGGGGTTCTGCAGGCAAGAATACTGGAGTTGGTTGCCATGCCCTCCTCTAGGGGATCTTCCCAACCCAGGGACTGAACCCAGGTCTCCAGCATTTCAGGCTGATTCTTTACCATCTGAGCCACCAGGGAAGCCCAACTCACTGTAAATCAATAACATTCAGTATAATAGTTGATAAAGAACTGAACAAGCCCACATGGAAGGAAAGGATGCAGTGAGGGCCTGTGATGGTCCCAGGACCTCCTTTCCTCCCTGTGTGGGGTCTCCTTGGGGCAGAATCTACAGGTGATGAAAGAGATCTGATGAGGACCAATAGGAGTTCCTCCTACCAGTATATGGAATAGCTTCAGGACCAATGGTTTGAGTGCATCAGCTGAGATAGAATGTCTTTACACTACATCTTAGATTTCCCGGGGAAAAGAAATAATATGAAACATGATCAACCCACATGCCAAAGTGCATGTTCAAAACCCAATGTAAACCTTACAGCAGGTTAACACTGCTTTTCCAAATATATAAATTGTATAGTTTTCTAGAGCATCTCCTGCTCTGATTATAAGAGACAAAAGAAGACAAAGTAAATAAGCTCATATCATTAAATTAAGTCTCATGCCTCTCTTGGACTCAAAATTCTCCCTATGGTAGCTATTTTCTCCAAGAGAATTAAAAGGAAGCAGTTTCTTAGGGGAGTAACAGACGGTTATGTCCATAGGTGAAATGCCCTCCAGATAGAACAGCAATGTGTAGTTGGAGTGCAAAGGACTTGAGTCACGTGACTCCATTCTTCACATAGGATTTCAGAATGGGTCAACACTTGGGGTGCCTAATATGTCATCATGGGCTGCAGCTGTAAGTTTGGGGAGATAATTAGTGGTCTCATATTTTATAAACGGAAATACTTCCCTTTCACTGGAAACTGCTTCTTGTGGCCCAGCTGGAATAGAAACTTTTCAGAGAGGAAGAGAGAGAGAGAACAAGCAAGCACAGTGTATTAGCAGAGCGAAAGGAGGAAAGAGGAGAAGCAGGAAGGATTAGAGAATGACTTCTTTTTCCTCTTGTGGAAGTATCAGTTTTCTTTGACCCAAAGGAGAGTGCTTTGTCATTGTTTTCTTTATAACATTGATGAATTTCTTTTTGAGTGGGTATTGGGCTTTATTTAAACACAACAGGAACAGAGATTTATAGGCAGTCCCCTCAGAGGTCTTCTGAAAGGCCCCACAATGCTTCAGGGCACAGATGTGATTTCAGCGTTCACTTCTGGTAAATAACCAACAGTTTCATACACTCCACCCCTTCATCCTGATTAGAGAGCTCTCCTTGAAAACTGAAGTATACTTGATGAAATTCAAAGCAAAGGCAGAAGAGAGGATAGGAGGTAGGTTTTTGTGGAGTTTTTTGTTGTTGTTGTTTTGTTTTCATTTCAACTTACACATTCTTAGCAAAAACTGTGGTATTCAACCTGTCCTTGTGTTTTTTATAGAGAAAGGCAATATTGTGGATGACAAATTGTATTCTAAATACCATTATACTTCTCTGTACAATCTGATAGTTCTAAAATTCTCTCTCTCTCTCTGTATATACACATAAAATAAATGTTTCTTAGAGAAAGCAAAAAAGTAAAGGTAAGGACCTGGACACAAACTAATTACAATAAACATAAACCATAAACATATCACTGCATACCACCCCTTCTCTTATTCTATCTTGTGTGGTATGTACAATCAGTTATAGATTGCTTTAACTCAAAACTCATTGAAACTTTTTATAATGTTTTTATAAATCCTTATTTAATAACTGTACCATAATTTACAAAACCATTTGATTCAGATTGCCTGTGTTTTCAATTTTTCACAATTTTGCATAGCACAGAAATTATATTTTGCACATAATATTTTTTCATCTATTCCCTTGGTCAATATTCCAAAAGGTATCCTAACTTGGTATGAACATTGTTAAGAACATTTGGTTCATATTGACAAATAGCTTTTCAAAAAGATTGGATCTATTTACATTTCTACAGTAGCCTCTTTGCCCTATCCTCACTAATAGGCATTATTTTCATATTTTAAAAAAAGTATTTCTCCAGTTATTTTTTAATGTTTAAAATTTACTCGCAAGGCTGAACAAGCCCATTTTATTACCATTTCCTAAATAGTTCACCTCAAAATGTCTTAGTGAAATCTTAATGTTTCTGTCCATAAATTTTATGTATTAGAGATGCCATCACAGTACATTCAAATATTTATTTCCCAGATTTCCTTTGCTTTTAAGTTTTGACTATTTTAAAGACTTTGTTTATTTTCAGCTATACAAAGATCAAAGTTTCAGATAAGGCTCAGTAGCATATTTTTAAAATGTTATAAGAGTTCTTGCCTTCAACAAAGGGGAGGCAAAAAAGAGTTAAAATTCTGAAAATACGGAAGAAAACAACTGGATGACTTCTCTGTGTGAGTGAAAGAATAAACTTTAGCAAAGCAGTAACTTCAAACCCAAACTGTAATCTTCAGGTCCTATACTATGTCTTTGGGTTCCATGGGTCCAGCTTATCAACATGCGAATTTCAAATAATAGCTAACATTTCTATGGTATTGCAGAATTAGACAATTTTCCCTTGGTCTCTTTGGTGGGAAACAGGGAAAGAAAGGTTGCATTTGTCCCATCTGGGACTGAATAGATGTGAGAGCTAAGAGTGGGCAGGATAGCGTCTCCAGAGCGGAAGACCCATACCATGGCCTCCAAAGGCACATTCCTTCCCTTTACCTGTGCTTGTCATGAGCCATCTCATCACTAGCAGTGGCCCAGCTCAGCTGGTGAGGAAAAGCAGACACGTGGTGAACCATGTTAAGTGGGGGCACGTTCCCACTGTGCTCACTCAGATGCTGGCACATTTACCTTGTCTAGGAACCTGCATGTAGCAGAAACAATGCCCAGAGTTCAGAACAATCTCCCACAAACATCAGGGCTGTCTCAGAAGGCACTATTTTGTAACTCATTTCTATAAAATCATATCTACAATTTAGATCGTAAAGATGGAAAGGGCAGCAACATGCCTTAAGTGGGTTGGCTACTGTTGGGGTCCTTTAATGGACCGGAAACTTGTGGTGCGGAGTCGACGATAAGAAAGTGAAAGAGAGAAAGAGAGAGAGAGAAAGAGAGAGAGAGAGAGACAAAAAAGACCCGGGGACCTAAGCTCTGATGGAGCAAAGGTGCTTTAATGATTTTTCTATGAGTATATATAGGCTGCAGTACAAGAAACTTCTTTCGGGAATGATAGAGATCAGAAAACCAAATGTACAGCAACTGTTACCACAAGGTCAGGAGACAATCCATATCTCAAGAAAGGGGAAGGAGATTAAGCTGTTTTGTCCTAAGGAGAATGTTTACTAAAGGAGACTCATGCTTGCCTCACCCAATGACCTCAGTCCCTGGGAGCAGCGTGCTGTTCCGCTTGAAGAGGGACAAAGGACTCATGAGAGACAGCATGTAGGAATCCTCCCGTCAAACATTCCCTGACAGGCTACACTCAAAAAGGTGTTTGGAATTAAAGGGAAGAATTCTAGCCATCTAAACCTTCCAGAGTCTTTTGCTCATTTGGCAAATATGGGTCAGTGCTTACTTCGTGCCATGCACTGTACTTGGCTCTGAGGCTGTTAGAATAAAGACACCTCTAGTCCTGACTTCTCTTTGTTCATCAGTGGTAATGACAGATGAAAAGACTCATAAGTTTTCATAAACTAGTTTTTTGAATATGCTCTCTTCCAAATGTCCAAAATTCTTCTCTTCATATTAGATGTCATTATTTAGTAGAAAAATAATTCGAAATTCATGAAACTTTTTTGGGAGCATCTTATGAAATTGATTTTAAGCATGCATATCTGGAAAGAAATGTCTGCTGTTTTGTCAACATTGGCATTAATGCCATCAATGCCCACCAAACCAACTTTACTTTCTCAGTAGATCACTTTCTATATCCTGGTCTCTATATCTATAGACACAAACCACTGAGCTATGCATTTATGACAAAGATGGTCTGATTTAGTCTGAATAGGAAGGACCCCAGACAACAGTTAAATATGCATTTAATGTGTTCTGGACTTCTAGCCTGATTGACATTTGGCTTTCAGAGTGCTTTCCAATAACAGGATTTTGTTGATAGGATTTCCATCAGGCTCTATTTGTTTTCTCTTTCATAACAATATACTAGGTAGATTTAACTCTTGGTTAAGAGTTTGAAGAAGTTAAGGAAATTCTAGATTTGTCATAGAAAAAAAAAAAGACTACTGATTATTTAAATACTAAGTTTACTCAGTGTGTATGCCCAGGAGTGGGATTGCTGGGTCATATGGCAGTTCTATTTCCAGTTTTTTAAGCAATCTCCACACTGTTCTCCATAGTGGTTGTATGAGTTTGCATTCCCACCAACAGTGTAAGAGGGTTCCCTTTTCTCCACACCCTCTCCAGCATTTATTGCTTGTAGACTTTTGGATAGCAGCCGTTCTGACTGGCGTGTAATGGTACCTCATTGAGGTTTTGATTTGCATTTCTCTGATAATGAGCGATGTTGAGCATCTTTTCATGTGTTTTTTAGCCATCTGTATGTCTTCTTTGGAGAAATGTCTGTTTATAATAGCCAGGACATGGAAGCAACCTAGATGCCCATCAGCAGATGAACAGATAGAAAGCTGTGGTACATATACACCATGGAATATTACTAAGCCATTAAAAAGAATACATTCGAATCAGTTCTAATGAGATGGATAAAACTGGAGCCCATTATACAGAGTGAAGTAAGCCAGAAAGATAAAGACCAGTACAGTATACTAACACATATATATGGAATTTAGAAAGATGGTAACAATAACCGTATATGCAAGACAGAAAAAGAGACACAGATATATAGAACAGACTTTTGGACTCTATGGGAGAAGGTGAGGGTGGGATGATCTGAGAGAACAGCATCGAAACATGTATATTATCAAGTGTGAAACAGATCGCCAGTCCAGGTTGGATGCATGAGACAAGTGCTCAGGGCTGGTGCACTGGGATGACCCAGAGGGATGGGATGGGGAGGGAGGTGGGAGGGGGGATCGGGATGGGGAACACATGTAAATCCATGGCTGATTCATGTCAATGTATGGCAAAAACCACTACAATATTGTAAAGTAATTAGCCTCCAACTAATAAAAATAAATGGAAAAAAAATAAAATAAAAAACTTAAATACTAAGTTTAGCATGATGTTTATTTCAAATCTATTAATTTCTAAATACTAATATAGTTTAGCTCATTAGTTAAGAGCAAGAGTTTTGGAATATGGCAGATATTGGTTCACATCTTGACATCTACTGGGGACTAGTTTGGGTCTCAATTTCCATGATTTGGATGCTGTCTCCTCTCTGGCATTAGTCCTCTTAGGAATTCTTTCTGTATTCTCATCTTGCCAACTTTCTGGATCCAAACCTTTGATTTACCCCTGACCTCAAACCCACTGGAGCCCAGTGCCCAGTGGATTGCTTCTTACTGCTGGATGCAAGCCTGGTCAAAACCCACTGGAGGCCTATTCCCACTGAACTGTTTCCTACTACTGAATCCAGCCTGGTTAACTTTACCCTTCTCCTGCTTGGGTCTGATCTAAATTTTGAGCATAAAATCAGTCGGTATTTTATCAGTTTTGACTGACTCTCTTCTTTGTAGGCTAGAGCCTTCTTCCTGAGTGTGTTATTCCATGGGAAGGTGTCTAGGTGGATAAATCACTGGATTGTTGCTTCCAAAGTTTAAGAATAAATATATGTGCTTTGCTCAATGGATGCAATGCTTTGGAATGACTGATTTTTCAGAGGACTTTTAAAGTGAAAGCAATGGATTGTAGCTAAGGAAACTAATTTAGGAGCAAAAAATACCTAGGTCTAACAATGACCTCAGATGGTAAAGAATACACCTATAATGCAGGAAATCCAGGTTTGATTCCTGTGTCATGAAGATCCCCTGGGGAAGGGAATGGCTACCCACTCCAGTATTCTTGCCTGGAGAATCCCATGGACAGAGGAGCCTGCAGGCTACCGTCCATGGGGTCACATAGAATCAGACACAACTGAGTGACTCGCACCTTAATTTTCACAACAGCTACCTCCACTGCAGATTTAGCACAGAACAGTGAAAGTTACTAATATCCATTATATCTAAAGTCTCCTACTGATAGAAAAGAAACTATGCTAAATAAAGTGATTAGCAGGTGGCAAGAAAAACTAAATATTCACTGAAAGAATGAATAAATGACAGAAACAGGAGGGGAGATGGTACAATTTACTATTCTTATTACTCTAAATTCTTCCTTGGATCATGTTCATCTTTCTATTCATGAGTAGTTTCATGGCTTCTCCTCTTTAACTTCAAAAGTATGTCATCCACCCATATCCAGAGAATCCCCTATCAGAAAAACTATAAAGTTCTTAAAAGAAAAGATGCAAATTAATTTTCTCCCTTTTATCTTCACTACCGAATTTTTTTTAAAAATGTGAGAGAAAGAATTTTTTCAAGTATATAAAATATTTACCTTCATTCTTTCTTTGGAGTTGTCTAAGAGGACCCTAACTGTTCTTACTCAAAGTCATATAACTTGGGGATGAGTAGGAGAGAGTGATAAAGCAACTCAGCTTTTGATTGCTTGAAAGCTAGTGTTAAATGCTCTCTCTGGTGATGGTGGAGACTTTAAGACAAGTTTGCTGCTGTGGAAAGGGTCAGATAAAATGGGGTTCATGCTTGAGGGACACAGTGAATGGCCAGACTGAGAACTGAGAAGAGCTGGGTCTTTCCAAACAATTTGACAGTGTCTCAGGAGCTTTTGAGAGCTTTTTCAACCACGGAGCTCTTGGGCAGAGCACTTTATCCAATTGGCAGGTCAGCGTTCATACACCGTTGTCACTTTTCAGCTCACAGAACTGTGTCCTGCTAGTGAAGCCAATTTTTTAATCTTAAATTTGCTATCACAATATTGTGACTCTGCTAATGTCTAGATGGAAGTATATGGACTGAAACATCAGAGTCTTTTTCCTTCTGGATTTGTATCACAAAGGTTGATTTAGATACCATTGTATCAGTTATTTTTTACTGTATAATAAACCACTTCAAAATTTGGTGGATTAAAAATCTTTTTCTCACAAATATCCAACGGAGGAGGAAGGCTTGGCATGAAGGGGGCATGACTTATCACTGCTCTACTCAACATTAGTTGGGTTGACTCACTAGTGCTGAGAACATCCATGTTCAGGATGGGTCCCTCTCATGACTGGCAAGTTGATTCTGGCTGTCAGATAAGAACTTGGCCAGGACTGTGGTTCTTCTTTATGTGGACTTCCCCATGGGCTTCCCCACAGTGTGGCAGCTATGTTCCAAGAGCAAGTGTTCTAAAAGAGCAAGGCAGAAGTGAAGAACATGTATGACTCAGTCTCAGCAGTCAAATGAAAGTGAAAGAAATTGTTGCTCGATCATGTCTGACTCTTTGCGATCCCATGGACTGTAGCCGCCAGGCTCCTTTGTCCAGGGAATTCTCCAGGTAAGAATACTGGAGTGGGTTGCCATTCCCTTCTCCAGGGGATCTTCCAGACCCAGGAATCAAACCTAAGTCTCCTGCATTGCAGGCAGATTCTTTACCATCTGAGCTACTGTTACACCTGAGCAGAGATCATACAGTGTTACTCAATTGGCCAAGGCAGTCACAAGTATAAGAGAAAAGGACATAGACTCTACTTCTCAAATGGGAAGAGGCAAACTTCCAAAGGACTTAAGTTATAAGAGATATTCTTAAAACCATCTTTGGAAAGTACTGTGGTGATGGTGGTTTACTCACTCAGTCATATCCGACTCTTTGTGATCCTATGGACTGTAGCCTGCCAGGCTCCTCTGTCCGAGGGATTTTCCAGGCAAGAATACTGGAGTGGGTTGCTATTTTGTTCTCCAGGAGAACTTCCCGACCCAGGGATTAAACTCGGGTTTCCTGTATTACAGGTAGTCTCTTGCAGTGTAGGCAGATTCCTTACCAACTAAGACACCTGGGAAATCCTGGAAAGTATGGTGGGCCACAGTAATTATTGTGATTTATTTATTTATTTATTTTTTAATTATTGTGATTTATACTGAGAAAAGCTTATGACATAGATATTGCTATATTTTTTATTACTGATATCAGCAACTAAAACATACACCTTTGTATTAAAACATATACAAAGTGATTCCAATGTTCAAAAAAATGTTCAAATGTTTTCCTCTCAGAATAAATAGTGGGAATATGGTCTTCTCCAAGTGTTTTTTTGTTTGTTTGTTTTTACCATAGACTCTACCTTTCAGCTTGGCTCTAGGGTATGTATTCAACACTGTTTAAGTCTACCTAAACCACTTGAAAACTTATCCCTAACTGATTTCTCCAGTTTCAAAAATAGTTTTGAGCATTTGTGGTATTTGGCCATTCTTTGTTCTTTTGAAATGATTTTATTCAGCTCTTGTCAATCACATTGAAGTAGTTTAGTTTGGAATGAATCATGCAGAATTAAAGAGGGCTTTCCATCATTCACACTGTCTCAGTATTATTAATGTGAGGAACCTTAATCTGCATCAGTCTGTATCCATCAGAGATCCTAACTGCCAGCAACGGTTACCAACACTGTTTGTTACAAGCATCAGAGAGATTCCTCAAAAGGATACTGGGTGATTCACAGAATTTCTGGGAAGGCTGTACAATCAGGCTTAGGAAAATAGGGTCAGGGTAAGAGGAAGAACCACGGTTTGTATCCCACCAGGCCAGGGAGTGCACCCATGCTATCTCTGCTGACCCGTGGACGTCATGGCCATTGGGCACTGGAGTTTATTGCTAGCCTGATCAGGAGGGCTGGGCCCAGATAAGTGAATGCTGCTGCCACCACGACCACTATCATCACAGTAGACTCTCTCATTGTTGTTGTTCAGTTGCCAAGTCGTGTCTGACTCTTGGCGACCTCGTGGACTGCAGCACGCCAGGCCTTCCTGCCCTTCACCATCTCCTGGGGACTACTGAAACTCATGTCCATTGCATCGGCGATGCCACCCAACCATTTCATCCTCTGTCACCCTCTTCTCATCTGCCTTCAACCTTTCCCAGCATCAGGGTCTTTTCCAATGAGTCAGCTGTTCGCATCAAGTGGCCAAAGTATTGGAGCTTCAGTATCGGAGGAACTGGAGGAGCACCAGTCCCTCCAATGAGTATTCAGGGCTAACGTCCTTTAAGATTGACTGGTTTGATCTCTCTGCTGTCCAAGGGACTTCGAACTGTCGTCTCCAGCATCACAGTTCAAAAGCCTCAATTATTTGGCATTCTGCCTTCATGGTCCAGCTCTCACAACTGTATGTGACTACTAGACTCTCTGCAACTCTATACACAGCTCCAGATTCAGAGTACAAGGTACATTTATTTCATTTGTCAAGTCTAAGCTATAAGAGAAAATAGTCAGGCATAAATCTAGCATCTTCAGATTACTTTGAAGAGAAGCATGCTCTGACGTTTATCCAGGTTTAGAAAAGTCATTCTTACTCTGGGCAGAAAAACAAAAGTCTTTTTCTTTGGAGCTACTCAATATAATTCAAGACAGCTGCATTGGTCAGGATGGACTAGGTACTGCTAGACTAACAAACACTCCAAGCTCTTAGTGTTTTAAGCCAACCGAGGTTAATTCATCATATTTATCATACAAATTCATTGCTGGTTGGCAGGGAATATGTGCTGTATTGTCCTTACTTTGGAATGGAGGCTGGTGTAGCCTATAGCATTTGGAATGTTGTGGGTTATAATTGCAAAATAAAAGGAAATTTGGTGAGTTGGACACTGGCTTTTAAAGATTTCCATGGGTATCACTTTTCCTCATATTTCATTAGCTAAAACAAGTCAGATGGCTGCACTGTATTTCACATAGGCAGACAAATGCAGCTCTACCATAAACCTGAAAGGATGAGAACTGGAATAATGGAATTAGACTTAATGACCACACTGTTTACCCATCTAGTCACCAAAATCAAGCTAACTCTTCTTCCAGGAGGCAATGCCCTCCTTCCATATTCAAGAGAGGCAATTCAAAGTTCCTGTTCAGTGCTCCAGGGTCTCTCAGGGCTGTATACTCTTCTCTTCATTGTGGGGTGACACATGGTAGTCTCACAGGTGAAAAGTGACTATTTTTGATTCAGACATGATCAACGTATCTTTCACCCAATATGCAGTGAGATAAAAGGACAGTACAACCACAATAAATCCTTGTTTGGAGAAACGGAAGGATGGAGGCACAGCAAACAATGAAATCCTCTGGGAAGATGTTTTTAAGTGCCCTGATCAGGTACTAAGGCTCCTTCTCAAGGAAACTTCCTTTTTCCATGGTAACCTATGGACAAGGGTTCCACCCTCTGAGATTTCTTTTTTGTTTGTTTTTCTTTATTTTTCTTGGCTATATTTGAAGTGGATATCAGGTTGCATACGTTGAGACTGAACAGAGTTCTTAGCCCTATTCTCACCCAAAATGATGGAGATATAGTTTCTTTTTAGGTTTCAAGTATTTATAGTATCTCTTCTTTATTTTTTAAAAATTATATTTTGAGATAATTGTAGATTCACATGTGACAGTTAGGAACAATACAGAGGGATCATGTATATACTTCACCCAGTTTTCCCCAAAGGTAACATCTTCCATAATTATAGTACAAAACAATACCATAATCAGGAAATTGACATCAATAATCTACTGATCTTATTTGGATTTCACCAGTTTTATATGTACTCATTTGTTTGTATGTGTATTTATTTTATGTGATTTCATCATTTGAGTATTTGTGTATTTTATTACTATCATCAAAATTAGAACAGTTCATCATTATCAGGATCCCTTGTGCTGCTATTTTTTTATCTATAGGTCCCATTTCTAACCCCTGAGAACCACTAAGCTGTTCATTTTCATTTCAAGAATATTATATAAATTAAATTTTATAGCATGCAACCTTATGGGATTGGCATTTTCACTCAACATAATTACCTTGGGGCCAAATCCAAGTTGTTGTATGTATCAATTTTTGTTCTTTTTTATAGTTAGGTGGTATTCCATAATATGGATGAGCTATAATTTTTTAACCATTTGCCTATTGAACAATATTTGGATTGTTTCCAGTTCAGGACTATTGTGAATAAAGTGACTGTGAACATTTCTTTCTTTCTTTTTTTTTTTTTTTTGGTATGAAAGCAAGTCTTTATTTCTTTAGGATAAAAACTGAAGGGTACAATTTCTAGATTATATGGCAATCACATGTTTACTTTTATAAGACATTGTGAACCTGTTTTCTACAGTTGTACCATTTTACATTCCCACCAGTGATGTTTGGTTCATCTAGTTTCTCTGCTTCCTTGTCAGCACTTGGAATTCCACTATTTTCATTTTAGCCATTCTGTTAGTTGTGTAGTGATACCTCATGGTTTTCATTTATAATTCTCTAAAAGGTAAAGATATCAAGTATCTTTTCATATGCTTGTTTGCTATCTGCATATTCTCAATGGAATGTCTCTTTGTCTTTGTTTTCTAAGTTACTTGTTTGGTTTTCTATTTTTTTCAGACCTGAGATTTCTTTATATGTTCTAAATACGACTGTATTATTGAATATGTGGTTTGAAAATAAATTCTCCCTATCAGGAGTTTGACTATCCTTTTAACCAAATCTTTTGCAGAATCCGAGTTTTTATTTTAATGAGGTCTAACTTACCAGTTTTTCCTGTTATACTTTTGATATCATGTCTCAGTATCTCATTCTGAAGATTTTGTTCTATTTTTCTTTTCTAAAAATTTTATCATTTTACATTTTAACATAATGTCTTTTAAGTCCAGGGTAGTAGGTTCTTAATTTGTTTTTCAGTATAACTCTGAAAGCTTTAGTATTTTTATCTATTTGGTTTCATTTAGCATCATATATCATTAGTTATATTAATTGTATTTCTGATATGTAATTTTTATATTTGCAAATTTATTTGAATCTCACTTTCCTGGAGAAGGGAACGGCACCCCACTCCAGTACTCTTGCCTGGAAAATCCCATGGACGGAGGAGCCTGGTAGGCTGCAGCCCATGGGGTCGTGAAGAGCCAGACACGACTGGGCGACTTCACTTTCACTTTCATGGCCCCGTATCTGTCTCTCTCTGTCCCTCTTTCTCTGCTGTTCACTGTACTAAATGCATGCTATGTTGACTACTTATTTAATATTCACAATTAGCCTATGGAGAAGGACCTTTATTTAAAACAAAAAAAGAAATGGAGACCTAGAGAGTTTAAAGGACAAGCTTTTGACATAAAATAAGCAAGTGGGGAAGGCAGAAATTCATACAGCCTGACTTCAAAGGCCCCTTACCCTGTACTGAATTGGGATGTGTAACTATCTATAATAAGATAAATTACAAACATCAGTGGTATGAGTATATAAAGCATTACTAAACCAAATGTGAACAGAAATGGCTGATTATAACACATTATCAATCTAGTGGCTTCTCATATCACGTTTTCTTCCTGTTTACTAAGGTTAATTACAGCCCTTTCTTGTCAGGTGCTGTAGCAGGGTTTCTAAGTTAAGCATGTCTATAACACCCCCACCTTTCCTGGATGAGCACAATGTTAATATGATATATCCTCAGAGCCCTGCAACATAAATTGGAACTGAAGTGCCAGGAAGCATGAAAAATGGCAGAGTGACAATATACTGTGTCAGTGCTTACAATTATGAGCTTTTAATATCCAGATCATTGAACTACTATATACATGATGTATAGTATCAGTCTGGGAGCAACGTGGCTCTGTTGGCTGGAAGGCCATCCTGCTTCCCTAGACCTCTCAGTCTAAAGCATCAAAGGGAACACTCTCAGGTTGCCCCAGGGCCTTGGATCTGAGTGTGGGATCAATTCCCATTAGGATGCTGCACAACCACAAGGATCTCAGCAGTATTTTGTTTAGTCATCCCAAGCGTTGCTTTACAGAAACGCTCTAAAACCAACATTTAAGAAAATTCTTCAGTTACATTAGCGAAGCTATCTCAAGTGACTGTTCTTGTTCAGAAAATACCCACAAGTGTGAAACCAGATGTTCTACAATTTAATTTTTGTTTCTGAAGTCAGAGAATAATATCTTAAAATTTCTCCCTTCATCTTTTGATCCTAAAACCAAGCTTACAACTACAATCCTGAATTTTCCTGAAAATGTAAAATATATTGTTGAATTTTAACCTTTCCATTCAATTGGAAAAAAAGAGCAGAAAAGGCTGAAAAAAAATTGTAAATTAAAACACTGACCAAACAGCCCAACCCTAAAGGCAAGCAAACAGACAAACAAATATACAAGGCTGGTTTGGCTAACTGGATTTAATTTGTATATTTTCCACATTTCAGGGGTTTCCCAGGTGTGCTAGTGGTAAAGAACCTAACTGCCAATGCAGGAGTTGTAAGAGAAACAGATTTGATCCCTGGGTTGGGAAGATGCCCTGGAGGAGGGCATGGCAACCCACTCCAGTATTCTTGCCTGGAAAATCCCACGGACAGAGGAGCCTGGCGGGCTATAGTCCCTAGGGTCACACAGAGTTGGACACGACTGAAGTGACATAGCATGCACGCTTCATGAGTACAGTAGGGTTTGGAGCGTGTTATAATTCAGCTTTGGATCAAATTTGCTTTCGGTTCTGAGGTGGTCCTCTTGTTTAGATCTATACATTCCTTAGCATTTGACCCTTAACTCTCCACCATTGTTAGGGTAGGTTGCGTCATCTAGCTATCATCGTAGACAAGAAGACACAAATGTGAATTAATAACCATCAAAGGTGTCTATTTCCTTTTCCTGTAAATCAGAGCAAGCTTTCCTACTGAATTTTGCAAGAAGGGAAACAGACTCCCTCCTGCCGATGTGAGGAAGTAAAGCTAAATCTCCCTCCAGATTCACTTTGGCTTCTTGCAGCTGTATGTTAGTACCTTTTTATATGCAATTTTACTTCATTTAGTCTTTAAGGTTGTGCCTGAGGTTAGTTTAAAAGGTTAGTTAAATGTTAATGGATGTTAATGCTGCAATTAAATTGTTAAATCAATTGAAAACTGTGGCTCCATTTCTATCTGCGTTAGTGCCGGCCTGAGCTGCATTGGCGTATAAATTAAAAGCTGTAAATCTAGTGAAGTCTAATTAGAGACCAAATTTCTCATTTATCTTATTTTCACAGGACTGTAAGCACTGATAGATAATCAACGAAGGGCTAAAACTTTTTAACATTAAAAAACTATTTTATCTATTTCAGGATTCAGGTGACTGATTATAATTCAGATCCAATTACTGTAAAAGGTCATATGTGAAATGAAGTTCTTTCAGACACTCTTAAGTTTTCTTTTACAAGTTTGCATACAACCCACTACCATTCCCATCCCCCAAAGCAAATAAAAATACATTATTCAAGACCACCTTTAATGGCATCTGAGAGTAACCTTGGTGCTAAACAGTGTGTTTAATAGACTACTTCATTAACCCAAAGGGGGAAAGATGGATTTGGAAGCCTCACAGGAGATTCATCAGGGAGCAAAATTAAGCCTTCACGGATGTCTAAGGTGAGGATTTTTTCACTGTTGCTTCATATTGGCCTTGCTTTACCCAGCGTCTGAGAATACTTGCATATAATTAGTTCAAATGAAAGGATTTGTCAAACTAAATCCTCCTCAGTTCAGTATTGTAGAACTACTCTTAAAATAATTCTGTGTGTAACTCACCTTTGGTTCCACTTTAGTTGATCATACTTTAAAAAAAAAAAATTCTCTTCACTATTCACTAACTTATGGCACTTAATGATGAGGTCCAACCATAGCTTTTGATATAGGAATGTTGACATGAAGATATGTTAATTTCTACCTAAGTCAGAAGATCAAAAATCATCTTTCCAAAGACTAGGAACACACACATAGGTTTTGTTTTGGAAAGCTGCTTTACTATTTAAAAATTTTAATGAAAATGATATTTTCCATGAATGCTAATTTCTTTAATAAAATCTTCTGCCCAGAAAAAGCACTCTTTTAAGAAAAGTTATAAATGGATATTCAACTCACTCACTCAACTATAAGAAGGCCTCATTCCTCTAATGAAGACACAAGCCATGTCCTTCGTTCATATTCTGTCGAGTTTCAGCCACTGATTAAACCACAAAAGAACATCAGAAAGTGAATTGCTGAGCAGATTGTATGTTCTGAACTTTTAACTTTCTTAATTTTGTCATGAATTCAGATCTACTAAAACTCTTGATCACAGACTCTTGTAGAAAAGATACCCTGTTAGGTTGTTTGTCCCCTGTAGCAAAGGAAAAAGATGTTCTATTTTTTCACCTTCAAAGAAACACTGATTTCCTAACAGCATGTTTGTTTCTTACTTACAAGCATTTCAAACTCAGGAACTAACACACTAACACCAGCTGAACCAAAATCAGTCTATATATATTCGTGAATTGCTGAGACTTTCAAAAGGAGGGGTCTACAACATCTTAACCAGAGACTCTTATAATGAAAAGGTACAGATATATCAAGTACATACATGCCAAGTACTTGGCATGGGACACATAGCCCATCTCTTTCTTTCTCTCTTTCTTTAATTAGAGAGGAAAAACAATATAGCAAAAGGTACAATGCCAGCCTTTTTAGCAGGGTAGGAGTTATCACTCTACCAGGTAGAAAGAGGCTGCGAAAGTCTTTGAGTAGAAAAACTAGGATGGGATATTAGATTTTTTTTTTCTGATCACTAGTCTTCTGGGAACAGGATTTTTTTATATTCAAGTGTTGACAGGAAACTATCCACTGAGACTAGACAGACACCTAAGGGCTATTACTTGAGAATGATTTGCAGCTGAAGCCTAAAATTCTGCTGTTAAAAATAAATTCTTTTGAATTAGATATTTTCACTCAATGCAACATGCAAACATCTTTTAAGTTCTACAAGACTCTGTCAGCCAGTGATGTGACTGTTTCACAATGTGAAGCTGCTTTGGATCTAGTTCTAGGGCTGGTGGAGGGCATGAGTGAGGCGAATTTTCCTGGAGGCTGGCGAGGTGGGGGTCTGAGCAAGAATTCCTCCCCAGTGGGGAGACGCAGAGACAGTGCTTGGAGGCAAGCTTTGGAGGCAACAGGGACTAAGTTCAAACCTGGCTAATTTGCATATGTTCTAGGGCATCAGGCAAGTTTCCCAACCTCTCTTTGCTGGAATTTCCTCATCTTTTTCTTGGTTCTTCTCCACCCATATTCCCATACCTTTCAATGCTACCTGATTGCAGGTAACTAGTGGATATATTTTTTGCACTCTTCTTTTCTTCCCACTTTGATCTGTACCAATGTATTAGTTTCATTCTCTACCTGATTTTCTTCATTATCACTATCACTTGCTCCATCTTCTCCTACACTTCAAACACAGAGACATCTCTTTAAGATACACCATTGGCCTTACACTTCCTTAGCACAGTCATCACCTTTGTGAAAATTATGCTTTTCAAAATTGTATTCTGGTAGAGGAAAACAGAGCTGACCTAAATGACTTTGGAAACTAGTAAGTCATAAAACTAAAGAAAGCTGAGCACAGAAGAATTGATGCTTTTGAACTATGGTGTTGGAAAAGACTCTTGAGAGTCCCTTGGACTACAAGGAGATCCAACCAGTCCATCATAAAGAAAATCAGTCTGGATATTCATTGGAAGGACCGATGCTGAAGCTGAAACTCCAATCCTTTGACCACCTGATGTGAAGAACTGACTCACTTGAAAGGACCCTGATGCTGGGAAAGACTGAAGGCAGGAGGAGGAAGGGACGACAGAGTATAAGACAGTTGGATGGCGTTACCGACTCGATTTACATGAGTTTGAGCAAGCTCTGGGAGTTGGTGATGGACAGGGAAGCCTGGCGTGCTGCAGTCCATGGGGTCACAAAGAGTCAGACACAACTGAGCAATGGAACTAAACTGAACTGAAAACTAAAGTGAAATGAAACTGTAAATGAGCACTGTACTCTAGCTGAGGAAATTGCTTCCCATGGTGCTGTATGGGCTAACAATTCTGATACCACACAAAAAAGCCTCACACAAAATATGAACTCTGTCAAAAGGATACAGGCCCTGACAGAAAGAGTTCCCAAAGGCCTAACTGGAATAAATTGAGCAAGAAATGAAAGTAGCATTATGCTATAATTCAAAGTATAAAATAAATACCCACGTGTCAACACTGATCTAAATCAATGACTGAAAAATAATTATTTATAAAAATACATAATTATAGAATAGAGACATACTTTGTGCAGAAGGATTCTAAATAATTTCTGTAGATATTTCACTTTCAAGAGGGTAACAGAATTCCCAGTTCTTGCTGTGACTTCCTTATAGAACTACAGAATGGAAGGGGGCAGGAGGAAGCGTAACTTGATAACAGAGAGAGCTGACAAACACTATCTCAGCCAGGTCATCAGTGCCAACACCCACAGTCATAAGTCACATTCACAATATGTACTCTCGATATGATGGGATGAGAGCGGCACTGTGATCTTCCTTCCAAAGACATATAACCCCAGTCTAATCATGAGAAAAATATCAGACACATCCTAGTTGGATGACATTCTACAAGCTACCTGACCAGTACTCCTCAAACTGTCAGGGTCATCGAAAGCAAGGGAAGTCGGAGCATCTCTAATAGCCGGGAAGAGCCTAAGGAGACATGACTAAATGGAATGTGGTGTCCTGATTATGATTCTGGCGCAGAAAGAAACATAAAGTTTTACATTAAGTAAAAATTAAGGAAGTCTGAATAAACTATGGATTTTAGTTAATAATGAAATACTAATGTGTTAGTCGCTCAGTTGTGTCTGACTCTTTGCAACCCCATGGACTGCAGCCTTCCAGGCTCTTCTGCCCATGGAATTCTGCAGGCAAGAATACTGGAGTGGCTTGCCATTCTCTCCTCCAGGGGATCTTCCCAACCCAGGGCTCAAACACAGGTCTCCTACACTGCAGGCAGATTCTTTACCATCTGAGCCACTGATAAAGCACTATAAAAGCATATGCACTTGCTTAGGGCTTCTGATTTATATTAACAAATTGTCCTCCAGAAATGTTCTACTATACCAATTTTCACACTCGTCAGCAGTGTTGGAGAGAGTATTTTGGCCCACAGAGGGTTTTTGTTTGTTTGTTCATTTAATCCGTATGTTTGGTAAGAAATGTACAAAATCTTCGGAAATGTGTTCTCAACAGGATAGACTATCAGTTCTGCTTCATCAGTTGCTATGTACTGCAGGCTTACGCTTTGACAGACTTTGTGTTGTCCATTTACTTCACATCCCTCATCCAATGTGATGCTTACAAGATTCCTGAGACATAGGCTAGGTCCTCATCCTTCTGCATTCAGATGTGAGAGGGGGACAGCCTGCTAGCCACAGGCTTGTTGTTGTTCTTCAGTCATTAAGTTGTGTCTGACTCTTTCGCTGTAGCCTGACAGGCTCCTCTGACCATGGGATTTCCCAGCTAAGAATACTGGAGTGGATTGCCATTTCCTTCTCCAGAGTATCTTTCCAGCCCAGGGATCAAACCCACATCTCCTGCATTGCAGGTGGATTCTTTACCACTGAGACACCATCAGCTCATTAATTTTAGTAAACATACCATATTTATATAAAATGCTATTCAGAGGAGAAACTAGATATAAGGTCTATGTATGCCCTTTGCAACACCCACACAATTTTTCTAAACTGATTCTAAAAGAAAATTTTATTAAAAATCATATGTTCAAGCTCAACTCATTTTCTGAGCACAGACTCACATTTTAAGTACCTGCTGGGCTACTGCAATGAAATGTTCTGTGGGTACCCCAAATTAAGTTGTCCAAATCAAAGCTCATTATCTTAAGCATCACATCAGCTAGGCTTCTTAATTTCTTTGTCTCTCATAAATAGCAATAAATAAAATAAAAATAAAATCATGACACACCACTATTTTAAAGATTTGTCAGGCTGAACACTTGACAATCATCAGCCCCTCCTCCCTTTCTGTAATCCATCGACATCAGTTGCCAAATGCGCGTTCTATGTCCACAGTGACTTTTTGCTTATTATTTTCCACATTATTGTTTAGACACTCATCGATTTTTTGAGTTATATTTTCAAGGGTCTTTAAAATGACCTTTTCATCACTCTTCCAAATACATTTCATTGTCGAGCTAATGTCATAAAGCTTAATTCCACTCATGTATTCTTCCAGAAAATTAGAGGTAGCTACCCACTGCAAGACATCCATGGTCAACACCTTGTCTTGGCCCTTGAGGTGCAGCTTCAACCTTACTTTCCAATGTCTGTTCCCATATTTTTCTACCCAATCATGGCAGCCCCACTCTCCAATTTCACATCACTCTCATGGCCTCTCTTACCCCCTCCCCGCAGAACCTGTAAAATTTGAATCCGTGCCTGCTATGTGTAAAGTATATGAGTGTTATGCATTCCCGCTAGAGAGGGAAGAACAAAGGAAAGACATCCCTTCCATAGCTTCCATATCTGCCTCTTTACTCGTACTTATCCTCCTCTGCACTGACCTACCCTCCCAGTCTGGCTTTCCAGACCTCACTCACCCTTCACCATCTACCACAAAGATAAAGGCCGTTTAGTAAAGTGGCTAAAAGCATGGGTTTTGAGTCAAAGCAGACCTGAGCTTAATTTCTGGTCTTGCATTTTATTCTTTTGCAAAACTAGACAATCTGTGTCCTCTTTAAGTGTCTATTTGTGAAACTGGGATTTGGTGCAGATTATATGAAATAAGGTACTTGCTAATAAGTTCCCAAAATACAACAAATCTTTAAAATTTACTTTAAAGTTCTCCTTTCAAGGGTCAGCTTTTTGGGAAATCTAGCCTATTTGTATATGCTTTTTGTCCATTTGTCTTTTTAATCCCCATTGGTTGAGATTCTGTGGGATTCTGGTTGTGTCTCCTGTCTGCTACTTTTCCAGGCCCCTTTTGCGCCACGGTGTTTTGTCCTCTTGTTCTACAACATTGCCATTCTACAACAATCCCTCCGTGTCCTGACTGGCTTCTCTGTATAACAGAAATACTGATAGTACCTCCCTCAAAGGACTTTTGAAGGTGAAGAGATTTATGTGTACAGAGCACTTTAAAACAGTGCTTAATATATAATGAGTAGTAGATGCGTGATTTTACTTTTTGTTAGGATTATCATCTCATCTGCCAAGGTAACAGACAATGAGGCTTACCTTTATATCCCCTGTAATGACTAGAAAAAAATTCAGGTATATAGTTGATGTTGAGTGAAGGCAAACTGGAGGGGAATCTGATGTGATGGGACACCATCTTCCTTTCTCTGAGGAGGAAAATATGGATCAATTAGAACCAAGGGCCAAAGCCATGGAAAATCAACGTGCAGGGCATATGAGGAAGAGGACACACTGGAGAAGGGTCAGGCAGAAAGAGAAGATTCAGGGGGATGAACCTGTAAGGAGCAAAAGTGCAGAGAATGAGCTGTATTAAATAATGCAGTCTTTATTGGTGCCTGATGAATAAATGAACAACACTAATGCTCCTTTGTGCTTACTCAGAGGTGTGTTCACCTCCAGGATAAGTTGCTAGATAATAGTATGCCATCAACTAACGTTCAGTAGTAGACATTAGACAAAATCCCCCCAAATGTAAGTCTAAGTAAAATTTTTGCATGACGTATGACTTGATTTTTAATGATATAGTAGTCTCTCGTTAACCTGGATTATTTTTAAAACGCATATGTGAATGATTAGTACAAGAAACACTGGTATGGTTTTAGAAACATTGAGTGGTAGCCACATCTTTCCAATAGTAAACATAAGATAAAGTAGCTACTTAACTCTCAGTGACCACCTTTCTGTTGTATAACGAGAGCTGTAGTGAGCAATCCAGACAAGGACTACTGGGCCACTAATGTTTTGTCCTCCCATCAGTCTTTCTTTATCTTCTATCTATGATCTCTGAACAGATATTAAAACCTAAAACATAATTGCAAGAGAATTAGAGAATTTCCTATTAATTAGAAATATCACTCACATATTTCCATTTTGGAAAGACATTAAGAGTCTGTTTGAGGTTTTTTGCTTGGTTTTTCATCAAGCTTGAATTTGAAGGCCAATATACATGGCCTGTGTCTATTATCTCTCATAAGGCACTGCTGCTGCTGCTGCTAAGTCACTTCAGTCGTGTCCGACTCTGTGCGACCCCATAGACGGCAGCCCACCAGGCTCCCCTGTCCCTGGGATTCTCCAGGCAAGAACACTGGAGTGGGTTGCCATTTCCTTCTCCAATGCATGAAAGTGAAAAGTGAAAGTGAAGTCACTCAGTCGTGTCTGACTCTTCTCGACCCCACGGACTGCAGCCTACTGGGCTCCTCCGTCCATGGGATTTTCCAGGCAAGAGTACTGGAGTGGGGTGCCATTGCCTTCTCCGCACTAGCATGTTCCAAATTCAGAGAAAATCACACTTCCTCAAGCCATTTAAGAAGAGGCAGCAATGTGGTGTGAAAAACCCCAACCAGATAGGGAGCCTGTTCAGACTGCCCTGGAAAAGGTGACCTGAAGAACCTCATTACTTTTATGGGCTTGACCTAATCCCTCATAAAACTTTCCTCTGTGATTTCTCAATACAATCCTTGAAACACCCAAAAAGGGAAATGAAACCCTTCCGGCCTGTATTTAAACTCGACCCGAAAGCATATATGTTTATTAGCCTCATAAACCCAATGCATCGGAAGCATTCATGAGTCAGGTTCAGGGGTTGTAAGGAAGGGTAATTTGTCACTGGCGATGACATCACTGTTGTCACCTCCATCACCGTGGGGCTCGTCTGAGCATCCCTTTGCATAGCAGTCCTTACCAGGCACTTCAGGCAACAGTAGACGCATGGTTCTTGGTAGCAGTTCAAGGAGGCTCCATCAGAGGCAAAAAAATAAATTTATTCAGCATTTCTCGGGCCTATGTTGGAAGAAGGAGTAACTGAACCATCAAATAACAGGGCTGTTAAAAATCAAGCCGTTCTCATGAGGGACCCTGTTTTCATTTCGGCAGTTCAACCTCAGGATGTTAAGAGATCCTTATGGCTCCGGTGTTGGAATTTGAATTTACCTGTTATATCTAAGTTCTTATTTTCTCTCTTTCCTTCCCCTCTGGTTCTATAAAAAGTATGTATAGAGGAAAGTGGGGATGGGCGGATGAGTCTTAGAGAAATTTTAATGCAACAGTTGAAGGGTCATTCACTGCCTCCAGTCTTATCAATAAGATAATGACTGGACCCCATGACCAGAATACCGGGGAGCACAGTGGGTAGCGGAAGAGGCATCACTTCGTTTCGAAGGTGGTGAGTCCTCCCACCTTCCAGCAAGGCTGCCCGCCGCGGGCTCCCTGGGCGAGGGCTGTGAGCCGGGGTGGTGAGCAATTTCCCTTCTGCTTTCCTGCCAGGGGCGTCCCCGCCCCGCCTCCACTCCCGCTCAGCTCCTCCTGGCCGCTGGGGCAGGTTTGTTGCTTGCAGCAGAAGGACTCAAACGCATTCGGGATCCGACTGTTTTCAAACAGGCTTGGCTCCTGTGAGCCTTACCAGCTGTGACTAATAGCAA
The DNA here is from genome assembly GCF_019320065.1 of Cervus canadensis. NCBI lineage: Eukaryota > Metazoa > Chordata > Mammalia > Artiodactyla > Cervidae > Cervus > Cervus canadensis. Next base: position 57,209,225 of record NC_057402.1, read on the forward strand.
AGAGAAGCGGGGATGGGGGGGCGGGGGAGGAGGGAAGAAGCTTCTCGAGCCTGCAGGCTTCAGACAGGCAGGCTCTGGGGGAAACAAGAGAAGGCCATTAACTAACCACAGTGTTATCTTGATTCTCTGGGAGAAACGGGCTGGGGACGCCTAATGAACTAGCCTTAACGTTTCAAACTGAACGTGCCTCTGGGAGCTCTACTAGAACAAACAGCGTGACAGATCAATGCTTGGTTCCTATATCAAGAGAAAAGGTTATTCACCCCTCTAAGGAATTCGAGGATTAGTATATCTCTATGATATACTTCCTCTCCTTTTAAAATTTTAACTTTTCTCAGCATGTTGAGGAATAAGCAGTGGGTAAGAGGGCGTGCCTACATGCGACGACACGTTTAAGCGTCTGGTTTCAAAGTTCATTAAGAGGAGATACGCCTGTAAGGTGGAAGAGCATTTCTTTCTCCACCTTCTTGACCATAGCTCATTTTGGGGGGTTTGCTATTGCTCCGTACAAGGTAGATATTTCAAAAGAAATTATACAGCCTTCAATTTCCATACCTCAGACTGAGGTGGGGTCAAGGTACCAGCAAGTAAAGCTCACTTTCTTGGTTCAAAAAGCCCCATGTGGCTACTAGCCATAGATTTTCAAAAGGTGACTGTGTTTCTTCACCAATCCTCCTAACTGCTCATTGTCTAGGAGGCTTAGCTGCATTTCGGTTATCATTTGGAAGAATTTCTGGATATGAAGTGACATAAAATGCAACTTTCTTACCTTGCCGGTCAGTAATAACAGATGGAATGTGTTTTGTGTTACCCTCCAGGGTAGCCAAGGGGACTGCCAATTGTACTCTGTCAAAAAATGATCTTGGACTCCCAAATTTAAAAAAAAAGAAAGAAAAGAAAAAGGATAAAGTTCAGGAAACTGTTGTTAGGTTCAGACTCATACTTGAATCCTGTTAGTCTTTATTCTTATAGAAGACTTTCATTTAAGATAGGTCACAGAAATTGTTTCTGTCTTTCTTTTCTTTTCTTTTTTGGTGCTAATTTTTAGCCAGCTGTGTGTCCTAGTGAGTTTATGGATTATTTTCTCTCTCTATCCTCTATGTAAGTGAAAGTGAAAGTATTAGTAGCTCAGTTGTGTCCAACTCTTTATGACCCCATGGACTATAGCCTGCCAGGCTCCTCTGTCCCTGAGACTCTCCAGGCAAGAATACTGAAGTGGGTTGTCACTTCCTTTTCCAGGATATCTTCCTGACTGAGGGATCAAACCCAGGTCTCTTGCATTGCAGGCAGATTCTTTACCATCTGAGCCACCAGGGAAGCCCTTAAATCCTGGTAATTTGATAACCTGTCTTTAATAAACAAAAGTGAAAGCAAGTTCTTTCTCCTCCTGGAATCTCACTCTCTCCTAGATTCCCAAGTGTTCTTTGGAACCGCTGTCCAAGCAGAGTTCTTTACATCAGAAAGGCAGCTGTCTATGAATAGCATTTATACAGAACAGACCTCTTCACTACCTCTTATCCATCAACATGCTGTCCTATTTTGCAAAGTGAATTATTGGAGAGGAGTATACTATGCAGTTACTATTTCTGTGAAAATTTAAAAAGCCTTACTACATGTATACTTTGAGCCAGCAATTCCAATTTCAGTAATTTTTCTAAAACTACCAAAGGTCTGTTGAATTTTACCTATATAGTTATCACAGAAGCAATAATGTTAAACATGCTTTTCCAACTTAATTATTATGTTTTATTATGTTGTCTAACATAAACATTCACTGTTTTACCGCCTTTCATTTTTCTTTTTTTTAATACCATGTACCTGCTAAGGAAACCAACTTTCTGTATTAAGTACAAAATGGAAAATTCGGTAATCTCCCTTGAATTATTATAGTGTATTAGCCTGTTTGAGCTGCCATAACAAATATGACAGAATGAGTGCCTGAAGCAACAGAATTTCTTTCTCACAGGTCTGGAGACTGAAAATCCAAGATCAAGGTGGTGGCAAGGTGGTTTTCATTCTGAGGCCTCTTTGCTGGGCTAGTCAGTGGCCGCCATCCCTCTATGTGCACTATCATCCCTTGCTTGTGTGTGGAGTGAGGGGGGAGAAGGGAGAGAGAGGGAGAAGAAGGGGGGAAGAGAGAGTTTTCTTCCACATCTCTTAATAAAGACACTAATCCTGTTAGATCGGGGCCTCACCCTCATGACCTCATTTAACCTTAATGACTTCCTTGGAGCCCCCTTCTCCAAACACAGCCAGCCTGGGGTTTAGGGACTCAGCATAGGAATCTGGTGGTGATGAGGGGTTTGGTGGGGAACAAACATCCAGTCTACAACATGCAGTTTCCTAGTTAGTAAAAGTTTTTCTCAATGAGACATTCTTTAGAGACGCATCTCATTGAGTCTCAGATAAGACTGTATAATTAGACCAAAGAAGCTTCTCACCACTGCCTGAAGCAAGTCCTCCTTGTAGCTGCTCACACATTCAGTCAGAAGTCTGGGCTCTACCCTTAACCAGCTATGCAACCGGATACGAGGCTCATGACCTTTCTGGATCTTGATTTCTATGTGTTTAAAGAGAAGGAATTAAACCAGATGTCTGCTCAAGTTTCTTTTAGCTCCAAATTTCATGCATCTGTGACTGTTTCTTGTAGCTCAATGTTCTCACACCTGTGATGCAACTGTCAGAAATGATAATATGGTAAATAACATATTTTGCAAAATTTGTAGTTGTAAAAATTGCATATTCAAACGATTTATGTGTGTGTACTGATTTTTTCACTAAGATCATTTATACTTATCATTCTGGATTATTGTTATATTCAACAGAATAAAGTATACAGAATTCCCTTTAATTCAGTCCTTGAAGTTGGACGCAAGTAGAATGAAATACAACTCAAATATAAAGGAGAAATTGGATCCATATTTGGAATTTCATCAAAAACAGGAACAGGGAGGAACATTCCAGGAAAATAATGTAATTCATTTTATGAGTATAATATTAGTGAACATATTTCAAAATCTGAGCCATATTAATACTTTTATATTAATATTTATTGCCTAGCAATTTCCTCCATATATGCCATAAAACAAAGACAGCTTTGTCTGATGAACTCCTAGTACCAATTATATAAACAAGTTGGTAAGGACATAAAAGGAAAAAGGAAAAAAGTTTAAATGTTGGATTTTACATCAACAGGTCTGTAAAAAACTCAAAGGTTGGAGGTTATCAACTTTGGTTTGACTCTTGGGTTAGTCTTCAGTCAGCTGGTCTTATAAAAGAACAATCTGCTGATGGGTATATTGAGGAAGTTGAAATAATCAGCCTCAGAAGGGGCTGCATTTCAGTAGTAAGTGAAATCATTCCTGGATTCAAGAGTCTAGAAAATTTCCATGATTATTAGAGACAAAAGTCTCCACTTAACTGTGTAGTGTTTTAATAGGTAGTTACTTTAAAAGACACTCATTAAGCAATTTCCATTAATAGACCACACTGGCCATAGATGGCTCAACTCTCCAGGCTTTCTGCGTGTGTCTTTTTATGTAGTATTTATAAATGTTTTATAAATCCTTTTTATATCTGCTTCTTGCTGCATCCCCTCAGTGCCTTGAATACAAAGTTCTTGTCCCAACAAACTCCGTGCCACAGCCAATGCAATTTTAAGCTACACTAGGTTAAATGAGATATTTAGAGGGTAAGAATCAGAGAACAATAAGGCACAGCACTTCTGTAATGAGGAAATAGGCTCACTGTAAGGATGAGGACATGTTCAAAAACAATGCTTTCAAGGTAAAGCTATTTCCAAAAGAGTTTAGCCTGGACAATTATCCAGATAAATGCAGCTGGAGAGATAATCAATTTGGAGAGGGCCAAGCAGAAACAGAAGATGTATAATTTAATTATCTGATTACATTATTTTCATAACTTCCATTTTACACGTAATTGCCAGCTATCTTTATGATTTTATAGTTTATAAAAGTAGTCAAATATTTCACAATGACCCATTAAAATGGAGAAAACTTGGGGGTTTGCACATGAATGTTTGAAAATTCCGCATCTTGCGCCAGCTGTTTCAGTCTTGGGAGAAGGACTTACCCAGCTGCCCCAAGAGGAGCTCTTGTTTAGCTGGCTTCAAGTTCAATACCCTCCCCCATCATCATTCTCCTGACATCACTCAAGCTTAAATAACTTCCAGGCTCTCTTTATGATAGCATTCTGTTTTATTTTGTCCACAAAATTATCACTGACTGATACTTTCTTGCTTGTTTTCTGTCTTTACTCATTAAAATGCAAGCTTTGTGAACACAAGGCTCTTTTCTCCCTGTTTATTTCTTAATTGAAATATACTCGATTTATAATGTTGCATTTGTTTTTAGAGTACAGAAAAGTGATTCAGCTCTTTATCATTATTAGCATTTTAAATGTTTACTGGGATATAGTTGGTTTACAATGTTGTGGTAGTTTTTGCTGTATAGCAAAGTGAATCAGGTATACATATACACATATCCACTCTTTTTGATTCTTCCCCCATGTAGGTCATCTCAGACTATTGAGAAGAATGCCCTGTGCTGTATAGTAGGTCCTTATTCATTATCTGTTTCATATATAATATGGTGTATGTGTCAGCCTCAGTCTCCCAATTCATCCCTGCCTCCCTCAGTTCTACATGTGTGCATATATATCCTTTTTCATATTCTTTTCCATTATGGTTTATTACAGAATACTGAATATAGTTCCCTGTACAATACTCTTTTTTAATACCTGTTTATCTGGATTTCCAAGGCTTAGAACAGTACATTGTACATAGTGGTGTCTTAGTCCATATTTGTTACAGGAATATCAAAAGAATGAATTAATAACAACCTTCAGTTGCCTCACTGCGCTTGAGGGTGGCATTGCCTACCTCAGAGCTGACCCAACCACACAAGAGGAAAATCCAATTTAAAATGTTTTGCCTAAGAAGTACCCAGGAAATATTCATTTCCCCCGCCCTTTCCCCGTTCCTTTTGTTTATTGCTTAATTGCAATTAATGAGAAAAAAGAAAGTTTCCACGCACTGGATTTTTTCCTCTTTTCTTTAATATGAAAAGACTAAATACATCTCCAGGAAATAGGGCTTGATTCCCAACTAACTCCCACCCTCCTCCTTTCCGTAAAACAGTTGTTTGGATTCTGAGATTCTTATTTTCTGCAGTGTGTGTCTATTTCTCTCGATGGTTCTGTTTACAGGAGAGAGATACCTCTTTAATTTGTGTTTATGTGTGTTGTTTTTCTTAGTCTTTACTCTTCTCTCTTTTTTTTCCCTTCCCTAAGAGAAGATAATCAGGTTCTCGTGTTACTACTAAGTGTTCTAGCAGATGGAAAAAGGTTGCCACATGAGGTCATTTCTGTGTGGATGAACTTGTAGACGCTGACATATCAGAGAGCATCTAAGGGAAATGTTATAGGGGCCATCAAGGCCGCTTCAAATTTCCTGATTGCATATATTAAAACAGGATAAGCTCCAATTACTGGAGTCCTCACTTCAATATAATGGAGAATTGGAGCTGTGTGTGGATTCTGATCTCTTGAAGCAGCCAAGTGTATCTGAAAATATGAAAATTAAGTTATCTATCTATAGTTGGAAGAGCCAGAGAGCTAAGCAACCAGCCCCTATCATTTTGGGCAAGAGAAAAGGGGTCATGAGAGTTCAATTAGGGTTTGTGGCTTTTCACCAAACACGGTGTAGACTTGAAATGCACAGCTTCGTATTTCTTTTTCCTGGTGATAAGTCAGATAAGATACGGAAACTTAGCCTTAATGGTTTGAAACCTTTCTATCTGTGATCATAAAGTGACCATTTACAAATTGGAATGCTTTACTGACCTGAGACCTGCTTGCTTCTGGACCTGTCACTACAAGGGGACTTCCAGCTAAAACAACAGCAGATTCATGCAAAAAGTTTCCCATCGTCTATAGAGAGGAGTGTACCAGAAGACAGCTGCTCAGAACAGCTGTCTACCCACACAGCCATCTTAGGGGAGAGTGATTAATGAACTCACTTGGGCAGCGAGGAGCCCAGTTCACTGATCCATAGTTGCAGCACAGGTATTGATGTGAAACTAATGAGAAATTTGATGCTCAAATTTGAATGTTTATTCCAATTACCAACCAACAGATCCAAATTTTTTTAAAGCTCAAAGCATTAACCTTTTGTTAAGAATGGGCAACATGAAGCTGTGGTTTTATACTGTGTGCTGGGACTTGCAAATTGATGTGACTGGAGTCTGTTTTGACAAATGGTATGCCTCCCATGCACATCACTTTCTTTAACTGTTAGGTTTTTAACCAAGGGAGGAAGGAAAAAGGACCAGTCCTGTGCCCGTCACACCGGCATCACTTAGCACTAAACACACAGATGTAATGAAAAGTCCCTCCCAAACCAAACAACAGGAACTGAGGCTGCATATGTCCGAGTGTAGAGTCCAGAGTGAGGGTACTGAGATTCTAGACTTTTTCCCTGCTCACCAGATCACATGCTCATTACTCTGCACAGCCCTGACTTTGACCTTTAAGAAACATTAACCCTTACTCGGGAGAAAGGGCAAGCATTACAAAGATGAGGGAAAAAAAGAATAAAATAAGAGATTTACTTAAGAGAATGAAGATATAAAGGCTAGCCAAGAGAAGGCTTTAAAGAGTTGCAGCAAGTATATTAGGTCTACAACATGCATATAGTGGATATTTGCTGCCCATCCATGCCCAGCATCCGTGGCAGATACTGTTAAATAATGCTCCCTTTTACATTAGCTAGGATCTGCTTTCAGTGTCGAGATCTGGACAGCACCACCAGTCAATCAACACCAACAAGGGAGGTGACATCCATTCGCTAGTCCAGAGTGGGAGGGCTTGAGACCCCCGCATGTGTCCTCTTGGCCCCCTCCCTCAGGCCTCCACCCACACTCACCTGTCACCTTGTGAGAAGGTCTTCCCTGACCACCTGATACAAACTCGCAGCTCCCTTCCTTACCTGGCACGCCCCAGCTCTCACCTCTATCTGAAACTTTCCATTTTCACTTATTTGTTTGCTTATCTGCTCCTTCTACACCCGGTCCAGAATGTTAGGCCCATGAGGGAAATGAATTCATCACTTTTGTTTGCTGCAGGGTCCCCAGCAACTCACTGGGTGTCTGACTCATAGTGGGTGCCCAGTAAATGGGTGAATGCACACAGAAGTGGATTTTAAGTAAAATACAAGCAGGGATGTCCTGTGGGAAAATAGTGGCTCTGCTCTATGAAACCCATTCATGCAGAAGTAGCTCAAGCAGTAAAAGTTTCTGAAAGTTAATTGCTACAAAGTATAAAGATCAAGTTCAATTGGACCCATCAAACAAGGTAATAGGTGGCCTTCTGAGATGGGAGACCTTTGAGAAAAAAGAACTCAGAATCTTTGTGTCCACCTGTCAGAAGAATGATAGAGGAAATCCATGAATCATACAGAAAATGGACTTGACCACCTCTGAGGTCCCTTCCAAATGTTCTGTAACTTATCTGTTCCTTCAGAGGTTGGATGTCATGGTTAAGGATTTATGTGGTTTCGTTAAAGCCATCACACGATGTCCACAGGCTTAAAGGAGGTTGTCATGAGATTCCAGCCACTGTTCCTTCTTGGGATAATGCTAAGAATATTCTTATTTCCATTCTTGTTAGGCCCTACTAATGGAGGCGTAAGAGTGATTTTGGTATATTCTTGCTGAGGTTATCGCAGTATGTAAGCTATATCCTCGAAGCAAGGGTCCTTTCAAAGTGGAGGGAAATATTTCAGACTATTAGAATCTCATTTAGGAAATGGCAACCTTATTGCATGAAATGAGGCCATGATGTGCAGAAAGAGTTAAATGTTCTTCCAGAAGAGCCTGACTCTAAGCCAGGATATGGCATTAAGCACAGAGAAAATTGGGCTGAATAATCCCTTTAGACTCTTTAAGGTGCTGAGCTGACATTTTGATACGTTGCAAGTTGGCAAGTCAACGTTTCATAGTTTATCTTCAAATTCCACATTTTAAAAGTCTTATTTCCTTCTTCTGAAAAGGCTATACCTGCAACCACCTTTAGTCCTACCTACATAAAATTAGATATCTTTTTTGTTCGTTCAGAACAGGGAGAATTTAATATTCCAAATTTTGTGAGAAAAGAAACCCCATTTCTGCCTAAAACCTGTGGCTTAAGTTTCATAATAGTCGCAGAATCTTGTAAAGACAATAAATTATGAAATGACAGCAAGATGTAAGACACTGCAGAAGCAGTGTTTTTGAAAATAAAAATGTAATGTATGCTTGAAATATGAATTTTAAAATCAGTTAGGGCTATTTTATGGGGTTTGATTACAGATGCCAAAATATAATCCTTTTTCTACTCTTCAGACAGGCTACTGAGACTGTTTCCCTGCTAAAATGTCCAAATTTAACTGAAAGCAAGTTTTCAAACCTGACTCGTGTGTTGTGATAGCTAAAGGAATATAAATCAGGGTGGGACTGGAAAGAAGAGTGCGAGTTTGAAAATTACTGTAGATGCTTGTGATAGTCACAACAGACAATCTGTAAAATCAGGTCTTGTAAGTCACATGTACATTAATTTTCTTCCCTTATCATGCAAACATCCTGTTCTCCAGAAAGTCTCCCCCATTCCTCAGCCTGTTTGCTTATCTCATGGCCCCCATTAGAATTCATCAGTTCATGCAACTTAACACAAGGAGAGTTATCTGCCCCTTGTTGCCATCCTTCCTGGGGGGTGGGCTTCATGAGAATTGGCTGTGTCCATCAGTATTTAAGTATCTCCAGCTCTGAAATAAAGTAAGGTCTGCATAAAATTTGCTGAATATACGAATTATGTTTGAGCTTCCTCTACTATAGGCTCTACGGTACTCTTGAGGCTCAGGTATGCTTGAGTCTCCTCTACTGGAGAATCTGCCACAAGGATTCTCCGGCCTGGGTACAATCACCTCAACTACTGTGGCTCCTGTTCTAGCCCATGACTTACTGGGACACACAGTCTCTAGGTTTCTGACCCAGAGACCTTCAGTAGAAGGAAGACTGAAAAGTAATAAAAGTGGCCAGTACTACACTTAGCACCTCTGATATCTTACAGGAAGTTTCAAGAGCTGCTGGATAGGGCATGGATAACCATCAGCCATTGGCTCACGAGTAAGTTTGCTTGTGTGGAAACCTGATTGCCTCCAATTTGCAAATGGGAAGGATTTAGGCCCAAGGATCTCTAGCTGCTTCCAGAACTTCCTAGTGCCACCCATGAGTGTGGTTACACTGCTAACTCTATTTTTTTAATTACTGTGCACATCCAAGGATGTACCATGTAACCAAAAGTCCACAGCCCTGTATATCTGTAGCAGAGAATATCCTTTACCAGATAACAAGAATGGGATTTTCTAGCAACCTATATGGTCAAGTTTTCATGTATCAACTAAGGATAGGAGGAAACCTACCTGGACAGAAGACCTTAGCTTCGGAATAGTCCTTTTTTTTTTTTTTTTGCAAAGTATATAAATACCACTATATTCACTCTCTTCCTTAAGAAGTGGGATAAAGTTAAAATAGAAATTTCTAACTGTGCAGCGCCGCCCATAGCCTCTGTGTCTTCTAAGTTGTTGACATCTGAAAGACAATTTCTCATTTCTGTTTCCCAATCTTCTTCTGCCTAGCGTCTGTGTATGTACGTAGTGGAGTCCAGATTTGAAAGGCTTCCTTTGAAATGTGTGCTGTCTCACACATGCGCGTGCACACATACACACACACACACACACACCCCCTTGAAATAAAGTGCCTGATCCCTGCTTTGGTTAGCCCCCTCTGGTGGGTCAGGGGTCCCTCTCTGCGGAGAACGTCCGCGCACCAGCAGTCATGCGGAACCTGTTTCTGACCGGCAGCCGGTGCGCTTGAAAGGGAGCGCCATAGCGATGGGCTGACCTTCCGGCCCAGCAGCCGGAAGGGAGCCCCGTGGGGATCTCCTAAAGGGGATGTTTCTGCCTTGGTCACATCAAGGTTGTTCAGTTCAGTGGCTCTGTTTTAAGTGTTCCCTGTATTCTCCACTGACCACTGGAAAAGGCGGTTTTGTTTCCTCGCCCCAGCTTCAGAGGCATTAAACTCTTCACCTTGACTTTTCTTGGAACTGCAAAACTAGGAAAGGACGAGAAAAGAAGAGCTGAAAGAGGTAACGAAGACCTTTGGCACCCTTATCATACGGGTAACCATCGTGCTCCCGGACCCGGCCTATCAGGGAGGCAATGGGCTGGCTACACAAGAGTGGCCCTCTTTACAACCCCTTTGGCCCTTTTTATATGCAGGGAATTTTAAAACTGCTACGCGTTTCTGCCTTTTTTCATCAGGGATCTCTCCAAACAGTTTTGAGAGTGGTGGTGGGAAAAGAATTCTTTTCAATTATGGATACATTTCAGAAAATCAGTGACCTTAATACTCTCTGCATGGTGAGATATTAGGGCGCAGGACTGACCAAAGGTGTGCTGAAAGTGCAGATAAATACTGTTTTTCCTAAAGAATACACATATTTAGCATTATTTTATTTAGCTTGACAAAGTCAGCACTTCAAAGACACTTCTTAGGAGCTTTAAAAGATTAAATATTAGCCTTTGGACAAAGGATCCACGAGCTTGCATTTCATGTTGAACAATTATGGGCCACATTTCCTTTAAATGTTTCAGAGAGACGGTTAAATTTTGAAGGGGAAGCTTTTCTATTTGAGCTGTGTGAACAAAGGCAAGTTTGTATACGGGAGGGCGGCCCAGGGGATTTCTGCTAAGACAGATGAAATGATTGTGGTGAAATCAAACCACCTCGGCAGCCTCTTTGTCCAGGCTGTGCACCCTCCCGGGTGTTCTCCTTTTGCCTGGGAAAAAGTCCGCCGGTGGTCAAGCGGAGGTGGGTCAAATGAAGCCAGGCTGAATGTGCGCATTGACCTCCAGGGACCTTGAGGACGATGAAAAACAGACAATGAACAGAGAAGCGCTTTGAAAATGGTGAGATGTTATTGTTATTACAATTATGATCTTTAAATCCGCAAGACGTGTTCCTGGAGAGTTTGCTGTAGTTCCCTTCGCTGCGGGAGAAAGTAACCTGAAAGGTGGGCACTTTCTTATCTCTCTGTATCTTTTTGAGTTGAGCTCAAATATGACAAAATTATAAAGTTCATTTTTGGTTAAATTGTCTGAGAGAAGTGGCTGTTCATTCAACACATTCAGTTCAGAAATTGATGAAACAATTTCATGATAGCTATGAGGAACTGATACCGAGTTGGAAAGAAAAATCACACCAAACACTGAGTCCTTTTACAGTGACTCATAGAATCCTCAGTACCTCGGAAGTAAAGATGTACCCCATTTGACACACAGCATAAATCAGGAAGATAATGTTGACCCCCACAGGCTGAGGAGGTGATGTAGGATTAATAACTACTGCAAAAGTATTACTGGACTAGCTTGCCCCAAGGAGTGACAAACTTGGAGCCATCTTCCTTAGCAAATGGAAAAACTAAAGTTGCTGTTGCCTGAAATTCCAGTCCAAATGAATTTATATTTGGATCTGATGATACACCAGGATAAGTCCCCAACTAACAGTCCAGTTCCCCAACTTCTCAGTAACATCTGTCCAATTTTAACTTGTGGGTGGAGGTTGAAACCATGCGAAATCCTGTGGTTACAGTAATTTCCACCAGGAAACCATGAAACAACGAGTGGTATGCAAATGAAGAATTTTCAGTACCCTTTTTTTAATTTCCAAGTTGGAAATTGAGGTTTGGTAGTACACAGGGACTAAAGTGATGAACTCCAAACACAGCTCTGGAAGTGGAAAATTTGAAAGTTTCCTTTGCCCTGACAAGTGTTTTTAGTTTGTTTTTGATTTATATGATTTAGTGTCTGGGAGAAAGTCTTTCTGAGAGAAAGCAAGGAGAAGACGGTAGTGGATTCCTCACTTCCCTCCCAGACATGACCCTGACTGTTAAGAGCTATCATTTCCTCAGTAAGTCCTTTCATTGCCCTGGATCCAGACCACAATCTGCAAAACAGGCATTATTATTATTCCCATTTAAAAGTTGTACTAAATGAAGGTTCGAGCAAACACTCAGACTTTAGAAACTGACACAACACTTCAGAAACGCAATCTTTCTTCTTTCGCAAATGGGACTTCGGCTCTGTCCTCCCCTCTGCTCCACTCCTGATACTGTTCTGACAGTTTCGGCCTTTGGAGACCCCGGGGGAGATCCAGGTGGGGAAGAAAGGACGTGGACGACTCCTCTCAGACCGGGTTTAAGCGTGTTCTCATCCTCACCCACACAGCATTAGCGCTGATGTTGGACTCATGGCAAAGGGGGCGTTTTGCAACAGTTTGTTCTCAAGGCTGGTGGCCTCCAGTCAGGGCTTATCTCTAAGTTACTTCTCAGGAACGGGGCCAGATCGATACTGTATTCTTTCAGACCTCTCTAAACCCAGCGGGGAAGGCAATCACAGCCGGGCGGCTCCCTGCACCTTCTGGAGCGGATCAATACCCCGACAGCGTGGAGCTTTGTTCCTTCCCCAGCTCTAAGATGTTCTGCATGCTCTACATGATTGCTTAAAGGCTGGCGTTCCCTTCCCCCTGGATGACAACGCCACTCCCGCCCTCATCTTCCCTAATACTATCACTATAATTGCCTTGACATGAAATAGCAGCACAAACCCAGCGCCTGGGCTTTGAGGGGTTTTCTCTTTTTTGAACATCTCTATTAGTAAGGGCTGTTGATTTGCCTTTAATATGTAGTCGGAGCTTTAATGCAAACCTGTACTTATTTACACTGCTTTGCGAAACCCACTGAGATGATTTTACCTATGGGAATCATATAGGGACTGTTTCAGGGGAGAGGGAGATATAAACTCCTAAGCCCAAGAATATTAGCTTAAACTTTATGCGGCTTGAAGCCCATTATAGCTACCCCATACCGCCACAGAAATTGTCTTAGAAGAGCTCTGTGTCTTATTTACTTTTTAAATGATGCTGGGTAAAATGAAATATTTATTTTACTGTTTTTCAGCCAACATTCCAATAAGTGGTAAATAACACAAAGGCTCAAGAGATCCTGTTTTTCCAATTCCTGTTTCTTGCTGTTGCCTGCTAAGTAAAGTTACTGATATGCTGAGTCTTTACCATACACATGACTCCTCAGTGCTCATCTCCCTCCAAATACACCAAAACAATAAAAAATAAAATATAACAAATATATTATGTGATAGCATTGAAATAGAGAAGTTTAAATGAAAACTCATTACTTTAGCGTAAGGAATAAAAGTCCAGCACTTTAGTCTCTTTCTGTTGGCTTCAACCACATCCCTTGAGCTTCTTCCCTGTTGCTATGCCCCTATCCTGGGTCCCAGCCTCCATTATTGTTCTGTTGTTGTTTCGAGACTTCTCCATGCTGTTCAGCTTGTCCCTTCCCCTTAGACACATGTAACTCTTGGCCTTTCTTTGCCCCTTTAAGTCCTTCACACCCTTCAAGATCTGGTGCCCGTCTCAGCCCCTCTGGGAACCACCGGAAACAGTCCGACCCAGTGCGTCACAGTGGAGCACTGCCGATCATGGGCTATGAGTCAGATTGCAGGACAGTTGGACATTTGCAGTCAAAAGCAGCTGAACTTCCAAAGTTTGCCAAAGATTTTTTAATGATAATTGGGGTGATGGATATTGACAATTATTAACTGGTCAATTGAGACATGAAAGTTCAAGGTTATCCTTAATCTTTTTATTCTTTCACTGGTATGCTGATACATTTCTAAGAATAATAGAAAGGGGCAGGGCCATCCAGCCTTAATTACACCTTCCTTGAAACTTGTCTTAGAGAACTTGTAGGTCACTGAAGATCACCCACTGGTAGTGTGAGATATCTAAGATGTGCTGTAACACTCCCCAGTGGATCATTTTTATTTGTTAGGTCATCCACACACTCAGTGGGATTCCCACATGGTGCAGTGGTAAAGAATCCATCTATCAATGCAAGAGATGCAGGCTTGATCCCTGGGTCGGGAAGATTCCCTGGAGTAGGAAATGACAACTTCTTCAGTATTCTTTTCTTTTTCTTTCTTTCAGTATTCTTACCTGGAAAATTCTATGGACAGAGGAGCCTGGTGGGCTACAGTCCATGGGGTCACAAAGAGTTGGACACGACTGAGCTACTGAACACACGCACACCACAGGCTCAACACTATGCTTTGTATATATCATTAGGCACTGAACAAATACTAATTAATGTGTTAGCTGGTTGGAGTCATCTTTTAATAGAAACCAAGTATGTCTGTGGGCTGTACATGCACTGTGGCCATGAAAAAAAAAAAAGGAGGGAAATAATTTACAGTGTATCCAGTATTGCAAACTAATTAGATGAATTGTCACTTCTGATGGCAGATACACCAAGCAAAGTTGCTTTAGTTAGTAGTTTGCTTAATTTAATACAGAGTCCATTTCAGGTTGAATATTTAAGTACAGCTTCTGAATACACTGGACTACTAAGATATATAATTAAAAAGTCTAGCTGAAGCATTCTGATGCTTTAAGCTGTTTCATATAGCTGAGAAAAGAAAGCAGGTGTCAGACACTTGACTGTTTTATCCGGGAAAAAAAGAATTGATTTTACCTGGTGGATGAAATCAGAATGACAGCCACATAACAATGCAGTGTTGCAAAATACAACATGTAACATATATAATGTGTGCAGAGGAGAGAAAGAAAGAGAATGATACAGAGTAAATTATTCCTACTTCATTCATGTAAGTTGATTACAACTGAATTAACATGCATTTTCAAGGGCATATTATATTATGGCTAAAGAAGTTACAAGCAACATGTGCAAGATTTTATGAAATTTATTTTAAAAGCATCTGTCTGAGATAGTGATGCAGACAATGAAAGCATAATGGAGGACAAAAGTCATTATACAGAGGACGGTAACTGCTGAACAGTGAAACCACAGCAATTTAGAAAGTTAAAAGAAATTAAAATTCAAGTTCTGTATTTAATTGTTAATGTAATACATTTTCAACAAGGTAAAGACTTCCTTCCCTCCTCCTTCTTTTTTTTTTTCTCATCCTTCTTCCTGCCTTCCTCTCTCCTGCATTTCTTTTTTTTTTCTCTCCTGCATTTCTGTCTCTGACTCTGTCCTTTGTCTCTCTCCAAGATCTGCTGTTTCTATTTCTCTGCCTCTGTCTCTCTATTTGTCACTTTGTCTCTGTTCCTGCCTCTGTCTCTCCCTCACTGTGTCTTCCCTGTATGTCTCTCTCTTGAATTCTATAAAGAACACTTTGGTAACAAAGTCATCAATTTGGGCACTTTTATGACATGGTGGGAAGAGACTGGCTGATACTTTGCAATCTATGACCTTGAGAAGCTACTTGTTTTCGTGATAATTTTCTTTTACTATCATAGTGCTAATTCAAGCTGTCTACCTAGTATCCCACTCCAACTTGATAATAATATGCTGCATAAACTTATTTTAGCTCATAGAAAAAAAAGTGCTATACCAAATGAGAGAATCATTGATATCACCGTTTCCTTAAATCCCTCATATTTCTTGTCCATTATTCATTACTATTGCTACTCAGTGAACATCCGCTATGAGCCAGGCACAGATTTTTAAAATGTCTTTGGATGGCTAAAGATCTCTATCAGTTGAATGTTTACACGTGTATGCTCAGTCACTCAGTTGTGTCTGACTCTTTGTGACCCCGTGGACTGTAGCCTGCCAGGCTCCTCCACCCATGGAAGAATACTGGAATGGACTGCCATTTCCTCCTCCAGTGAATCCTCTTGACCCAGGGGTCAAACTGGTGTCTCCTGTGTCTCCTGCATTGGTAGGTAGATTCTTTACCACTGAACTACCTGGGAAGCCCATCAACTGAATGTACTTCATTGTTTATAAGAATACCATGTTTAGCATAAAGACTTTCATTTGAATTTTCCCCCATGTCTACCTGGAAAGTGTTTTCATCTTCATGCTAGTAATGGCATGAGTTTAGCATTTAATATTTAGTTTGGGGCATTTTTAAGCATAGAAAATCAAGCTGGCTTAGATTAGCCATTTTCAATCCAAAAAAGTTAACTTCTGGAGAAAAATTCATCTAACAATGTAATTGTTTACCTAGCCAGACAAACTTCAGTATTTTCTGTGACAGGACCATAGATGCACAGACAATGTATTGAACATTGTCTTTAGATTATTTCCCCCACTTTCTAACTTTCTAAAGTTATATCAGGGCCATATACTTTTCAAAATAAAATTTTGTTTTTTAAAACACTAGACTTATAGAAGCTTGTAAAAAATAGTACAATCAATCTACAATGAATGAATGAATGAACATTCAATTTGTCATCTTCCCAGAATTAGGTCAGACTTCCTGGTCCTTCTCATGTCTGGCACCAGCTAGAGCCTCACCTGCTCAACTTTCTTTAGGGGTTCCCCTGAGTTGCTCAGGGTTGATAGTCTGCTCGACTGAATCACAGAACTCCCGAGAACTCTTTACATATAATTGCAGTTTTATTCTAGCAAAAGGATGCACACTAGAAACAGCCCACAGGCAGGCCTGGGAGAGCCCCATGTGCAGTTGCCATTGTCTCTGGGGTCATCTTAACCGCTGGCACATCAGGGTGTGACAATACAGAGGACCAGAGAAGCTTGCTCAGGCTTCAGTGCCCAGAGTGTTAGTGGGCCTTCACTAAATAGACATCATCACTTAAATTATCGGTCAAATGACAGTATCCAGGCCCTGTCCTCTTCCCAAAGAATGGGTGGGTGCAGAGTAGCTCAAAGCCCCACCCTCTAGTTACCTGATTGATCTTTTTGGCTTGACTCTCTACTATCTTGAGTAATTTTGTTAGCATAAACTATGTAGGGGTTCACCATGAGTCACCTAGTTAGCATAAACAATCAGATGTGGTCCAAGGGGACCACCAAAAGTAAAAAAGACAGATAATCCCAAGGCTATAAAGAGACACTCCTAAAGATAGGAAGTTCCAAGTGTTTAAAGTAGACCCCCGAGGACCCAGGGACAAAAGCCAGCTAATGTCTTTATTATACAGAAATATTATTTTGCTGAACCATATAAGATATAAACACCTAAGTGTTTCCACATGTTTCTCTTGTAAGAGCAAGGATATTTTCATAGTAGAATACAACATTTACAATAATTAAAATGTAATTATTGAAACTAAAGAAATGAAATACATATAAAATAGTGTTATCTAATACATAGTACAAATTCAATATTTTGCAGTTGTCTCAACTTTTTTTTCCTTTCAATTCTGTTTCCAATCTAAAATCACATATTTCACTTAGTTGTTCATCTTATTACTTTTTTAAAAACAGAAACCATTCCTTAGCTTTAGTCTTTTCTTTCATGACATTTGATAGTTGGGAAGAGTATAGACTAGCTGTCTATACTGCTTATTTGAAAAGGTGCTTTTAAATAAAGGTGTTTATTTAAAAAGCCTCCCAATTTGGAGTTGTCTGATTGTTCCCTCATGATTTGATTCAGATTATTCATTTTCTGGCAGGATTACTGTACAGGTTTTACCCTGTCCTTCTCTGTGAACCATATCAGGAAGCACATGATCTTGATTTAGGTTGTTTATACACTTTTTCTACTGTAAAGATCTCTAATTATTTTTTTTCTCTGTAATTAATAAGAAATCCAAATGGAGATACTTCTAGACTATGTGGACACACTATTCTTTAACAAAATCTCACAATAGTTTTAGGATCCATTGATGGTTCTTATCTATATTAATTATTACCATAGTCATCGCAAAATGATGATTTTCTAACCCTGTTTTTCCTCTGATATTTGTTACTTGCTAGAAAAGAGCTTTCCCTTCACTCCTTTGTATTTGCTTATTTAACTTTTAGCATCAAAGTCTGGATTCTTTTATTATTTTTTTTGCTGTATTGTTATGATTCTGCTAAATTTTCACCTGTGAATGAATGTATGTGTTCAGCAATAATTCACAAGCCACTATATGTGAAATGGTGGGATTTAGGAAATACTAGTTTGTATCTCTTACAAATAAGAAAGTTGTCACTTGGAAACAGTCAGAATAGGAATCCTTCATTTAATTCCTAACTTTTTAGACCTTCTCAATATGAATGTTGCAATATACATTGTTCATTTCAAACAAGCAAATAAATAAGTGTACAAAATCTTTGTAGTTATAACTGTAATTTTGCAGAGAATGAGCTTTTGTTCAAACGATCACAAAAACTGATTCAACTGGTACTCCAAAACATATCCCTATTGAGAGAGGAACTGAACACATCCTTAAAGGTCAACTGGTTTTAAAATTATACCAGTCTGTTTCATTCAATCATTATGCAGGGATTGCAATGGGAGGATGAACATGGACCTCCTGAAATTCACCATGTTCAGTGAGGTAAGCCATGGTGTATAGAGAGCTCTACTGGATGTGAAGCTTCTGACACAAGAGGGAAAAGGGAAAGGGTTTCCTTTTACCCGCTGCCTGATTGTCAACACTGGCAACTCCACCATCATGTTTTCTTCCCTGGCATCTCAACTAGACTCCACCCTCCTTAGTAGCATGTGTGTAAGAGAGTTCCCTCTTCTGAAGATTTGGTAGAGCACGTTGATTAAGGTATACATCCTTCCCTACGAGAAGACTTGCAGAGCAGGTTATCAGGAAAGAGGATGGAGGGAACATAAAGATGCTGGGTGTCTACTGGGAAGGAAATTATCTATTGTGAGGCGAGAGGAGGCAGACACCCCAAGACAATAGAGCCTGCCTTCCAGCCTGGTCACTGGCTAATCTGGCCACACTTTAATAGATGCTTTCTGGAGACCGTGCCCTACACCAGTGCCCTACTCCAAGGGATGCTTGGACAGAGTGAGGCACATGGCAATCATTCAGAACAACATGTATTCAGACGTGCCTAAAAACTGGCCTTATAGCTGACCATACAGAATTTCTGCTTTCCATACCCAGCTCTATTGTTCTTTTTGTCCATGGTGCTCCTCTCCTTCTAACATGTCATACAATTTGCTTATTACAGGGATAATTTATTTCTCTATCCTGGAAGACAACTCTTACCACTCCCATCCCTCCCCCAACTAGAAAGTAAGCACCAAGAAGGCAAGTATTCCTGTTTTATTCCTGGATATGTGTTGGGCTCTTAGGATATAGTAGGAGCTCAATAATCTTTGTGGAATGAATGAATGTCTACATTGCAGATAAAGTGTTCTCTCATTTTCCCTTAAGATGAAAGTCTGTAACTTAAATTCTTTGTTTCTATCATTTTAAAATGGGACAATTGGACACACACCAGGTTTTCTCATTAACATCAAGTTAATTCTCTACTTAGACATTTCCTGCTGTTCTTGGATATTTTGCAGACAGTAGTGTCTCTTATTGTTGTTATTGTTTTACTAAGTTCATATATAAGACACTGAGCTGGATATTTTTTTTTCTTTTTTTTTTTCATTTATTTTTATTAGTTGGAGGCTAATTACTTTACAATATTGTAGTGGGTTTTGTCATACATTGACATGAATCAGCCATGGATTTACATGTATTCCCCATCCTGATCCTCCCTCTCACCTCCCTCTCTACCCAATCCCTCTGCTGGATGTTGGCTGGATGTTTTTATGGTATAAACTTCTCTTCAAAGATGAGTCTATGAGTCAGGTCACCTTTCAGAAGTGGAAGAGATGATGCTACTTCCACAGATGACAAACCTACTCACAGGGAGTGTGGTCTTTGGGGATCTCATTTATTCAAAGTCCATAAGGCTATGAGTGTTTATAAAATGCAAAATGAGACCAGTGTAATCTCAATTTAGCGGCACATGCCTTTTAAAATCACAGTCATTTGCTTACATATCAGCTTCCCTGGGGATACCCGCCTCTCTTAATGGGAGAGCAGCTCTGTTAACCCTTGTTGACAAGGCAGGAACACATACTCTGCAAAAAACTGTGCGTTTCCTGTCCAAGGGTGTTCCAAGGTCTGGGCAGTAATGTTTTGGCTTTTTGAACATTATTGACAACCTGGAAAAAATGGTTGCTCATTGCATCTCACAGAGCCAAGTGTAGTTCTTAAACCTTCTACAGTTTAGCTTAAATTAACACCTTCAATGCAATTCAGAAATTCCACACAACTAGAGACTGAAGAAGTTAGTGCCTATGAAGACTTCTATGAGTTAACTTAAGAAGCTCTTCAGAAGTTCACCCTTTGCTAGGAGCATTCAGTTAGGAACTTAAGATAACCTGTTTGTGAGTATTAGAATAATTTTAGAGCCTACACAGAGTTTCCTAGTATGATTTTGAGTGAGGCCTAGAAGATCTAGTTTCCTGTGTGTATGTGCAATACTCTGTGAAGAGTCCATAGATTCCATGTAGTTCTCAAAGAACTCCATGATCCCTATGCAAAGAAAAAAATGCAGATTGTGTGTTAAAATCACTAGGTTTTATCTGATGTCTTTGGAAATGATAACAAAAATGGTGGAAACTGACTATTTCAAGGCCAGAAAGAAGATGTACCAAGACAATGAATAGGGAAGAACAAGGAAAAAACCCCAATTTGTTGATCCATGGTGGAGTTTTCTGAGAATAATTGTCTTTTTATGCAAAATGAACTTAATCACATTTGCCTTGTTCACAAACTTGTTCAGAGATTGAGTGAGGGGTATGTGGAACGGTCTTTATAGCTTATAGTTATCTTTATTATCACATGCACATCATTATGTAGATCATGTCATCTGCGTTATGTGTGTGCATGGAACTATATGAACAAGTTAACCCAGATATGATTGCTCTAAGATCTCTAGTTGCTTCAATTCTGTAATTTTGAAAATATTAACCTTTTCAATGACTTCTAAACTTGCCCAGAAAGTACACATTTTCCAAGACAAACTCCTCCAGTTCTCTGAGGTTTTGTAAGTATTAGTAGATTTTACTATACTCCTAGGTTGTTCTGAAAAGGTATGTGCTACATCATTGATAAACACAACCTGCTGTCAACTTATTTTCTCCCTCATTTTCTCTACTATATATATATAGTAGTATATATATGTATATATACTTCAACTCCTAACATTTTCTGTTTTACTTTTTAGGAAGATACAATCAACAGCTCTTCACCATCCTTAGAAGGTGGATGTGGTATAAGATGCAACATATTATTTTTAACCTACTCTACCAATAATTGCAGTGTAATGTGAGAATTATTAGAACATAAATATATAAAAAGTTTGCGGGATCACCCAAAAGGGGACAATTTATGATTCAAGAGTGTTAAAATCTCAAAAAGGGTAGGAACATTCTGGACAGAAGATTAGGGTTAAGGTTAGGGATAGAAGATACTATCCCCCACGCAAGTAATCCCTGAAAATCTCTTCTGTGCCAGGCATTGACTTCAGGTTTGGAGCATCAGAATCTACTCTCTAATATAGAGGATAGGAGGCTTCCATGGTGGCTCAGAGGGTAAAGAATCTGCCTTCAATGCAGGAAACCTGAGTTTGATCCCTGGGTCAGGAAGATCTGCTGGAGAAGGGAATGACTACTCACTCCAGTGTTTCTGCCTAGAGAACCTCATGGAGAGAGGACCCTGGTGGGCTACAGTCCATGCAGTCGCAGAAGAGTTGGACACAACTGAGCAACTAACACTTTTACTTACATAGAGGATAGAGAGAGAAAATAATCCCTAAACACATCAATTCCTCAAATGTTCTTATATGGTGATAATTTTTCAAAATAATGAGAATTATCTGCTTTGAGACAGAGATATGTAGAAAATAAATTAACATTTGTTTATTTAGTTGTGCCAGGTCTTAGCATTGGTACACCAGATCTTTGGTCTTTGTTGCATCAGGTGGGATCTTTTCATTGCATTATATGGGATATTTAGGTGTAGAATGTGGCATCTAGTTTCCTGACCAGATCGAACCCAGCCCCCCTGCAATGGGATCGTAGGATGTTAGCCACTGGAGCATCAGGGAAGTCCCAAAAAACATTTTATAAGATGATCAGAGCACACACCCTTGAAGAGGTGCTATTTGAAAAGATACCCAGTGTATGAAAAGGAGACAGTCCCTCAAAGACAGAGGAAAAACTCCCGGAAGCAGAGAAAGCAAGAAGCATAGTGTCAGTGTTTGAAAAATAGAGAAGCAAGAAATGTATCAGTGATTCATGCTTATTTGGAGGAAGATCAGTCTGGGAAGGTAGGCTAAGTCCGTACATTTTGAGCTTTATTTGAAAAGCTTTTATTCAGAAGCTTGTCATGAGGGGATTTTACATTTTGGAAGATCACTCCATGAGCAGCAAAGGGCATGGCTGAAGTCAGAGTGCTGAGGATCCAAGGCACTTCCCTGGGGGAGGTGACAGTGGTCTAGGCGGGAGGAAATGATGATGACTGATGAAGATGGAAGGGGCGGGAGAGCCACTGAGGCTGGAAGACTGATCACTGGGAATGCTGGGACAGGGAGAATAGCCAAGAATAATTCTGAGGTGTCCAACTTGAGTGACAGTACGGAGGATATTGTCATCATTGGAAATGTGCGCTATCAGGTATGAAGATACACAGTCCTGCTGTATAGCACAGGGAACGATAATTCAGTATCCTGTGATAAACCATGATGGAAAAGAATATAAAAATATATACACTAGTATGTATTTAATATATACATTAAACTAATATACATACATATATATATGTGTGTGTGTGTGTATATGTATATGCATGCTAAGTCACTTCAGTCATGTCCAACTCTTTGTGACCCTATGGGCTGTAGCCCACCAGGCTACTTTATCCATGGGATTCTCTAGGCAAGATATACATGTAACTAAATCACTTTGCTGTACAGTAGAAATTACCACAACCTTTTAAGGGCTTCCCTGGTGGCTCAGAGGTTAAAGCATCTTCCTCCAATGCGGGAGACCAGAGTTTGATCCCTGGGTTGGGAAGATCCCCTAGAGAAGGAAATGGTAACCCACTCCAGTCTTCTTGCCTGGAGAATCCCATGGATGGAGGAGCCTGGTAGGCTACAGTCCACGGGGTCATAAAGAGTCGGACACTACTGAGCGGCTTCAATTTAAATCAACTATACTCCAATAGGAAAGGATTGAAGTTGTGGAAATATAGGTGTATCTGACACATAACTTGGAACTGAAGAGGCAAAACATATCACTGACAGTAGCTAAAATTAGATATTCAAGCACAGTAACTTCTGCATTAGAATGTGAAATTCCTGAGAGCAAGGCCCCTGTTTTCTACATTGCTGCATCCCTTATATATAGGTAAATGCCTGGCATGTAGGTCCTCACTAATTATCAACTAAATGGATTAAATCATTGAATTTGGGAGAAAGGCACATTGACAACAAATTATTGGCCACTACAACAGTACCAATTTATGTGTTGCTTTTTAACATCATGAAGTGAATGGATGGGATTTTCTTCAAAACCAAAGAATCAACTTTACTTGAGTTCTATGAATGAAGACTAGTCTTTTTTTTTTTTTTTTTTAAAGACAATAGATCCTTCACATTTATTTTCCCAATCTCTATGGGTCCCATTCTGGTGCTTTAGCATGAGTTCTCTCCCATATCTCTACCAAAACCAACTTCTTAAAACTAATAGCTGTATGTTAATATTAAGAGTGTGATGATTTTATTTTCACAGAAGACAGATAGTTACTCCAAGGACCAAATTACTGATAGTGAAGTTTCAGGCATTGATAATCTGTAAGCAGTGTAAAATGTGGGCTAGAATAAAAGGTATTTTGGATTTAATTCACATGTCATGGGAGGCCATTGAATCTTCCTGTGACTTGGTTCCTTCATCTGCAAGTATTATGAACTAACTGCCTTGCTTCTCTTTTCAGTGGGATATTGCCAAAATACAATGTTGATGTAGGAATCATGCTTTCTTGGTCTCATTTTATTCCTAGAACTTTATAAAGTAGTTCTCTGTGCATGAAAGTTCCTTAGTTAGTACTTTTGACCCCAGTTGAAGTATTTCAGGTGAGATATCAAAGTTTGTCCTGATTAACTGTAAAAAAAAAATCATTCCTACAATAACATGATTCATAATATGGGTTCATAGAAGTAATTTAATTGGTGATGAGAATATTCAAAATCAACTCATGTTTAAGGCTTTTCCAAGATGACTGACTGAAAGCTTTATACAATGTGCATATATGAAGTTCTAAGAAAGGATTAGCATAAACGCCAAGATTTTCTGGAAATTTCTGTTTTTCTTTTGGTTTTAATATAAAGGACAGAGATATACATTTATTTCTAACCAACACACACTTTTAAACATTTACCATGTTTTTTAACTAAAAAAAAAAACTGAGAAGACTTGCTGGCTCAAAAAATTAAGGGATTGTGTGTGTGTGTGTGTACGCAGGTGGATGCACACATATGTGCGTGTGTTTGTGTGTTTGGAAGCAGCAAGGAGATAAACAAGTAATTACAGTACTCTACTAAACATGCTATTATTGAGGTGGGCACAAAATGTGGTAAGAATACAGGGGAGAAGCCATCAGTTTTCCAGAGGATCCAGGCTTTACAGCTCACTCTGCCCCTTCCCAGGCATTTATGCTAACAGTAAGTCGGAAGGGACCACCAGCACTGCCAACCTGTGATAGGACCATCTTTTCCTTACCTCTTGCCTCCATCAACAGATGTCCAGAGGGAGCACCAAAAAATTCGTTTGTAGTATGAGAAACAGGGAAGTGGTTATTTTGGAGCCTGTAGGTGACTCAAAAGGAAATACAAAGTGGGCTGGTGATGTGCTGATCCTTGCTGTGGGTGCTGTTTCCATGGGTGTTTTCAGCTTATAAAAACTCACCGTTTCTTTCACATATGATCATTTACATGTTTCAATGCCATTCTCCCATATCACCCTGCCCTTGCCCTCTCCCAGAGTCCATTTCTGTTGAGTATGAAAAGTTATACACATCTTAGGCCAGGTTCCAAATTTTTTATGTTTAATTGAAAGAGAGAGAAACTAGAATCCTTAGAGTTTTGTGTGTCCGAATGAGACTTGCCTGCTCAGCTCCCACAGTGCCATGGGCAGGAACAAAAAGAGGCCCCAGAACTGTCTCCTGAAAAGATACTCCTGATCAGACGCACTTTCTAAAGCATCCTACAGCTTCCCCTGTTATTGTCCTTGACTCATTCAGGACTATTTATCTACTCCCATTTTGCTGGATGACTGTTGTTTCTTTTTCTCTCCCCATCTCCACCGACTTAAAGGCTAGATCTCGTCTCTTCCACATACCTTTGCCCACTAAAAAATTTATCTGCAACCTAAAAGTTGAGAGTTATGTTTTATTGAGCGGGGAATTTTTAGGATTTCAATGCTAGGAGGCTGCATCTCAAGAAAACCTGAGAGAACTGCTCCAAGGAGGCAAGGGGAGAGGGGAGGTAGGTTATATAGGGATTTTGAAACAAATGGCAGGAAGTAGGAACAAAAAAAATTGTTGTCACCTATAGAAAACTAGAAATCTCAAGTTATGGAATTTAGCTCTTTTCCACGTATGGGAAGGTGCAACAGTCTGGGCTCACTGAGATCATTGTTTGGCGGCACGTCAGTTATCTGGGGCCAGGATGCTGTGTTTCCACATCCTGGGTTTCCTCTGAGCTCAGCAAGGGGAGTAGCTTCAGTTTGATGGCTGCTGGATGGCAGGTTTTCTTTCCTCCCTGAGTTCCCTCAGGGCTCACCAGTTCACCATCAGCAGTGGCTGCAATTGCGGTGGCAACTGCTGTTGGCTGTGACATCATTTGTTTACTGATATGGCAGTCTGTGTTCT
This sequence comes from Cervus canadensis, assembly GCF_019320065.1. Classification (NCBI taxonomy): domain Eukaryota; kingdom Metazoa; phylum Chordata; class Mammalia; order Artiodactyla; family Cervidae; genus Cervus; species Cervus canadensis. The sequence goes on from NC_057402.1 coordinate 57,235,066, forward strand.
GTTTATCACCTTTAATCCTTTAATAATTTGGTCTGGAGGTGGGCTAGATGTCTTTCTTGCTTGACATTGCTCTTTTCCACCACCTCCCTCCCATTTACCCAGTATGAATTTTACTTTATTAGATTATACCACCCACTACCTCTTGTTTTATACCACCCAGTTACCTCTTGTAACTGGCTGGAAAAGGTCAATTTTCATTCCAATCCCAAAGAAAGGCAATGCCAAAGAATGTTCAAACTACCACATGATTGCACTCATCCCACACACTAGCAAAGTACTGCTCAAAATTCTCCAAGCCAGGCTTCAACAGTACATGAACTGTGAACTTCCAGATGTTCAAGGTGGATTTAGAAAAGGCAGGGGAACTGGAGATCAAATTGCCAACATCCGCTGGATCATCAAAAAACAAGAGACTTCCAGAAAAACATCTACTTCTGCTTTATTGCCTATGCCAAAGCCTTTGACTGTGTGGATCACAACAAACTGTGGAATTCTTAAAGAGATAGGAAGACCAGACCACCTGGCCTGCCCACTGAGAAATCTGCATGCAGGTCAATAAGCAACAGTTAGAACTGGACATGGAACAACAGTCTGGTTCCAAATCAGGAAAGGAATATGTCAAGGCTGTATATTGTCACATTGCTTATTTAACTTACATGCAGAGTACATCATGAGAAATGCTGGGCTGGATGAAGCACAAGCTGGAACCAAGATTGCTGGGAGAAATATCAGTAACCTCAGAAATGCAAATGACACCATCCTTAGGGCAGAAAGTGAAGAGCTAAAGAGCCTGTTGATAAAGGTGAAAGAGGAGAGTGAAAAAGTTGACTTAAAGCTCAACATTCAGAAAACTAAGATGGGGCATCCTGTCCCATCACTTCATGACAAATAGATGGGGAAACAATGGAAACAGTGACAGACTTTATTTTGGGGGGCTCCAAAGTCACTGCAGATGGTGACTACAGTCATGGAATTAAAAGATGCTTGATCCTTGGAAGGAAAGTTAAGACTAACCTAGACAGCATATTAAAAAGCAGAGACATTACTTTGCCAACAAAGGTCCATCTAGTCAAGGCTATGGTTTTTCCAGTAGTCATGTAAGGATGTGAGAGTTGGACTATAAAGAAAGCTGAGAGCTGAAGAATTGATGTTTTTGAACCGTGGTGTTGGAGAAGACTCTTGAGAGTCCCTTGGACTGCAAGGAGATCCAACCAGTCCATCCTAAAGGAGATCAGTCCTGGATGTTTATTGGAAGGACTGATGTTAAAGCTGAAGCTCCAATACTTTGGCCACCTGATGCGAAGAACTGGCTCACTGGAAAAGACCCTGATGCTGGGAAAGGTTGAAGATGGGAGGAGAAGGGGACAACATGAGGATGAGATGGTTGGATGGCCATCACCTACTCGATGGACATGAGTTTGAGTGAACTCTGGGAGTTGGTGATGGATAGGGAAGCCTGGTGTGCTGCAGTCCATGGGATTGCAAAGTGTCAGACATAGCTGAGCGGCTGAACTGACTGACCTCTTGTTTGCAGTCTTCTATAGAGTTCTGGTCCCCTCAATTGCTCCTTTGAGGTTTTTGTTGCTGGCTGTGGTCCTTCTCTTTCACACCATTATGAAACTTCTTGCTGATTTCATTATTCACATAGATGATCTGTCTACTATCTTGCTTCTCATTCCCTTGACCTTTTCTTTATCAGTAAGTCTTACTGTCTACCCTGAACCAGTTACTTACTCCAAGAGCCAAAAGCTAAATGGCTTAGATCTTTCCATTACCAATATTTATAACTTACCCATTATTTCCACTGTGAACAGCCCCTGTGATCAACATTCCCTATTGCCACTTTACTGTTAGTTCCCCAACTCCAACTGTCCTTCCACCCACTGAACATCACAATTCATTGACCTGCTTCCCTTTTACTATTTCTTCTCTCCCATGCCTTCACTCTCTAGACCATATATGTTCAATTCCATGGTGCATCATTATATTAACTCTCTTCCATTAATCAATTTTTCTGCATCTCTCTTGTTTCAACTTGCTAAGTGGAAATACCCCTTCATTAATTAAGTCCACATTTTTTTTCAGGCACACCTGCACATCTTTATCAGTTGGAGAAACATTCAACTAAGCTGGATGAATGTGTTATAACATTATAGTCGATATTGTACTACATTTCTCCAGTGTATTCATTTCCAGTCCAAATCCAGTGCTTCTCATTATTTTGGTGGGTATGAGTCACTTGGCATATTGTTAAAGTATAGGTTCTAGTTTGCTATGGCTGAAAGAGAGGACTGAAATTCTGTTTTCTGATGAGGCTCTCAGGTACTTCGGTTGCTAATTTATGGACCACACAAAAAATAGTAAAGCCTGATGCTATTATTTCATACTATTCTTTCCTGGAACCTCTATTTCCTCCCCCATTCACATTTAACTGATGTCTTGTTCCTTGTACTGAAAAGTCAGCAGCAACCAGAGATTTCATGTGTCTTAAATGTAATTAAAACATAATTTTCAAAATATGTATTTATTGATACACAAAAATCATTTGTTATATGAGTAGACATATAAAAGCCTTCTACTCAAAAAACATTTTCATCTAAACAAGGATATATATGTATAACTGATTCACTTTCCTGTATAAAAGAAAGTGAAAAGCAAGTATGCTCCAAAAAAATTAATAATAGTTTTCAAAAATAAAATTATTTCTCAAAAAGTGAAAATAGCATTAATTTATATGTATATAATTATTGATTGAAAGAATATTAAAAACATAAGCAAAATAATTATTCTTGGTACTTAATCATTTGTTTTAAGGAGTTTCTTACTTGTATCCAATTGGTGTCCCATACTATGTTATTGGCATTTTTTTTTTTTTTTCTACTTGCAGATTTTATTATTTTTTTTTTCCAGTGGGTTTTGTCATACATTGATATGAATCAGCCATGGATTTACATGTATTCCCAATCCAAGAATATATTCTGAAATATGATTTTATTATTTTTAATTTTTGCCATAATGTTTCTAGCAGATAACTTCAAAGTTGTATCTATGGTTGGTGTGTTTAAAATTGTTCTGTCTCTTCAACTGATTATAAGAATTCAAGTTCTATAATGAGTTATATTAGTATTTTACATATTTATTTTACTTCTAAAGATGATACAGGAAAAATGTAGAAAGAGTTTGCCTCTTTGAGAACACTGTTGAGCCACTGAATTTAAAAACCTTAGAACAGCCCCACTACTGATGTTACTTTTTACAAAACCAGTCAAGGATATTTTCCTATGATGTGCCTAGAAAGGGCTTAACAAGTAAAGTTCTTGTGCTCTTTTTAGGTGAAAGTTTTCAAAATGTGTAGTTACATTACTATTTTCTTCTATGTTGACTCTGTTCTTCTGTTTTTCTTATTTTGTATCCACATTTAATATCACCCACCTTCAACCAGTGCTTTTCATCTGGATTAGCTGTCTTTTTATATTATTACCTCTAATATCAAAGGCTTTATCTCTCAAATTTTCTTTTATTTTATTGTAAACATAGACTAAATGACTTCTCTGTCCCTCATTTTCCATCTAAGTCCTGTTGGAATCATCTTCTTCAGTCAGAAACTTCAACTTACCTAGTTATGTGAACTCCCCAGCCAAGGATTTGTTGTTCAACAGTCATTTTTTAATATGAATATATTGGTCAGTGGAGGGAGCTGCCTGGTTGTCTGGCTCTGATAGTTTGGACTTATTTCTTGAAAAGCTAAAGAAGCCAATAGTTCTTCCTATGTCAGAAATAATGAATGAACAAGTAAAAGCTTCAGAGATGACCTCTCCAGTGACTTTGTCCCAGACTCAACTCTTTCCTATTTCTTATCTTAGAAAATATTCTTTTAAAATACAAACTTCCATCATTGACCATGTTGCCATGCCAGAAAATCTGTCTAGTGTGGATTACTAAAGAACATTCATGTGCCATGGGAAGGTTTTCCCAACCTTTAGTGGAAGAGGTCATCAGTTTTCCAATTCTGTGTAAAGTAGGGCTTCCTTGGTGGCTCAGACAATAAAGAATCTGCCTCTGGTACAGGAGATCTGGGTTCGATATCTGGGTTGGGAAGATCCCCTGGAGAAGGGAATGGCAACTCACTCCAGTATTCTTTCCTGGAGAATCCCATAGAGGATCCTGGCAGGCCACAGCCCATGGGGGTCCCAAAGAGTGGGACATGACTGACAGACTAACACTTTCACTTTCCTTTAGTGCTAGCAGGAGGGATGTGAAGCCTGAGAAAAATTGTGTGTATAGTAGTCAGGGAAAAAACAACAACATTTTTAATGACATAAAACACAGTGTTCTGGGCAATAAAGGTTTCTAGTCAAGCTGCAGCAGAGCACTGAGGTGGCCCTCATGTGTGAAGACCAGCCCAACTGTGGACATCTTATAGACTCTGTGAGGTACTGGTCATGGTCCTAGGGAGAGCTCTGAGACTATTGCCAAGAATGGAATTTACTGTAGGTATGTAACAGTCCTTCAAAGGGGCCATGAAAATTCTGGTTTCCTATAGTAGTCTTCAGATAAACAAATGAAAACCACTTATAGAGAAAATCATGTGAAGTGTTTAGGTCAATGTCTTCCCTTTCAGTTAATGGGAGTGCGGATTTTTTTTTTTTGATTTGTGAATGGTTGTAACTCTGTGTTAGCAGGTATTCACTGAAGGTAGATGGATGGAAATTATCCTTTGCCTTAGACCTCAGGTATACTCACTGGAAATTCTTCCTGGAACCTTAAGGCTGCCTCTGTTATTCACTGAGTAGTGTCCCCCAGTTTGTATGTTGAGGCCCTAATCCCTAAAGTGGATATATTTGGAAATAGGGTTCTTAAGGAGATAATTAAAGTTAGATGAAATGATGCACAGTTATGATACATATATATGCATTTATGGAAACACATAACTTTGTTTTTTAAAAATACTGTTCATTTATCTGGTTAAATGTTGTTGGTTAAATTATTAAATAAAGAAAATGTCTCTTTCTGGTACATAGTTTGGATAAGTTTTTTAGCATGCCCCATATAAATAACATACTCTATAGCTACTATAGGGAATAATATATCACTGATCTGTATAAAAGGTAATCTATCTATAGCATGAATAAAAGGACTGTGAAATATTGCATGAAATAAAATTAACCAGCTTGAATGACTGTCCTGGTATCATCATCAACCATATCAAACACGGTCATGGTTTTTATTACTTTTAGCATAAAACGTTAAGTTAAATTCAAACTGCAAGTTTGTCAGATCTTAGTTTATCAATTTCAGTTTATAGAACAGAGATTTGAATAGTCACAAAACATATTTTAAAGGTACTTCATACTTTTGAATAGTACTTTGGGAGACTGTGAGACATAGCAGCAAAAATTCTATGTACAATAAATTTAAAATATAGAAAATTGTTACTACTAATTTTAGTAAAAAGAAAATTAAAAGCATAAGGTCGCTGGGTACATGATGTAATCAGGTTCATGAGTTCATGGAAAAGAATTATTACCTCCTCGAATATATTCTTCTGTGTAATGCTTTCAGAAACACAATTGAGTCTTGTATTTTTAGAAACCAAAGTCATAGCAACTATTATCTTTCACCATGCCTTTATTTTTAATGTTGACTTTAATGTTTTTGGAAATACATGGTAACCACAGAGTTAAGAAATGAATAGTTTATAGCCAAAATGTTTTGCTCAAGAGGATAGTTATTGAGGCTAATAGGAAGTGTTAATATTTAAAGAAGTTATGGAACATTTTAGGAGGGCTGCCATTAAGTGTCAGCACATTAGAACAATAATACACATATTTTGCATTAATTATATATTTTAAACAAGGATTATATTTTACATCTCATCATCTTCAAGATGATTTGCAGAGGTAGGTCTTAGATGGGAATGTGAGTGTACCCACACCATTTTCCTACTCTGGATATGTTAGCAAAGAACATTCTACTACTAAGAGATTGAAACCATTTTGGAAACTTCAGATGAAAGTTTACCCAGATATAAAATGTCATTTACTAACTGTTTGGGTGTTTTCTAGAAGAGGGTGCAAACAACTACCTCTAGCAAACACCTGGACAGTTAATTTTTCAAATAGCAGAAAGTGAAGAGGAAATAAAAAGCCTCTTGATGAGGGTGAAAGAAGAGAGTGAAAAAGCTGACTTAAAATTAAACATTCAAAAAACCAAGGTCATGGCATCCAGTCCCATCACTCCATAGCAAGTAAAGGGGAAAAACTAGAAACAGTGACAGATTTTATTTTCTTGGGCTCTAAGATCACTGTGAACAGTGACTGCAGCCATGAAATTAAAAGGTGCTTACACCTTGGAAAGAAAGCTACGACAAACCAAGATGGCATATTAAAATACAGAGACATCACTTTGTTGACGAAGGTCCATTTAGTCAAAGCTATGGTTTTTCCAGTAGTCATGTACAGATGTGAGAGTTGGACCTTAAATAAGACTGAGTGCCAAAGAATTGATGCTTTCAAACTGTGGTGCTGAAGAAGACTCTTGAGAGTCCCTTGGACAGGAAGGAGATCAAAACAGTCAACCCTAGAGGAAATCAACCCTGAATATTCATTGAAAGGACTGGTGCTGAAGCTGAAGCTCCAGTACTTTGGCCACCTGACATGTACAGCTGATTCATTAGAAAAGACTGATGCTGGGGAAGATTGAGGACAGGAGAAGGGGATAACAGAGGATGAGATGGTTGGATGGCATCACTGACTCAATGGACATGAGTTTGAGCAAACTCCAGGAGACAGTGAAGGACAAGGAAGCCTGGCATGTTGCGGTCCATGAGTTCACAAAGAGTCACACACACCTCAGTGAGTGAACAACAACAACAACTATTTGAAGTAATTGTTTTGCTTTGCCCCCAAACTCCTATCCACCATGAGGGGTATTGTTTGGACAGGAAAGGTAGGCTTTCTCAGTGCTGCTTCCTATATTCAGGATATCACAGGGGGATGTAGCAAAGGCCCAGGGAGAAATTACACTTATATTTTAACTATACTACCAGTAGTAGCACAAATAAGTTTTGAGAATCAACTTTCCATTGAATCCCTCATAATTCTCTATGTCCTTTGAGTACAGTCACTGACAGTTTTTGTTCCAAAGTATCTTTTCAAAGATGTTTATATAAAGCACAGCCTTGCGATATGGAGATGGTTTCTCCTTCCAGAAAGCAGAGAGAATATTTGCTTGAAAATGAGTGGCTCAGTGGTAAAGAATCCACCTGCCAATGCAGGAGACAGGGTTCAACTCCTGAGTCAGGGAAGATCCCTTGCAGAAGGAAATGGCAACCAACTCCAGTATTCTTGCCTGGGAGATTCCATGGACAGAGGAACCTGGCGGGCTACAGTCCATAGCATCGCAAAGAGTCAGACACGACTTAGCAACTAAACAAGAACCATAGTAAAGATAATGTTTTCTCCTGGGTCAAGGTTTGGACAGATTTTCTAGCAAACTCTTATAAATGAACAGGATTTCCTGAGCTCAAACTTCCTCAGCCATGATGCCCAACACTTTGTATACAGCATCCTTCTAGCTCTATGTGCCTATTGTTCCTTTGGCATTTGATGGACAATTGTAACTGCCATGAAATTGAAGCTCATACTACCTGCTAGCTTTAAGTAAAGAAGTCTTTTGTTTCTGACCCAGGAGTCTTGTGTCTTCTACCAGCATTTATAAAACTGGAGGCAGATTAACTTGTTAGCATGCAAGTAACATAAACATCCCAGGCCCTTTACAGTTCTTTACACAGGTCTGAGAGCAATGGAAATATAGTACTAGGTGCATGCATACAGGCTAAGTTGCTTCAGTTGTGTCCAACTCTTTAGCACCCTATAGACTGTAGCCCGTCAGGCTCCTCTGTTCATGGGATTTTCTAGGTAAGAATACTGGAGTGGGTTGCCATGCCTGCCTTCAGGGGATCTTCCCAACTCGGGGATCGAACCTGTGTCACTCTGGTGTCCTGTTCTGGTCGCTGGGTTCTTTACCGCCAGGGCCACCTGGGAAGTACTACAGGGAGTAGCAGTAATAAGCAATAGAAACAAATTAAAAAAGTCTTTTTTACTCTACAAATCCCCTCCAATTTGCTATTGCAAGCTACAGAACTAACTTAAATATTTAAAAGTACAAGATTATTTTAATGGGCCAAGTATCCTGGTATAGTTTTGTATTTTTTTTTTTTTTGATTTGGTTATATTTCCTTCTTTACTTTTAATATTCTTTCCTTTTGTACTCTTATTTGTTGATAAATCTAGCCTAATTTTATCCAAGAGTTTAGTTTTTATTTTGTTTTGGTTTTGAATTTTTTAGAATCAAATTCTAATTGTATTGATCCTAAGTTTCCAATCAAGAGTGGAGAAAAGTTTCCAAACAGTAGAAGAGAAATTTTTCCAAACAGTAGAAGAGAAAAATGAGAACACATAATGCATTGTAAATCTAATGGAGGGCAGAAAGGGGAAAATGAAAGTTTAAAAATGTGTGCATAAAAATACAGGGAAAATAGCAGATGGAATAAAACAGATATATCAGTAGTAACAATGTTCACATATTAGAAATGTTGCTATCAACATTTTTACTAAGTTTTTGCTTTGATCACATAGTGAAGACGACTTGGTCATGGTGGAGCTTTTTTTTTAAAGGGATTTAAGAGGGAAGAAATTGAAGAGGAGGCAGAACTCCCTTAGCACTTATCAACAGTGTGGAAGAAAAGTCAATTATCCCTGACTTAGAATATGGGAGGCTGGGATTATCTACCACTCCTTTTTGCATCCTGAATGACATGGCATATTAAGCTGAGAGGGTTAGGGTTAGGAATGGTTTAGGATTAGGTTTAGGGACAGATGGCTCAGTGGTCAAGAATTTGCCTGCTGATGCAAAAGATTCAGTCTCTGGGTGAGGAAAGTCCCATGGGGGAGGAAATGGCAACTCAATCCAGTATTCTTGCCTGGAAAATCCCACGGACAGAGGAGCTAGAGGACTGCAGTCCATGGGGTCCCAAGGAGTCACACACGACTGAGTAACTGAGCATGCATGCACCCCCACAGAATGTAGGGTACCAGTGCTCCCGGCACACAGGCGGGCACACATGCACACATGCTGACGTGTACCAGAGAGTCCGGAAATACAGAGCTGAGACTTAGTTAAAAGACAGTGAGGGAGCCAGGGCAGTATAGTTACGCTGTTTTCTGATACAGAAGAAATAACTGTTTGTTACAGAGGGATCTTGCCCTTCTAAAACTCACTGACCAAGCTTTCCCCTTTCGTTAATCTATGATAGTATTAATAAATGACACTCAAAACTTTTTCCCCTGTGTATATAGCTGTGGTTCCCTGGTGATGCCTGGGAAGCCATGATTTCCAGTGAGAAATCCCTGGTACAAAGAATGCAACTGCATTGGGCTTAAATGGTCAGGCTGCCCTTTTCAAAAGCCTTACCCGAGTATAACTATTCCAGGGATTTCTGGAGGAAACAGCAACTGTGGTTAGTGCTAAACTGGCCCCAGGGAAGCATCTCATTGCTAACCATTCATCCAAGTAGACACCCTTTGGACTGAATGAGTCATCTTAGGTGAGCTCTTTGCAAATCAGTCTGATGTATTTTCTCATTTGACACCCAGGCTGTCAAGCTTCACAATGGTGTCAGACAAGGTGAACAATCTTGTAACCTGTTAATTTGCTTGAAATAATGACAGCAATAATCTGATCAGGTTTGCCAGACTGTCTCCATTTGAAGTGGACAGTGGTTCATCCTGTGAAGATTGTGACACATTAAGACAAGTGTGTGATTATTATATCCAGTATGGCACTTGGGTAGCTTGACATAGCCCACTGCTGTGAGAGTAACCCACATTTACCACCCTGTGCATCCACTTGCTATGATTGGCATATTTGTATGCTCGAACCTGTCTCCAGGTCCTTTATTTCCTTCTGGAACTGTATCAATCACAAATTCCCTTAGCTGCTCTTAAGTGTATTTATCAATATGTTAACCCCTCTCTCAAGATATTCCAATAGGAGTTATTTATAGGCTATACTGAGAAAGCTACTTGAACTCTCTAAGGAAAGACAAACAAAGATTGATCTATCAGTGTTGGAGAAGAGTTATATTTAGACTTTTTGATAAAGTAGGACTTGGATTTCTGTTTCTTTCTAGTACTCAAGATAGTTTTCCTTCTAACTTCTTTATACATATCATGCAGTCCTTCTTGATATCCAAACTTGACTCAAAAGGACAATTTGAGAACATAAAACATTAAAATCATTTTAACTTAGGCAAATCTATTTTAATAATTGTTCAGATACAAACTTGCTCAAATAACTGTTGTGTCTATTGGTGACAATTTGGGAAATGCCATTTGAACTTTTCATGAAAGTATACTAAGAACAAATAGATCAATAATTACACAGAAGTTGTCATGCGTTTTTTTTTTTTTCTTCCAGTAGAGTGCTTTCCTCTGAAATCATATACAAAACTGTTTCAATGTAATCAGGGTTAGGGTTTGGATAGTTTGGCTTTACCTGCACTAAAGCCAACCTAAATAAGCTGTTTTCAGTCTTATATTTTTTCTCTTATTCATGTTTTATGAGGAGACAGTATACTTGTTCAGAACAGGTAAGAGAAATTTGGTAAAAGAAATTGGTAAAAGAAAATTAAATCTCATTGTTGTAAGATAATTTTAAGAAAATCCTTATTAAAATAATTATGATCAAAATGTTTTCTAAAATTTACATTTTAAATATTTGTCCAGATAAATATAAGGTATGTTAAAAGAATTTGTTGATCAAATTTAAAGAGGTTAGGTACGTGCTGGTTTTTATGAGGTGTAAAGTAAAAGAATGGATATAAAACTGAAACATGCGAAAACAAAAATATGAAGAGGGACGATCTACAAAGTATAGAGACCTTGGTGTTTCGTCACAGCTCAGGAAAATTCTGGAAGCAATCATTAAAAGGAAAGCAATGATCATGTATCAAATGAGTCATATAAAGTAAATTTCGTTTACATGATAGGTTATCCTTTATGTACTCTCGTATCTATGCTTCTGCCTTTTTGTCCACTCTACCTCTGGTGCATTCTTCACTCTCCACATTGAATTTGTCTTTCAGTTCATCTACCAAATCTGATCATATGCTTCTTCTAGCTCCCTGTATTTTAGTATTTTATGAATAAATGTTCAAACTCCTTTGTGTGGAGTACAGATTCTTCATGATTTGGCCATTTACTGTACCTTCTTGCAACTCCTGCCACCCAAGAACCACCTCTGCCATGCACTACTTGTGATCCTTCAATACCTAGCTTGGTCATCACTCATGCGAACTGCATCAGATTGTCACCTTCCGTTTCTCCACTACAGGGTAGAGCTGGTCACTCCCACCCCTTGTGCAAAAATAGAGTAGGCACATGCCTTTATTAAGAGTCAGTACAATATAAATACACTGAGACACAATTTTTAATTTCTATTTCTGATGTCCTTCAGTAGACTCGGAGCTCTGTAGAGCAGAGACAATGTTACTATCCTATTGTTATCCCAAGAGAACATGTAAGGTGAGAAAGAAATATTTGTTGTGTTAAGTAATTAGTATTTTAAAATTATAAAGTTGTAATTTATTCTAAGTTAATCTACAGGCAAAAGATTCACTATAACACTCTGGCAAGCCTATATTTTAAAAATTGGCAAGACTTTTCAAAAATCTGTATTAAAACATAAAGGATCCAGAATAGATAAAAGATGTGTTGAAAGACAACAAAATTGGGGGACTCATATTTTTTAGTTTTAAAATGTACTATAAAGTTGTAGTAATCAACAAAATGAGGTTGTGAAACAAGTATATAAATACAGAAAATACAGGAGAAAATCTTAGTGACTTTAGATTTGGTGATGAGCTTTTAGATAGGAAACACAGTACAACACATGAAAGAAAAAATTAAGGAAGATTTTAATAACACTTGTTTTAATTGATGTATAATTGACTTATTATATTATTTTCAGGTGTACAAGAAAGTGATTCAATATTTTTATACATTATGGAATTATTACCCTATGAAGATTAGTTACTATCACCATACAAAATTATGACAATATTATTCATTATATTCCCTATGCTATGCATTATATTCTGTGACTGACTTTATAACTCTAAGTTTGTATTTCTTAATCTTCTCCACCAACTTCACCCACCCTCCCCTCCCTCCCCTCTGGCAATCACCAGTTTGTGTGCTGTATCTATGAATCTGTTTTGTAATTATTCATACACTTCTTTTGTTATTCAGAATTCATATATAAGTGAAATCATATAGCATTTATCTTTCTCTATTTCACTTAGCATAATGCCATATAGATTCATCCAGTTTTTATAAATGAGAAGATTTAACTCTTTTTCGGCTGTGTAATATTCCACTATATGCCACACACACACTATATATGTGTGTGTATACACACACCCTGGATATATATATATACATATATATGTATTTATATATACACACACACACACCAACACACACCCACACATCTATATTTTTTCCTTCCTCTATCAGTGGACACTTAAGTTACTTCTATATTTTGGCTACTGTAAATAATGCTGCAATGAACATAGGGGTGCATATATCTTTTTGATTTAGTGCTTTTGTTTTCTTTGGACAAATACCAAGTAGTGGTTGTTGGATTGTATGGAATTTACACTTTTTATTTTTGTGGTATCTCCATTCTGTTTTTCACAGTGGCTGTGTCATCTGCAGTCCCACCAACAGTGTACAAATGTTCTCTTTTCTCCACATCCTCACCAATACTTGTAAACTGTCTTTTTGATAACAATCATTCTCATATTTATGAAATGATATCTCATTGTGATTTTTATTTGTATTTCCCTGATGATTTAGTACCTCTTATTGTGATGAGTACCTCTTATTGTGCTTGTTGGCCATCTTTATGTCATTTTTGGAAAAATGTCTATTTAGGTCTTTCAAACATTTCTTAATGGATTGTTTATTTTGATAATGAGTTGTATGAGTTCTGACATAATTTGGATATTAATCCCTTATCAGACACATCATTTGAAAATATCTTTTTCCATTTGGTAGTTTGCCTTTTTGTTCCCTTCATCATGAAAAAGCCTATGAAAAGCTGATAAGGATTATTTGTCTTCAGGGAAACACAAATAAAAATATAAAGAAATACCTTATTAAAATAACAAATACAAAAATCTGCAAGAACCAATAGCTGGTTAGTATTTGCAGCACATGGAACTCTCATTCATTATGGGTAGGAATGTAAAATGATTGATCTAGTTACTTCTGATTATAGTTCAACTACTGCTGACAAAGCCAACATGTCGTAACATAGAATTGTGGTCCAACAATTGTGGTGTTAAGTACTTACCTAATGTGTTAACAAATTTCTGTCATACACAAAAGCCTTCATACTGATGATTATAGCGGCTTTATTATAATTCCCTCAAATTGTAAGCAATCAAGGCAACCTTCAATATGTAAATTGATACACAAGCTATGGTACAGCCGTAGAATGGAATATTATTCATCAATAAAAGAAATGTGTTATCATTATTTCATCCCCACATATGGACAAACCTTAAATGCATACTGTTAAGTTAAAAATTCAATAGCAAAGAGACTTACTATGTAATTTTCTCTTTCTGGATATCCTGTTATTGGTGTAAAGTAGATCCTGGATCTATGAGCCTATCTTCCAAGTCTTTTACCTGTTTCCTCATGATTTACATCTCTGTACCCAATTCCTTCACGTGATTGAGATGTTTCTTGGACTCGGTCTGCTAAGTTAGTTGCAGAGATTTAAAGCTTCTCATTCAATACATCCAAAACATTACTTAATTAGGAAGATTTTTATTTTAGCTCAGAGAAGATACTTTTTATTTTGGATTTAATTGAGTTTTTCTTCAATTATTTTTCCTCTTCCATTGTCATCCATTTTTTTCTTTCAGCTATTCTTCTTTTTTTTATTTTTTATTTTTTTATTAGTTGGAGGCTAATTACTTCACAACATTTCAGTGGGTTTTGTCATACATTGATATGAATCAGCCATAGATGCTATTCTTCTTTATAGCTGCTGCACAGGGACTGGTAAGCTGTGACAGATGAAGTTTTGTCTGTTTTTTTGGTTTGAAACACTGGTTTGATTGTCTGCAAATAAGAAAAGGTAAGTGTCTCATCTATAGTAAAAATGCCACCATCTATTTATTACATAGGTCTAGCAGATTGCTGGTTTCCTGCTGAGGCAAGGAACCATAGTCTTCCTATTTCACCTTTCCTTATAGTATCTTTTCCTTAGGGGAAATGCAGTGTCTTCAATAATATGAATATCAGGTGTATACATGCAGGGCTGATGAAAACCCTGATAGCCATAAATACCTGTGTAAAGATTTTTCCAGGATTCAGTAGTTTACGGAAAATAACCTAAGATCTTTTTTGTCTAGTTTTTGCTCTACAGTTAGTCTCTTTTATTGAAGTATAGTTTATGTACAATATAATATGTTACAAGCTTACAATATTATGTTCCACAATTTTAAAGGTTATATGCCACTTATAGTTATTAAAAATATATTCTTATAGTTTACTTCATATGTAATAATTTGTACTTCTTAATCCCCTGCCTCTACTGCCTCTCTCTGCTTCCCAATCCCCAATGGTAATTATTAGTTTGTTTTTCACATCTGTGAATTTGCTTTTGTTCTTATACGCACTAGTTTATTGTATTTTTTTAGACCCCACATATAAGTGATATCATAGAAGATTTGGCTTCCTCTGTTTGACTTATTTCACTCAGTATAATACCCTCCAAGTCAATTATTGTTGTTGTAAATGGTAAAATTTTATTATTTCTTATGGCTGAGTAGTATTATATAAACATAAATATATAAATAGATATATTAATATATATAGATGCAGATAGTATATTTATATACATATATATACCACATATATATACATTTATATACATATATATACCATATATATACATATATATACCCATATATATATATGGGGCTATCTGATGGCTCAGCATTAAAGAATCTGCCTACAATTCAGGAGATGCAAAAGATGCAGGTTGGATCCCTGGGTTGGGAAGATCCCCTGTATGAGGAAACGGCAACCTACTCAGTATTCTTGCCTGGAGAATCCCATGGACAGAGAAGCCTCACAGGCTACAGTGCATAGGTTTGCAAAGAGTTAGACACAACTGAAGTGACTTGACTTAGCATGCACACATGCACATATCTCACATTCTCTTTATTCATTCACCTGTAAGAATATATATATCAATAATTGCCTTAAATATAAATGGACTAAATGCTTTGATCAGAAGAGTGTATCTGAACTCCTAGAGAAACAAGACCTGTATATTTGCTGCCAACAAGACTCACTCCAGATCTAAAGACACACACATCCTCTGAAAGTGAGGGGATGGAAAAATGTATTTCACACAAGTGGAAATCAAAAGAAAACCAGAACAACTCTTATACCAGAGAAAAATAGACTTTAAAAATAAACAAAGAAGGACACTACATAATGATAAAATGATCAATCCAAGAACAAGATGTAACAACTGTAGATATATATGCCCTCAACAGGAGAAGGCAATGGCACCCCACTCTAGTACTCTTGCCTGGAAAATCCCATGGATGGAGGAGCCTGGTGGGCTGCAGTCCATGGGGTCACTGAGAGTCAGACACAACTGAACGGCTTCACTTTCACTTTTCACTTTCATGCATTGGAGAAGGAAATGGCAACCCACTCCAGTGTTCCTGCCTGGAGAATCCCAGGGACGGGGGAGCCTGGTGGGCTGCCGTCTATGGGGTCACACAGAGTTGGACACGACTGAAGTGACTTACCAGCAGCAGCAGCAGCATGCCCTCAACATAGGAGGACATAAATACATAGACAAATATTAATGGACATAAAAAGAAATATCAACAGTAAACAATAATAGTAAGGGATTTTAATACCTTATATATGTCAATGGACACATTATCCAGACAGAAACTCTAATAAGGAAACATTGGCCTTAAATAAATACCTAGGAATAAATCTACCTAAGGAGGCTGAAGGCCTACACTCAGAAAACTATAAGATACTGATGAAAGAAATAAAAGATGACACAAACAGATGTTTTTGGATTGGAAGAATCAATATTGTGAAAATGACTGTATTGACCAAATAAATCTACACATTCAATGCAATCCCTATCAAATTACCAATAATTGGTAAAACAGATCATTTAGTCCAGTTACATTTTTCACAGAATTGGAACAAAAATTTATAATTTGTATGGAAACACAAAAGACCCCAAATAGCCAAAGCAATCTTGAGAATGAAAAACAGAGCTGGAGTAATTGGGTCCCCTGACTTCAGACTACACTATAAAGCAATAGCAATCAAAACAGTATGGTACTGATACAAAAACAGAAATACAGATCAATGGAACAGGACAGAAAGTCCCTAGATTAAACCCAGGCACTGACAGTCATCTAATCTATGACAAAGAGTCAAGAATACACAATGGAGGCAAGACAATTGCTTCAATAAGTGATGCTGAGAAAACTGAATAGCTACATATAAATGCATGCAATTAGAACAAACCCTAATATCATAAACAAAAATAAACTCAAAATGGATTAAAGAGCTAAATGTAAGGCCAGATACTATAAAACTCCTAGAAAACCTAGGAAGAATACAATTTGGCATAAATCTCAGTAAAATCTTTTTCAATCCACCTCCTTGAATAATGAAAATAAATACAAAAATAAACAAATGGGACCTAATTAAACTTAAAACCTTTTTCACAGCAAAGGAAACCATAATCAAAACAAAAAGACAACTCTCAGATTGGGAAAAAAAAATTTGCAAACAAAGCAAGTGACATGGGATTATTCTCCAAAATAAACAAACAGCTTCTGCAGGTCAATATTTAAAAAAAAAAAAAAAAGTTACAGCCAAAACAAAAAAACTGGGTGGATGATCTGAATAGACATTTCACTCAAGAAGATGTACAGATGGCCAAAAACACATAAAAAGATGCTCAACATCACTAATTATTAGAGAAACGCAAATTAAAGCTACAATGAGGTATCACCTTAAATCAGTCAGAATGGCCATGATCAAAAAATTTATAAACAATAAATGCTAGAGAGGGTGTGAACAAAAGGGAGACCGCTTACACTGTTGTTGGGAATTTAAACAGGTACAGGCACTATACAGAACAGGATGGAAGTTCCTTAAGAAACTAAAAACAGAGCTACCATACGATCCAGCAATCCCTCTCCTGGGCTATATCTGGAGAAAACCATAATTGGAAAAGATACATGCATCCCAATGTTCACTGCACTACTATTTACAATAGCCAGAACCTGGAAGTAATCAAAATGTCCATCAACAAAGGAATAAAGATGTGGTACATATATATACAATGGAATGTTACTGAGCCATAAAAATAACAAAATAATTGCATTTGCAGCAACAGGGATGGACCTAGAGACTGTTATACTTAGTGAATTAAGTTGAACAGAGCAAGACAAATCTTACGTGATATCATTTGTGGAAGTGGAAAAAAAAAAAAAAGGTACAAGTGAATTTACTTACAAAGCAGATATAGAGTCAGAGATGTAGAAAACTAACGTACGGTTACCAAGGGGGTAAGGAGGGGAAGGATAAATTGAGAGATTTTGATTGACATATACAAACCACTCTATATAATATCAGTAACTAATAAACCTACTGTATGGCACTGGGAATTCTACTCAATACTCTGTAAAGGCCTATATGGGAAAAGACTCTAAAAAGAGTGGATATATGTATACACATAATTGATCCAGTTTGCCATACAGCAGAAACTAACACAACATTCTGGAGGAGGAAATGATAACCCACTCCAGTATTCTTTCTTGGAGAATTCCATGGACAGAGGAGCCTGGTGGGCTGGAGTCCATGGGGTTACAAAATCAGACATGACTGAGCATGCATGCACAATGCAACACTGTAAATCAACTGTGTGTGCTAAGTTGCTCAATCATGTCTAACTGTTTGTGACCCATGGACTATAGCCTGTCATGGACTATGTCCATGGGGATTCTCCAGGTAAGAATACTGGAGTAGGTTGCCATGCCTTCCTCCAGGGGATCTTCTCAACCCAGGGATTGAACCTCACGACTCCCACATTACAGGCAGATTCTTTACCGTCTGAGCCAGTTAAAAAAAAAACAACAACACATTAGACCAGATGAACTTAATTGATATTTATAGAGCATTTCATCTGAAAGCAGAATAATACATATTCTTTTCAGGTGCACATGGAACCTTCTCCAGGACAGAACACATGCTAGCCACAAGACAAGTCTCAGGAAATTTAAGAAAACTGAAATCATATGAAATATCTTTTCTGATCACATGGTATGAGGCTGGAAATCAACTACAAGAAAAAACAACTTCAAAAAACCAAACAAATAGAGGCTAAACAACATGTAACCAACATGTAATCAATGGATCACTGAAGAAATGAAAGAGAAAAAAATAGAGACAAAAGTCTTTCATTTGTAGAGACAAATGAAAATGAAAACAGGGTGATCAAAAATCTATGGGACACAGCAAAAGCAGTTCTACAACAGAAGTTAATAGCAGTATAATTTTACCTTAGGAAAATATGATATAAGGAAGTAAGAAAAATCTCAAATGAACTACTTCACCTTACACCTCAAGCAACTACAGAAAAAAAGAATAAACAAAACCCCAAATTAGCAGAAGGAAAGAAATCATAAAGGTCAATGTAGAAATAAAAGAAATGGAGATGAAGAAAACAATAGAAAGGATTAGCGAAACTAAAAACTGGTTCTTTGAAAAGATCAAGTTGATAAGCCTTTAGCCAGACTCATCAAGGAAAAAATGAAGAGGTCTCAAATCAATAAAATCAGAAACGAAAAAGGAGAAGTGACAACTGACATCATAGAAACACAAAAGATCACAAAAGTAGACTACAAAAACTATATCCCAATAAAATAGACAACCTAGAAGAAATGGAAAATTTCTCAGAAATGTACAATCTTCCACGACTGAACCAGGAAGAAACAGAGAAAACGAACCACCAAACTACCAGTAGTGAAATTAAATCCTTTATTTGAAAACTCTCAATAAACAAAAGTCCAGGACTAGATGGCTTCACAGGTGAATTTGATCAAATACTTAAGTGTTAAAACCTATCCTCCTGAAACTCTTGTAAAAAATTGCAGAGGAAGGAACACTTCTGAACACATCACCCTGACACCAAAACCAAACAAAGATATCACAAATAAGAGTACAGAAAAATATCACTGATGAATGTAGACCCTAAAATCCTCAACAAAATATTAGCAGTCTGAATCCAACAATACGTTAAAAGGATCATACACCATGATTCAGTGGCATTTATTCCAGGGACACAAGGATTTTCAATTTTCACAAATCTATCAATGTGATACACCAAATTAACTAACCAAAGAAGACCAAAAACCATATGATCATGTATTAACAGATATATATATATGGAATCTAGAGAAGTAGTATTAATGATCCTATTTTCAGGGAAGTAATGGAGATGCAGACGTAGAGAATGGACTTGTGGACACAGCAGGGGAAGGAGATTGTAGGACAAATTGAGAAAGTAGCATTGACATATAAGATAGATAGCTAGTGGGAAACTGTTATATAACACAGGGAGCCCAGCCTGGCTCTTTATGATAACCTAGAGTAGTGGGATAGGAGGGGTGGGAGGCTTTTACATATATATGTATATATATACATATATATGTAACTATGGCCAGTTCTCATTTTTGTGCAGCAGGAACCAATACAAAACTGAAAACAATTACCCTCCAATTAAAACATAAAAAACCCATATGATCATCTCAACAGAAACAGGAAAAGCTTTTGTCAAATGTTACCTTATTATACTATAAAGTATTTAATTTGGTAATATTTTTGAGATGCAATGCACATAACCTCTTAAATTGTTCAATTCAGTGTTTTTTTTAGCATATTCACAAAGTTTGTAATCATTACCATGATCATTTATGGAACACATTCATCATCTCGAAATATAAACCTCATACACTTTAACTATCCCCTCTCTGCTAATCACCAATACTAGCAGTCCTTGGCAACCACTGTTCTGGTTTCTGTCTCCATAGATTAGCCTATTATTACACTCTGTTGGATTTGGCTTGCTAATATTGTTTTGAGCACTTCTGAATCTGTATTCATAATAGATAACTATTGTGTGGTGTTATTTTTTATTATGATTATGTCTTCATCTCTTTTGATATCTGGGCAATACTGGCCATATCAAAATAATATTGGCCATATAAAATTTATTTTTCAAATGTTTGGTAAACATTCAACTGTGAGACCATATCAGCTTGGACTTTTGGTTGTTGCTGGTAAGTTTTTTGTTCCTAATTAAAACCTTTCACTTGTTATATGACTATTCGGGTTCTATATATATATATTTTTCTGAATTCAGCTTTGTTAGTTTTTGTTTTTCCAGGAATTTGTACATTTATCCTGTTTTTTATTTTCATATGGTTTTTACTGTCCCTGTAGTATTAGTAGAGTCAAAAAGAGTATCTGCTCTTTTCTCTTTCTTTGCATTGAATCTTCACTTATTTTCTCTGTCAACATAATGAAATCTTTGTCATTTTGTTGATCTCTTCAAATGATCAATTTTTGGTTTTATTGATTTTTATATTGTTTTTCTATTTTCTATTTCATTAATTTTTGCTCTAATCTTTTTGTTTTCTTTTGGACATAGGCTTCATTTTTTAAAAATTAATTTAAGTTGAAGGGTTATTGATCTCTTAATGTAGACCTTTCTAGCTATAAAAATCCCTTAAGCATTATTTTTACTGAAACTCATAAGTTTTGGCATGTTGTGTCTTTAATTTCATTAAAAGTAATTTATAGTTTCTCGTTTCTTTTTTGGCATGTTAGTTATTTAGGAGTGTGCTGTTTTAATTTTCACATTTATGAGTTTCCTCCACTTCTTTCTATTATTGACTTAAATTTAATTCCACTTTGGTTATAAGGTCATAAACATTTATTTTTTTGGAACTAAATACATATTAATAGAAAACAAAATACAAAAAACTCTCTTCAGGAAACAGAATTATTTAATCCAACAAATCAGAAGTTGCTTCATCTTCAGAGTGCAGTTTTTGATGCGGGTGTTCACACTTAAGATATGTTTCACAGACTGTTCATTAAACTGCTATTGCAAAGCAGGTGGTAGAAGGGACCATCTCAGGAGAAAAAGACATTGGAAAAGCCACACCTCAGAATCATCTGGAAATTCAACACTTTCTATGTTACCACTTTTCACTTCCAATTACTTTCATTTCTTTACCACAATCTGCCCTTTCAGGGGACAGAACTGTTAATAGAGGTGCAATCCCCAAAATAATCTCTTTCCCATCATGGATGCAAGAGCCCAAGACTTCCTCCGTGAAATCCACATATCCATTTCCAGAAACGCCAGCTGGAATGATCCGTCTGTCACCCAGAAGTTTCTCCTTTCTCCCAACAGACTGTGCAACCAAGTTCTCTGAATCCCCTGAACCTCAAAATTCCAAGTGTCACAGCCAGTGCCAGGAGAAAAACCTGAAAGATGAGAGCTGAGAAGACTCACTGCCAGTGCTAGGTTTCTTCTTCTCAACAATAAAAAATCCCAGTTCTCTGCAATCACACAAAAGGAAAGACATTTGCCAGCACGACTCTACCCATTTCCTAATTCCCACCCCCGCATTCTTACCCTAATAAGAGTCCCTTCCACTCAGTGACCCTGCAGCACTGCTCCTACGGAGGGCGCCCAGGAAACATCCTCCTGCCTAGTGCAGCCCCAGTGAAGCAAGGCCGCCTTGGTGCCAGAGACTGGAAAGAGCCACAGGAGGACACAGCGGTAACTCTGTGATTCCAGATTTCATGTTCATTCCCATCACCACCCTTCCTCCCCCTGTCCTTCCACACTGGGGAAGGACTGAGAAGAGGGTGGTGGGCTCAGGAGATCTGTGGGTCTTTCACGGTCAGGCAGTGATTCTTTCCGTCTGTCCTAAGACTTGCAGTCTTGTGCCCTTTGCACGCACCAGCCCATGACATCAAATATACAAATCAAGGTTCCTCATTTTCTTGTGTGATTCCGGTCACCAGCAGGAGGTTGCAGGCCATGAACTGCACGCTCAGCACTTTGCTCATCTGGCGGGTGAAGACGCCCAGGAGCTCTCTGGATGAGCCGTCTGCAGGCGTGCAGCTGTGCGTGCCCTTGATGTCCCAGACACGCACTGAGTTGTCCATGGATGCTGACGCGATCAGGCTGCTGTCCGGGCTGAAGGTGAGGCTGGTGATGCTGTCCGTGTGGCCCTGCAGCTCTTTGTAGAGGGTCCCGGACGCCAGGTCCCACAGCTTCAGCCGCTGGTCCTCCCCCCCGGACACTAGGTACTTACCGTTGGGGGAAAAGGCCAGGGAGCGCACGGGGCCATGGTGGCCGGTGAAGAGCCTCACCAAGTTCCCCTGCTGGGTGCTCCACAGCCGCACCGTTTTGTCTGTCGAGCCCGTGGCTAAGTAGTTTGAATTGGGGTGGAACCTGACGCAGTCCACGTCCGCCACGTGCCCGGCGTAGATTCTCAGCGGATACGCCTGATCAAATGACCAGAGGCGGGCCGTGCGGTCGTGGCACCCGCTGGCGAAGTACAGGCTGTGCGGGCTGATGTCCAGGTCCCACACGGGGTAGGCGTGGCCCTGGTACCGCACGGTATTGGTGAAGCTGCCCAGGTCCCAGTACCTGATGGACGTGTCTTCAGAGCAGGAGAGCAGCGCAGAGCTGTCCGGGAGGAACCTGGTGCCGTACACTGGCCCGCAGTGTCCCCGCAGGACTTTCATCTCCAGACCTGCGCTGTCATCCTCGTCCTCCTCCGGGACATCACGAGCCAAGTGGATGTGAGACACGTCGACTTGACGTGGTTCGGAGTTTAACTTCTTGGAACGCGGACTCCACACTTTTATACAGGAGTTGTCGAATCCCGCGGCAAGCAGCCTCCTGTCCGGGGAGACCTCCGCCGCGTTCAGCAGCTGCTCCGTGTTGTAGAAAGCGTAGAGGCAGATGGTGGTGAGGGACGGGGGGCCATCCCGAACGCGCTTGATGCTTTCCTGCAAGGCCTCCAGCGCCTCCTCGTTCTGCAGAACGGATCTCGGCATGTCAGGGGGCTCTAGGCTGCTGCCCTCGCCACCGGAGGAGACACCGCTGGCACAGAGCTGATAGTCCATCCTCTCGGCGGGCCGCACATCCAGGTATGACACGTCAGGCGAGGACTCTGCCAGGGGTGGACTCTGTCAGGCGTGGACTCTGTCAGGCGTGGTGTCGTTCCTCTGGAGGAAGCTGCGAAAAGAGTTGCACCTTGTCTTCCGGTCGACGGATCACGTACTTGTCGTCGAGGAAGGCACGTAGCCGGAAGTTACGCGTAAACAGGATATCCTGCCTGGTCCGCGTGGTCCGCAGCTGCTCGATGACGTCATCGGCACCGGCTTCCTCACTTCACGGCTGTGCTGGGAGTCAGAGTCGGTGAGAAAATTCCACAGCCTTCGTAACTGTACTTCCTATTGCTGGGTCTCTCCCTGGCAAGAGGCTACAGACATTGTGAAGTCACAGCCAGATTCTGATTGGGCTGCGAGGCTGGCTGCCATCTCCTGGGCGTTCTGCAACCGGCGCAGGCCCTGCTTCAGCCGGCAGGGCACATCCTTGGCTGCCGACGTTTGAGGTAACGGGACGCAGCCGTCTGGATCTGCTCCGTGAACACTCGTGTCATGACTGAACATCCCAGGCGGTTTCTGCTTCCCCCACCGCCACTGCCGCCACCACCAGGGTTTCGCGATGCCCCATGCCCCTCAGCCCCCGCGGGGTTTCCGGGGCAGCCGAGAGATGACTGACTGACGTGACTGGCTGACTCGGAGCCACCTTGGGCTGAGCCAGGCCCTCACAGACATTTATAGTCTTTCAGTTCTATTAAATATATTGAACTTTGTTCTGTGGCCTATCCTGGAGAATTCTCTTTGTGCACTTGAAAAGAGTATATATTCTACTGTTTTAAGTGTTCTATAGAGCTCTGTTAGGTCAATTTAGTTTACAGTGCTTTGAAGCCTTATATTTCCTATTTATCATCTTACTGTGATGTTTCTCTGTATCTTTGTGTTTATCCTACTTAGAGTTCTTTAAGCTTCATGGACGTGTGGATTAAAATTTTTCATCAGGTTTAGACATTTCAATTATTATTTCTTTAAATATTTTTCCCCTCATTTTCTATTCATTTTTGTTACAGTCTTTGTTTTAAAGAAAGTCTGTTTTGTTTGATATGAGTATTGCTACCCAATTTTCCATTTCCCTGGAATGTATTTTTCCATCCCATCATTCTCACACTTTTTATTTGTGTCTTTAAATCATGTGAGTCATGTGTAGGCAGTATTTAGATAGGTCTTCTTTTTCTGGCCATTCAGCTACCTTGTGTCTTTTGATTGGTGCATTTAGTCTATTTATATTTAAATAGGTCTGTACTTATTGTAACATTGCTAATTGTTTTGCGTACATTGGTGAGCCTACTGATTTTCCACATTTCTCTGCACCTTTTTATTTTTCATTTTTTTCTATTACTCAGATTTCATAAGCTCTATTGATTTATTTTCAAGTTCACTAATTCTTTCTTCTGCCAATTGAAATCTTCTAGTAGATCCCTCTAAGGAATGTTTCTTCTGGTTGTATTTTTCAGCTCCAAATTGCTATAGTTTTTACATTATTTCTGTGCTGTGCTGTGCTTAGTCTCCCAGTTGTGCCCTACTCTTTTCGATCCCATGGACTATAGCCCTCCAGACACTTCTATCCATGGGCATTCTCCAGGCAAGAATACCTAACTGGGTTGCCATGCCCTCCTTCAGGGGATCTTACTAACCCGGGGATCGAACCCAGGTCTCCTGCATTGCATACAGATTCTTTTACTGTCTGAGCCACCCGGGAAGCCCAAGATACTGGAATGGGTAGCCTATCACTTCTCCAGGTCATCTTCCCAACCCAGGAATCAAACCATGGTCTTCTGCGTTGCAGGCGGATTCTTTACCAGCTGAGCTACCAGGGAAGCCCACATTATTTCTATTTCTGTATTAATATTTTCCTTTGCTGCAATATTATCATCACATCTTTTTTACTTCTTTTAGCATCATTCTTTTTAGTTTGTGAGATATATTTATAATGGCCATATTGAAATTTTTGTCTGTTACAGCTGACATCTGGTTGATCTCACAGAGTATCTATTTTTCCATTGTTTAGTTGCTTTTTTCTGTGTACATGTCAGAACTTCCTATTTATTTGCATGATATACCTATAACTACATGTGTACCTATCTATATACATCTCATATTGATAAAATTGCTCTAGTATAACATTGACACAGTTTCTACATTTTTTAATATCCAGTCCCCCCAAATATATATATCAAATGTGTATGTGTGTGTGTGTATGTATATATATATAAACTTCCCAGGTGGTAATGAACCCTCCTGCCAATGCAGGAGACATAAGAGTTGCGAATTCAGTCCCTGGGTTGGGAAGATCCCCTGGAGAAGGGCATGGCAACCCTCTCCATTATTTTTGCCTGGAGAATCCCATGGACAGAGAAGCCTGGTGGGCTACAGTCCATGGGGTCACACAGAGTTGGGCACACTGATTGAAGCAACTTAGCACATATATATTTATAAATGTATATGTGTGTGTGTGTACATTTGATATATATTTTGGGGGGACTGGATATGAAAAAAGGTAGCGATTGTGTCAATGTTCTACTGTAGAAATTTTATCAACTTATATTTAATGTTGTAGAAACTTTGGATATTCCCCTTTCTACTCTGTTTTTGCTATTTGTTCCTTACTTTTTTTTAGTGATTAGCAAGATTATTTAGCAAAGTTTGTTTCACCCCCATAATGTGAGCTGCTGTTATTGCCACATGAAGGTGAAGTCTTCATGAGCACTGTCATCCTGGGATGATGATTTTTGTTTGTTTGTTGTAATAACATCTAGCTGTTAAGCTCCACTAATTTCTGGCTTATTTCTCCATCATTAACAATGACCTGAGGCATACATTTCTTACAGAGTGATCCAATGAAATTCATGCTCCTTTACAAGGACAGTTTTTAAGGTCTTCATTCAAAATTGTTTTGGTCTCTTTCCCTGATTTTTTAATTTTATTTTTCTGGAAAATTAGTCAAATAATAGTACACCTTATATTTCTAAGTAATCTACCAGTTTCCTTTTAATTACTTTTCATCATACTTTCCATTGTTTTGAAAATTCCCTTGGGTTCAGTTCCCCACACTCTGTTTCAATTAAGTCAGTTTCTTGGGAAGAGATTCAGAGCTTTCTGTTTTATGGACTGCATTTACCCTGAGGCAAAATATCTGAGTTAGGGCTCTGAAGTTGGGGGTGGGGACAAAGATATATTTCTCTCTGAGAGATAACTCATTATAAAGTAGGCATTCAACTGGGGATGAAGGATCAGGTTATAACCTCTTGTTTCTCCACTTGCTTCTTAAAAAGCAGGACAAGCAAACTGAAGTATGGTTGATCGGGGCCCCAGTATTCTTCACTTAAAATAGAGCCTCCATCCCACGAGGAGAGACTGGACTTAAGAACTGACTCCTGACTGAATTTCCATGGAACATAATGTCTGCAACAGGTAACTGAAGCATGATTAGAAATGTTAATGTCCTCTCCTGGAAAGATACTGTAGCCCTTTAACTGAGAGCTGTTGAAAAGAAATCCTTCCACATGCACGGATCTGGAGTGGAATTTCCAAAGCACTGAGCTGGCTGGCCATGGTTCAAATGCCCCAGACTCACTTAAAACATTTTAGTTTTAGTAGACTTTCTCAGTTAAATGTATTTTCATTTTCTGTATATCTTTAGGGTCATTTTCTGAGAGTCTAAATTGACATTGTTATAATTTTCACTAGTTTTATTTAGGAGTTGGTCTGTGTTACTCCTTATGGCACTATAATAGAAGTTCATCTATCAGGGCTTTTTAAAATTGGTCTCCTGAGGTATCTTGGAGACCTTGTGGAAGATAGAAGGCTCTTACTCTGGTTTTTACTTCAGAAGATCCAACAAAACCTAGGACTTCAATTGAGCCCAGTTATGTATGGGCTTCAGTAGCTTGTTTGTTTTAGGGAAGTTGGAAGTGAAAGGAGAGGAGATCATGTTTATGTCACAAAGTTTCAGAATCTTGCTCCCCTTTTTTCTCTGAAATAGCTTCACTGTGTAGAAGAACAAAATACCCAACAGATTATTAATGTAAGCAAACTTTTCCAAAAATATTTAGTTTGTTCTATTAAAATTGGTACCATGGTAAGGAGTAAAATCCAACTCATTATCTTCAGACCCTATGTCTAATTCTATGAGAATCCTTTGTGGTACACATACTCTACTTGAATAATTTCATGCCTTTTTCTTTTTGACCTTTGGCTGTAATAAACAAAGCAGTCACAAGATTCATAAATAAATGTAAGAAATATATAATGATTAAAATTTAAAATATATAATATAACCTTTCACAATAAAAATTAATATTTTGATAATTTGATCTCAAAATGTACTGATTAAATGCATCTTATATGTAAAAATACAGAAAAATCTAATATATGTCTGAAATGAAGATATTTGTAAGATGAACTCTAGATCATACACATTAATGCATCTTAGTGAATTCTTCAATACATTTAGTAATTGGATCTCTTTGTTAGCAAACGTTATAAGTGATATTTTCCATAATTGTTTGTAAAAACATTTACATTTGCTGTTTGAAGCAATCTTCATTATCTTTTTCTATGCAGATGAATTTAAAATAATTTTTGTGCATTCAAATTTTGTTCATCATCAGTTTCTTTTTTTATTTATTTATTTTTATTAGTTGGAGGCTAATTACTTTACAATGTTGTAGTGGTTTTTGCCATACATTGACATGAATCAGCCATGGATTTACATGTGTTCCCCATCCTGATCCCTCCTCCTGCCTCC
This sequence comes from Cervus canadensis, assembly GCF_019320065.1. Lineage (NCBI taxonomy): Eukaryota > Metazoa > Chordata > Mammalia > Artiodactyla > Cervidae > Cervus > Cervus canadensis. The sequence continues at coordinate 57,263,206 of NC_057402.1, forward strand.
CTCCCCATCCCATCCCTCTGGGTCTTCCCAGTGCACCAGCCCTGAGCACTTGTCTCATGCATCCAACCTGGGCTGGTGATCTGTTTCACCCTTGATAGTATACTTGTTTCAATGCTATTCTCTCAGAACATCCCACCCTCGCCTTCTCCCACAGAGTCCAAAAGTCTGTTCTGTACATCTGTGTCTCTTTTTCTGTTTTGCATATAGGGTTATCGTTACCATCTTTTAAAATTCCATATATATGCGTTAGTATACCATATTGGTGTTTGTCTTTCTGGCTTACTTCACTGTGTATAATGGGCTCCAGTTTCATCCATCTCATTAGAACTGATTCAAATGAATTCTTTTTAATGGCTGAGTAATATTTCATGGTGTATATGTACCACAGCTTCCTTATCCATTCGTCTGCTGATGGGCATCTAGGTTGCTTCTACGTCCTGGAAATTGTAAACAGAGCTGCGATGAACACTGTGGTGCTCGTGTCTCTTTTAGATCTGGTTTCCTCGGTGTGTATGCCCAGGAGTGGGATTGCTGGGTCATATGGCAGTTCTATTTCCAGTTTTTTAAGGAATCTCCACACTGTTCTCCATACTGGTTGTACTAGTTTGCATTCCCACCAACAGTGTAAGAGGGTTCCCTTTTCTCCACACCCTCTCCAGCATTTCTTGCTTGTAGACATCTGGATAGCAGCCATCCTGACTGGTGTATATTGGTACCTCATTGTGGGTTTGATTTGCATTTCTCTGATAATGAATGATGTTGAACATCTTTTCATGTGTTTGTGTATGTCTTCTTTGGAGAAATGTCTGTTTAGATCTTTGGCCCATTTTTTGATTGGGTCATTTACTTTTCTGGAATTGAGCTGCAGGAGTTGCTTGTGTATTTTTGAGATTAATCCTTTGTCTGTTGCTTCGTTTGCTATTTTCTCCCATTCTGAAGGCTGTCTTTTCACCTTGCTTAGAGTTTCCTTTGTTATGCAAAAGCTTTTCAGTTTAATTAGGTCCCATTTGTTTATTTTTGCTTGTATTTCCAATATTCTGGGAGGTGGGTCATAGAGGATCCTGCTGTGATTTATGTTGGAGAGTGTTTTGCCTATGTTCTCCTCTAGGAGTTTTATAGTCTCTGGTCTTACGTTTAGATCTTTAATCCATTTTGAGTTTATTTTTGTGTATGGTGTCAGAAAGTGTTCTAGTTTCATTCTTTTACAAGTGGTTGCCCAGTTTTCCAGCACCACTTGTTAAAGAGGTTGTCTTTTTTCCATTGTATATTCTTGCCTCCTTTGTCGAAGATAAGGTGTCCATAGGTACGTGGATTTATCTCTGGGCTTTCTATTTTGTTCCATTGATCTATATTTCTTTCTTTGTGCCAGTACCATACTGTCTTGATGACTGTGGCTTTGTAGTAGAGCCTGAAGTCAGGCAGGTTGATTCCTCCAGTTCCATTCTTCTTTCTCAAGATTGCTTTGGCTATTCGAGGTTTTTTGTATTTCCATACAAAATCATTAATCATTGATGCTGATGGTGTTTTTTCTTTCTGTCAAAAGTGTGGATTTTGTCAAGAACCTAACATAAATACTGACACTAGACAAATATGGACTGGTAAACATATGTGACTAGATGAGTAAAACTTTTAATTGAAGTTTTATTACTCTCTGGGCTATTGTGAATGTTTAAAATGTCTTACATATTTTGGTATTCCCAGGCACTAGACCATAGTAGGAATTTAGTAGACATTAAAACACACATTAATTGACCACTTCATAATTTATAACATGCCTCTACAGGTTTAACTTACCTGTGTAATTAATTGATATCACTTACAAAACAAATGCATTATCAGTGAAAGAACCTTTTGAAAAAACAAATAGTTTGTGTATATATATTTGTGTATATATAAAATTAGACAAACACTGCCCAGGTTTACATAATCCAGAAGTGAGCAGTGATTGATATGGTATGAATTTGTATATTTCTACATATATATTTTTTATCAAAATTCTTAAGAATAGACATAAAATAATATGTCATGACTGTATCACAAGTAGCAGTCATTTATTGTAGTCTCATTAAGTAGTTTTTAGTTCTCTATAATTAAGTAGTTTTCTCTATAAAAAACAGGTTTTAGTTTTCTCTATAACAATGTTGAGATAAACATTTATAGATATGTTTATATCTTGAATATTTCTTGATAAAAAGATCTTAGAAGTGGGATAAAATGTCATAGTATAAAACTTCTTTAGAACTACTAAGGGATATTGTCAAATTTCCGTAGCTCTTGAATGTATTTAGGATAGTGTTATATGTTTCTGGTTGCTTCAGAGAAAACAATTTGAACCAGAAGTTTGACATTTAGTAATGGAGAGTTCATTTTCCCTAAAAATGAAGAATTGAAAAATTAGAGTCATCTTAAAACAAAATGGTCTTCTTCAAGGTGTGAGTTTCAGTACTCTCATCTATATGCTTTACACTAATCGTGGTAAGTTTATCCTCCTGTTGCCCCCTCCCACTCCTGTACAACACCTTGCCTCTAGACCCCTGCTTGGTGCATGGGAAGCTATTGCTGCTGCTGCTATTACTAGCAATGATGTCTGTGAAGGGTCTGCTGTGTTAAGGCATTGCACTAAGAACTTCCCACATCTTGGTTCTACTTCAGGAAACTGTTCTGAACATACTCTTTTTCATCTCTCCGAGAGAGTCCATCTGTCTACCTCATGCTAAACATGACAGTGCCTAGGACCAGAGTCTCCATAAACTAAGAGTGTTGTTGGTATTGTTGATATCCACTGTTGGGTAATCGCCTCCTGCCTTATACTTTACCCCATCAATGGCATCAAATAGTATGAAATCTAGTAAATCTAACACATATCTCCACTCTGTGTTTTCTGCTATCTGAAAAACCCTGAATTTTTATTGCCGTTGTGTGGACACAGTGGTTATACATCATAATCCTTCTGAACCATTATTCAGTTGTTTGTATATATTTTGTTTTGCCTGTTAATATGTATGGACATAGTATGTATTTAAATCATTTTCTGTTGAGAATGTGTTTCCTTCTTGTGAGAGAACAGAGCAGTTTAATGGAATCTTCAAAGGATAAGTGGGTGTCTTGTGAAAGATGAAGGACTATTCAGTACTTTTGATGAGCAGAAGATAAAAAAATATTGGTACAAGTAGATTGGAGACATTTCTGACAATAATGTGAATACAGCGTTTCAGTTTGGGGAGAATTCATACGTAAAGATTTTATATTGGAGTTTGTTTTAATTGAGAATGTTGAGAGAGAGAGAATGGATGTGCTGGTAAGACTGAGAGAGTGTTTTGAAACTACTAAAGTATCAGATATCAGAGTTTAGGATGACTTAAGTCTCAATGCTGACTTAACAGAAATAGAGTGTAATTAACCTATCAAATTAACTCTTAGAGACATAATTAACTCTCTGGGAACTAACCAAATTCTATCAGGAGGTGATAGGGAAATTCACTATGAACGTTCTATGGCAGCTGAAAACCGGAAGAGAATCTTACTTATCTGAGATTCATGTAAAAACTGGGACCACATGGAGATGTTACTTAGACACTGGGGTCAGGAATAGAGAATTCAATGAGATTTCACTTTCTCTACAAGTTAGGCTCCCGAGGGAAGCTCAGCTTTGGCCAAAGGTAGAAAAGCCAGTCTTTTTATACTGTTCATGGGGTTCTCACAGTAAGTATAGTGGAGTGGTTTGCCATTCCCTCCTCCAGTGGACCACGTTTTGTCAGAAGTCTACCACTATGACCTGTCTGCCTTGGGTGGCCCTGCATGGCATGGCTCGTAGCTTCATTGAGTTATGCAGGCCCCTTCGCCTTGACAAGGCAGTGTAGCCATGAAATTAGAAGGCAGTTGTTTCTTGGCAGGAAAGCCATGACAAACTTAGACACTGTGTTAAAAACCAAAGACATCACTTTGCCAACAAAGGTCCGTATACTCCAGGCTGTGGTCTTCAGTAGTCATGTATGGATGTGAGAGCTAGACCATAAAGAAGGTAGAGCACCAAAGAATTCAGAACTCTGGCACTGAAGAAGACTCTTGAGCGTCCCTTGGACAGCAAGGAGATCAAACCAATCAGTCTTAAAGGATATCAATCCTGAGTATTCATTGGAAGGACTGATGCTGAAGCTGAAGCTCCAATACTTTGGCCACCTGATGTGAACAGCCGACTCATTGGAAAAGACCCTGATGCTGGGAAAGACTGAAGGTGGGAGGAGAAGAGGGAGATAGAGGATGAGATGGTTGGATGTCGTCACCAGTGGACGTGAACTTTGGCAAACTCCAGGAGATAGTGAGGGACAGGGAAGCCTGGTGTGCTACAGTCCATGGGGTCTTGAAGAGTTGGACACGACTTGGTGATTGAGCAAACAACAGATAAGCAAGCTCCTGATTGGGGGAGTCTGAGACAAAGACAGTTTATGAAGAAAATACATCTTGAACATAATATGCACAAGCAGTTTTGAAAATACTTGGATGAAATCATAAATTGTTAGTCTTGGGAATATGTATGTTTAGGATTGAGTTTTCCCAGTGAGGTAGATATGTCCCAGAGTTGTTAAGTGACAAGTCCAGAGTAACAAAGCTAGTGTCAAAAAACTGAAAGGGAGGTTTCAAGTTTCTTGAAAGTTCTTCACCTTGATGTTACAGTGTTAACTCTAATCTCTATTAGGACTGTCATTTGTCAGTCAGGGAATAAAAGACTCTCAGTCCACCAGATCATCCATATCGGTGTCCAGTCTTCTCTGCTGTGCCAGTAATGTCCAGGGTAAGTTTTATTCACTTTCTATGGCTACTGTAACAACTTACTGCCAACTGGGTAGCTAAGGAAACAGAGATTCCTTCTCTAACAGTTTTGGAGTCCACAGTCCAAAATTAGTATTACTGGGTTGAAATCAAGGTGTTGATGGGCTGGTTGTACCCCTTCTTGAGACTCTAGGGTATAATCATTGCGTCTCCCCATTTTTGGTGGCTTCTGGTATTCTTTGGCTTCTGGTCACATCACTCCAGTTTCTATCCCTATCTTCTCATTGCATTATGCTTTGTGTGTGTTCAAATATATCTGCCTTTCTCTTATAAAGACTCTTGAGATTGCGTTTAGGGCCAACCAGACAACTCAGAATAATCTCCCCCAAGTCAAGGTCTCATTCATGTCTGCTTTGTCTTTACCTTTCAAAATAATATCATAAGCATTAGGTCTTACTATCTCTGGGGGCCTTTATCAAACTCCTACATAAGTCATCACTGTATTCTGAACTTAGGTTAAACATGAAATGTCCACAGCCTACTTGAAAAGTAACAGCTTTTGCGCCTGAAGACTCTATGAATAATGTGAGGAGATTTAAGAGTCATTTTTACAGATAGTACTAAATCCAGGAGTGACTGCTTGTCCCTGGAGAATGAGTGTAAGTTGAAAGCACCAAGTTGAGCCCTGGGGCTCTTTAAGCTTAGGAGCCAAGGAGATGCGTAGGATTTTGAGAAGAGTGTTGAAAAGGTGAAACCCATAGACTAGGAGGAGAGCAGAAGAAAGGAGAGGTAAACTAAGTCAAATCAGCCATCAACTACGTGGATACGAAAATCACCAAGAGATAGAACATGAGTAGTATCAATGTAGCAGATAATGAATTAGCAAGGGGCAAAATCTTCGAGGAATGGGAGGAATCCTCAGGAGGAAGAAGGAGTTATCCTAACAGTATTCTCATTTGTTTCACTAAACATTTACTCAGTATGTGAAGTTAGTAAATTTTCCTTGTTAACGGTCATTCAGACATTGTCCCTCTTCTAATTGTTGACATGACAAGATCAAAATATCAAAATAGAACTGCTTGCTCTTCTCTTTGAGATACCCGATTAAGAAAATGAAATGCAAGTAGCAGATCATGGGGAAAGTATTCATAAAGCGTATATGTATAAAGGTCTTATATTCAGATTTTATAAAGAACACCACTCAATAAAAGGGACAGCAATCCAATAAAAATGAGATAAAAGAATAAAGCACATCAAAAGGTGCTCATGAAAACTAAAACCATATCATAATACATCTACTAAAATGGTGAGAGCTAAGAAAATGGACAGTACAAAATGCTGGTGAAGGTGTGGAGGAACTGAAATACCTTACATTTCTGATAAGAATGCAGAATACTACAGACACTTTAGAAAATAGTTTGACAGTTTCTTATAAAATTATATATTCATTTATATGTCCCCGCAGTTCTGCTGTTAGATATTACCTAGTAAAAGCATACATGCACACAAAGATCTACATGCAGAAACTTGCAGTTGCTTATTAATAAAAACCCCAAACTAGAGATAACTATCAACTTGTAAATGAACACAAAATTGTGGTACATCCATAAATTGGAATGGTACTTAGTAAAAAAGGGAACAAACTTGTGACATATGCAATAAAATATTAGGTAAATCTCAAAAGTAACATGCAATATGAGAGAAGACCAAAGGAAAAGGCTATGTATTGTATTATTCATTTTTGTGATGTGTGGTTGAGTTGTGTTTCCCAAAATCATTTTTGAAGTCCTAAGCCCCAGTAACTCTGAAGTGACCATATTTGGAGATAGGGATTTTTACAGAGATAGTCAAGTTGAATTAGGTCATCTGGATTATGGTGGGTCCTAATCCAATTACTAGTATACTTATTAAAAGGGGAAATCTGGAAACAGACACACATTCATAGAGGAAAGATTATGTGCAGACACAGGGAGTAGATGGCCATCTACACACCAAGGGAAGAGGCCTGCACCAGACTTACCTGTCATTGCTCTGAGAAGGAACCAACCCTGCTGATAGCTGTCACAGGCTTTTAGCGTCTAGGGCTTTGGGATAATAAATTTGTATTGTTTAAGTCACTGATTTTTTGATACTTTGTTACAGCAGACTTAGGAAACTAATACAGGTAACTTCTGGAAAAGGCAAAATTACAGAAACAGAAATCAGATGAATGGTTTCCTAAGAGGATGGAAGGAGGGGATTTATTGTAAGGGGGCATGAAGGAGCTTTTTCAGATAATTAACCTTTATTTATTGATGGTGGTCGTGGTGACATAAATATACATATCTATAAAACTCATTAAACTCTACATTTCAAAAGGATAAATCTTACTGTATGTAAATTACACCTTGATAAGCCTGACTTTAGCACAGTTTGCGGCCTTTCCTTTGTGACTCTGCTGCTGATCTTTATTTGAATCTATCATGATTATGGGTAGAGCTGCATAGCTGGAGAACAGAGGAGGGAAAATAGCTTCACATGGAGTGTGAGAGGCATAGTAGAGAGAAAAGGATGAAGTGAAAATAAGAGGTAGGGTGGAGGATAGATGAGAAATGGTGAGGCTGAGCACTAGAGGAGGATGGGATTTTTAAAGACAAAAAGTAAATCACAAAGAGTAACTTCAGGGAGGTAGACAGGTAAAGAGAATTGTTAGGAAGTATTACTGTACTCAGTTGAATGAACCCTTTTTCATTATTGTGCCCTCAAGGAAACTTAGTAAAAATATACATCTTTCTCAGAGTTTTTAGGGTCAGAAATAGTGTTTGTTTCATACCTAAGACTCTTCTGAGCAGAGCTTTAAAAGTAGAATCCCCTTTTGCTCAAGTGTCTTACCTGTTTATTTATTTACTTACTTTCCCCACAGAGCAGGGATCACAGAGATGGTGAACTTTAAAAGCATTTGCCTTCTCTTTTCCCTGTTCTTTGCCCCCAACTCAATTTCAAGTGCAACCTAATGGCTAACCATTGAATTTCAACTGAAATGCCCCTGCTTTTCCATTTTCTATAGTGATGGCTCAAGTTGAAAAACAGCATCTAGACTATATTAATCCCAATAAAATAAGCCCATGATGTCACTGAAATAATCTCTCTGTGTAAGTATTTGTATATAACCTTGTATGCGATGTGATGTGTGCATGCTCAGTTGTGTCCAACTCCTGTGACCCCATAGACTGTAGTCTGCCAGGCTCCTCTGTCCGTGGAATTTTCCAGGAAAGAATATTGGAGTGGGTTGCCATTTCCTACTCCAGGGAATCTTCCCGACCCAGGGATCAAATCCACATCTCTTGTGTCTCCTGTATTGGCAAGTGGATTCCTTACCATTGCACCACCTGGGAAACCCATAACCTTGTATATCTACGTATTACATTGTTTACAAGCATATGTTTTATGAGAAAGCAGTTCTAGGCAGTATTCCTAGTAAAATAGATCTAAAATTGAATTCTTTGATTTTTCCTGTATCTCAGGGTGTAAGAAATTATGTCTTTGATTCTGTATAATAATTAAGGCAAAGTTTTCTGAGTGACTAAAGGTATGTTTGCAGTCAACATTTTAAAGGATGTATATTCAATGATACCAAATTCCCATGTTGTTTCCTATTTATGAATATAATCAAATACTATTTACTGGGGAGAAACAAACATACTTTTCATATTTTATATGTATGAAGTCCATAGTTTATAAGAAAAGTCCATAGGAGAATTAAATAGTCATATCATCAAAGGAATAATGATTCATCCCAGAGAATACAGTGCTCAGATATTTTAGTCCACAGATGTGTTGACATTTTTTTTACTAAACAAGAACATCATGACATGTAAGAAAGAATACTTACCAGTGCAACTTCTTTAGGAGCTGCATCTAGGGGAGAAAAGCACAGATGTCTTTATTGGGCTCCAGTCTGAGTAGCTTCCCTAGAGGGGACCCTGGGGATGAGCATTAGTGGGCTAATGGCTGATATGGGCTTATTACCGAGCTCATTAGTGGTGGGTGACCTCACAAGGAGGGACATGGTATTGCGATTTCTCTGATTCTTAGATCTGTGTTGACTTCAGGGGGAAGGATGCGGGCTTCCAGATGCACACTCTCAGAATGAGCTGATCATGAGAACACTTCCACTAAACATGCCGTTAAACCAGCAGTTACCATATCATGAGAAAAGTCATCAGGCATTCCCAGCCAGAATAAGTTGAAGTCCAGAGAATCGGTTCATTCTGATTTAATTACTTCACTGGGTAAAACTGCTGTACCAATAACACAGAAGTTTTCCAAGTTGTGAATTTCAGTCGTGTGTTCATTGTGGAAAAAACAATGAAGTGATGAAGTTTTTTATTACTGCAATTTTACTTGTGAAAAGCGCTTGTCTGCTTTTAGCTCTGGCTGTTTCAGGTATAATTTTAAATATGTGCTGTATGAAGTGGTGGAAATTGACAAGTTGATTTGCTTTATCCTTTGCCATAAGTAGTTTGATTTCTGTGAGGTTGACCATAATGGTAGAAATTCTATAAAAATGAAAAGTGAGTATATGTGTGTGTGTATATATACACACACGTTTGCAATAGTTCTAAATCTTACCTTGAGTGTCATCATTTCAGCTTCTCAATGAAAAGCAAATGTTACACAATTAAACATTTATTGTTTAATTTTAAATTTCATATCAAATGAGAGAGGAGCACTTTCATTCAAGTGCTCTGTTATATAAGCACTTAAAACTAGATTAGAACATGAACTAGAGTTCACTATTATTTTATCTCTGTTGTGTTGGTAACGAGCACAAACAGAGAGAAAAAGGAACATCTAATTGTTGGACTTTCAATCTATGACTGTGTCACCATTTCCCCTACATTCATTTGGGAAATTAAAAAGAGAAAACTCATTTTAAAACTTTTTTTTTTCTTTAAAAAGAGAATCTATTACAAACTCAGTGACTTTGCATATTTTCACTGATTTTATGTCCACCTACACAGCAAAGTACATTTAGTGACTCACTTGGAGGAAAAATAGCCTTGACCCTCTCTCTGAGTCACTTGCTTAATAAAAACTGGCCCAGGGACACTGTAAATGTGGTTAAGCCACAAGTTAATTAAGTTTGACACCATTGCTGGGAGTTGCTGAGGGTGAAAAGAGAATTGTAAAGTTAGTACTTTGACACCAGGGAGATTTCTTTCTGTTAAAAAAGTATATAGAAGTTATAACCTTACATTAGGGAATTAATTTACATAGAACCAAGAGAAGTTTGTTTGAAATCTTAGTTCTTCACACTTCTCTTCTCTACACACATTCTCTTTGCGATCTTTTTCCCTGACTTCTTGCATCAAAAACAAATATTTCAGAAGACACACCCACAAAGAGCAATGTACAGAAAGAAAAGGACCCACATCTTAATTGTCATATGCCACAAATGTCCTCAAAATTGGAAAAACAGCATATATCCCTTAGTAAATTTAATAAGAGTACTATTTTAAATTAACAAACCAGAAAAAGCTCTCAAATGAATCAGAAGAGTTTTTGGAATTTTCAGATCAGATTAGCAGATCCTATTCAAGCACACGAGAGTGAAATGGTGTTCAAATTGTAAGTTTGTAGTTAACATTATTATCCCTTGCTCAGTTGTATCCGACTCTTTGTGACCCATGGACTGTAGCCCACCAGGTTTTTCTGTCTAGGGGATTTCCCAGGCAAGAATACTGGAGTGGGTTGCCATTTCCTTCTCCACGGGAATCTTTCTGACCCAGGGGTTGAACCTGGGTCTCCTGCATTGCAGACTGATTCTTTACCATCTGAGCTACCCATTCAAGCATATGAGAGTGAAATTGTGTTCAACTTGTAAATTTGTAGTAGTGAAGATCATTTATAAAGTATCCCTCTCCATTATATAAGATATAAAATAGGCCTTAATACAGTTATTTGTATATAAAAATGAAGCCCTCCCTTTGTCCTAGAGGTAGATTGTGAAATATACCCTTTGTGGCAGGGGCTGGGAGGCACCATTATCTTTAGGACCCTCTCCCATGCCAGGGCACGTGATAGTTTATGAAGGACATGTGAGACTCTCAGAGTGACAGCAAGAATTTAGGGGTGTTCTTTCCAGGCTCTGCTCCATTTACTGTGGGATCACTTCCTTACTATCATGGCATCCCTCCTTCATTACCTTCAGGACACATGTCTCAACAAGTGTGGGGGTTTGAAAGTCAGGTTTTACACATAAATAAAGGAATTTGATGAGCAAGAAAATAAAACTCAACTATGAAATATACTAACAGATTATTAAATTGTTTATGTATGTGTGTGAATAGATGGCAGAGAGAGAGAGCAATGGTGAGTGACAAACAGACTCAGTTATAATTCTATAGCACTATCAATCTACAACTCCTCGTCTGTAATTTCAGAGTTCAGAAAGCTCAAGACAAAAAGTTGTTGCTCCATAATTTATCCAGTGACAGACATAATGTGTACTGCCCTGAGGATACTGCAATCTCTGTTTCTCCTACTTACTGTGACTGGCATGTATTTTAATCAGAAATAATGCATTAGAATAATGATAGGGAAGTGGTGTTACCCCAGACCTCACTGAGGCTATCAGGCAATATTCTTTTCCAAAATCTTAAGTCTCTGAATTCTGAAATATATCTGGCTCTGAGAGTCTTGGATAAATTATTACAGACTTTCATTTCAAAAATTTCTGCTTTAGTCAGTGATTTGACCTGTCAATTCCTTAGTCTGCTTTTCTGTCCCAAACCAGGTCTTGTCTCCTGTGATCTATGCTAGATTGACCATTTTCTGGACCCCGTGATACTCACCTCTGGGACTTCCATTCTCTCCGTTCTCCTTGTGACGTCAGCCTTCACAGATCCGCATGCAGCTGTAGGTGGTTATCTCCACTCTGGCCTCTGCGATGCTGACCGCTGGAGGACCCAGGCCTCGCGTTGGGCCTGGCAGAGGTGACAGGCTCATTGTTCCTGGCGTGCTTTGTTCTCTTCCAGTTATTCTTACGTGAACAGAAAGATCAAGCCTTCAGTGAGCTCTGTCGTTGGGTAGTAAGTACTACTCCTCAGAGTCCCTTTTATTATTCAATTTTTTTTTTTTTTTTTTTACATAGTAGTCTCCTAGATTATTATTGAGAAAGCACTCCTAGGTCTGATAATCTTGGGTTTTGTGTATTATGTACTTGATGCGCACATGCACGCACAGTCACCAACTTGTGTCTGACTCTTTTCAACTCCATGGACTGCAGCCAGCCAGGTTCCTCTGTGCATGGGATTTCCCAGGCAAGAATACTGGAGTAAATGGTTATTTTCTCCAGGGGATCTTCCTGACCCAGGGATTGAGTCCTGCATTGGCAGGCAGATTGTTTACCAGTGAGCTACCAGGGAAGCCCTTCTACTTGATATTCATTTATAAATTGGTCATGTTTTCACTTGTATACTTTTATTACCCAAAACCTTGTAAGGTGAGTGCTGTTAAATTCATTTACAAATTTGGTAAATAAAGCTCAGGTACATTGAACAACTTGTCTAATCTCTACTGTTCAACGTTTGGTCTGGGGACCAGTAACTTCACCATCACCAAACACTTGCTAAAAATGTAGACACTCAGATCCTGCCCTAGACCTGCTGAGTTGGCATCTGCATCTTAACAATTATCTCTGGATAACTTATAAATGCATTTTATGGTATGAGAAGTTATTCAGTGAGAAATCCAGTGATCTGCCTTCTCCATTATAGATCTTCTTAAAAAACTCAAAAGTGTAGGATATGTGTGGAGACATAAGGATCCAGTTCTCAAATTAGAGAACAACCAGTTGAATTAAAGTTTTGACAGAAATCATAAAGGTAAAGATACTCAGGATAAAGAGTTACTCTAAAACATGTTTTATTTTCCCTATCCCTAATTGTTTCAAGGGATAATACTGTAGCCATAAATAACTGCCAGCGCTGCAGCATTGACAAACGATGGAAGAAGAGAACGGCTCGTAACACGCGGGCAGGTGTCTGGTGTGACTGCCTGTGGATGCTCAGTGTGCAGCTAGTGGCTCATTGGGTTGGTGCCTGGCTAAGAAGGCCGAAGGTCAGGCTCCCTTCCAGTTGATGTGTGCATGATGAGATAGCACAGAGAAAGGGACTTGATCCTTAAAAATTCTTCTTTCTCCAGACCATCAATGGAGGGGGATGCATACCTATTATGACCCTAAAGACTTGGGTTTTCCCTTGGAAGATAAGTTTTTCCAAGCTGTAAGGTCCCGAAGCAGCACAGAAGAAAGTGCTGTCCTTGGCTGCCCACATTCAGAACGCATGGTAGCCTCTGCAGCTCAGATGCTGACTCTCGCTCTGACGTTCCTCTTCCACTAGCATCTGTGCATCTCCAAGTCTGACTTCCAGTCAGCTATCCTGTGGGCTGTGGACCCACAGACTCAGGACCAATGCTTGACAGCTGACTCTCACCCTATTTAGAGCTGCTCTCTAGCTGTCTAGATATTGTTATTCTGAGAATTGGTACACCCCACTCCCTCCACCATTATGCCAGGAAAACAAAAATGGGACTCAGAAAGGTTTAGTGCCCTAAGTAACAAAAGTCCAAGCAATAGAGTTGGAATCAAAGCCCAGGTCCATTTGACAACAATTTGAAAGTATTTCAATCTCACACATGAGCCAAAACCAGTCCTCAGTCATGAAAATCTTTCTACTCTAAAACAATTTCATAGTAAAAAGTTGTTTTAATGAAGGATTCTGAAATGGATACTTGAAGCTCATGGAGGATCTCCAAAATACTCTCAGTCCAAAGACATCATCTCCTAGGGGTAGAAAACTGGTATCCGAGGGCTGAATTTAGACCACAAGTTTGGTCTGTCCATTGTTAAATTCCATTATCATGTTACTATTACCATTGTTATTATGAATACCTTCAGGCTTGGTAGGTCTTTCCAGCTCCACAAGCAATACTTCTGTTGTTTTACAGTTTCCTAATTAATAATTTGTAAATGTATGTTATCTGATTGATCCCACAAAGGTATTGAAATTTATAATTGCTGATTTCTATTTTACTAAACAAAGTGTTATATTATTTATCAGATATGTTCATCCTTACAAGTTCATGTGCAGTATTTCCTAAAAACAAAACTGATCTCTCAAAAATATTATGGATATTTATTTTTTCATTTCCTGCTCTTCAGTATTTTTCATATCTAGTGTAATCAGTGTAACCCTTATGTGGCTTAAGGAGAATTGGGTTGGTTGTCATTCTTCATCCTTAGGTAGCTTTTTTAATTGTTGTGATTTGTATACAGTACCATGTTAGTTTCAGGTATATGGCACAGTGACTCAGTATTTTTATCAGTTCAGTTTAGTCGCTCAGTTGTATCTGACTCTTTGCGACCCCTTGAATCACAGCACACCAGGCCTCCCTGTCCATCACCAACTCCCGGAGTTTACTCAAACCCGTGCCCATCGACTCGGTGATGCCATCCAGCCATCTCATCCTCTGTCGTCCCCTTCTCCTCCTGCCCCCAATCCCTCCCAGCATCAGGGTCTTTTCCAGTGAGTCGACTCTTTGCATGAGGTGGCCAAACTATTGGAGTTTCAGCTTCAACATCAGTCCTCCAATGAACACCCTGGACTGATCTCCTTTAAGATGAACTGGTTGGATCTCTTTGCAGTCCAAGGGACTCTCAAGAGTCTTCTCCAACACCGTAGTACAAAATCATCAATTCTTTGGTGCTCAGCTTTCTTCACAGGCCAAATATCACATCCATACATGCCCACTGGAAAAACCATAGCCTTGACCAGACGAACCTTTGTTGTCAAAGTAATGTCTCTGCTTTTTAATATGCTGTCTAGGTCGGTCATAACTTTCCTTCCAAGGAGTAAGCATCTTTTAATTTCATGGCTCCAGTCACCATATGCAGTGATTTTGGACCCAAAAAAATAAAGTCTGACACTGTTTCCACTGTCTCCCCATCTATTTCCCATGAAGTGATGGGACCAGATGCCATGATCTTAGTTTTCTGAATGTTGAACTTTAAGCCAACTTTTTCACTCTCCTCTTTCACTTTCATCAAGAGACTTTTTAGTTCCTCTTCACTTTCTGCCATAAGTGTGGTGTCATCTACATATCTAAGGTTATTGATATTTCTCCTGGCAATCTTGATTCCAGCTTGTGCTTCATCCAGCCCAGCATTTCTCATGATATACTCTGCATATAAGGTAAATGAGAAGGGTGACAATATACAGCCTTGATGTACTTCTTTCCCGATTTGGAACCAGTCTGTTGTTCCATGTCCAGTTCTAACTGTTGCTTCCTCACCTGCATACAGGTTTCTCAAGAGGCAGGTCAGGTGGTCTGGTATTCCCATCTCTTTCAGAATTTTCTACAGTTTATTGGAATCCACACATTCGAAGGCTTTGGCGTAGTCAGTAAAACAGAAATAGATGTTTTTCTGGAACTCTCTTGCTTTTTTGATGATCCAGTGGATTTTGGCAATTTGATCTCTGGTTCCTCTGCCTTTTCTGAAACCAGCTTGAACATCTGGAAGTTCACGGTTTGCGTATTGCCAAAGCCGGGCTTGGAGAATTTTGAGCATTACTTTACTAGCATGAGAGATGAGTGCAATTGTGTGGTAGTTTAAGCATTCTTTGGGATTGCCTTTCTCAGCGATTGGAATGAAAACTGACCTTTTCCAGTCCCATGGCCACTGCTGAGTTTTCCAAATTTGCTGGCATATTGAGTGTAGCACTTTCACAGCATCATCTTTCAGGATTTGAAATAGCTCAACTGGAATTCCATCACCTCCACTAGCTTTGTTCATAGTGATGCTTTCTAAGGCCCACCTGACTTCACATTCCAGGATGTCTGGCTCTAGGTGAGTGATCACATCATTGTGATTATCTGGGTCATGAAGATCTTTTTTGTACAGTTCTTCTGTGTATTCTTGGCACCTCTTCTTATTTCTTCTGCTTTTGTCAGGTCCATACCATTTCTGTCCTTTATCGAACCCATCTTTGCATGAAATGTTCCCTTGATATCTCTAATTTTCTTGAAGAGATCTCTAGTCTTTCCCATTCTGTTGTTTTCTTCTATTTCTTTGCATTGATCGCTGAGGAAGGCTTTCTTATCTCTCCTGGCTGTTCTTTGGAACTCTGCATTCAAATGGGAATATCTTTCCTTTTCTCCTTTGCTTTTTGCTTCTCTTCTTTTCACAGCTATTTATAAGGCCTCCTTAGACAACCATTTTGCCTTTTTGCATTTCTTTTTCATGGGGATGGTCTTGATCCCTGTCTCCTGTACAATGTCATGAACCTCCATCCATAGTTCATCAGGCTCTCTGTCTATCAGATCTAGTCCCTTAAATCTATTTCTCACTTCCACTCTGTAGTCATAAGGGATTTGATTTAGGTCATACCTGAATGGTCTAGTGGTTTTCCCTACTTTCTTCAGTTTAAGTCTGAATTTGGAAATAAGGAGTTCATGATCTGAGTCACAGTCAGCTCCCAGTCTTGTTTTTTCTGACTGTATAGAGCTTTTCCATCTTTGGCTGCAAAGGATATAATCAATCTTATTTCTGTGTTGACCATCTGGTGATGTCCATGTGTAGAGTCTTCTCTTGTGATGTTGGAAGAGGGTGTTTGCTATGGCCAGTGTGTTCTCTTGGCAAAACTCTATTAGCCTTTGCCCTGCTTCATTCCATACTCCAAGGCCAAATTTGCCTGTTACTCCAGGTGTTTCTTGACTTCCTACTTTTGCATTCCAGTTCCCTATAATGAGAAGGACATCTTTTTTGGGTGTTAGTTCTAAAAGGTCTTGTAGGTCTTCATAGAACCATTCAACTTCAGCTTCTTCAGTGTTACTGGTTGGGGCATAGGCTTGGATTACCATGATATTGAATGGTTTGCCTTGGAAACGACCAGAGATCATTCTGTCATTTTGGAGATTGCATCCAAGTAGTGCATTTTGGACTCTTTTGTTGACCATGATGGCTACTCCATTTCTTCTAAGGGATTTCTGCCCACAGTAGTCGATATAATGGTCATCTGAGTTAAATTCACCCATTCCAGTCCATCTTAGTTCGCTGATTCCTAGAATGCCGACATCCACTCTTGCCACCTCCTGTTTGACCACTTCCAATTTGGCTTGATTCATGGACCTAACATTCCAGGTTCCTATGCAATATTGCTCTTTACAGCATTGAACCTTGCTTCTATCACCAGTCACATCCACAACTGGGTATTGTTTTTGCTTTGGCTCCATCCCCTTATTCTTTCTGGAGTTATTTCTCCACTGATCTTCATTAGCATATTGGGCACTTACCACCCTGGGGAGTTCCTCTTTCAGTATCCTATCAAGGGAATGGCAAACCACTTCAGAATTCTTGCCTTGAGAACATGTAGGAAAAGGTAAATTGATAGTATTTTCATACATTGTGAAATCATCATCACAGTAAGTCCAGTTACTATCTATCACTGTGCACATTTGTTATAATATCAGTGACAGTCGTTCCTAGGTACACATTATAACCCTGTAACATATTTATTTTATACCAGGAAATTTATCTCTTAATCCCATCAATCCATTTCATCCATCCTGTTGGCCAACTCTCCCCTGATAAACAGCAGTTTGTTCTCTTTATCTATGAATGTGTTTCTGTTTTATTTGTTCATTTGTTTTTTTGTTTAGACATGTGTGAGAAATCATATAATGATCAACAATTTCAAGTGTTAGGAAAGGTACCCTGTATATGACATCTTCACATCTTTTTTGCTGTCCCTGAGTCAAGGTGGTACAGTGTGCTTTGTCTCAGCTCAACTGGGTGGAATTTGTCTAGTCCACCCAGAGTATTCTGGTCTTGCTGCAGTAGCACACAGTCCTAAAATTCCAGTGGCTTGAAACAGCTAAGGCTGATTGCTCACACATATTCCTGCTATGACACAGATGCTCTAAGTAGAGCATCCAGATTGACCGTTAACCATTTAACCGTCATCATCAGTCATCATACCAGTGAGAAGAGGTCTCCGGAAGGTCTTGCCATGGCAGTGAAATGTTTGATCCAGAAATGACACTCATCACTTTGCTCACAGCTCATTGGCAAGAACTTTTCACATGGTTCACCTTCTTACAAGGAGAAGGATCTCCCAACATCATCTCCCATCATCCTGGGAGGCAGAGACCTCTTTCTCTCTTTGTAAACCCTCTTCTATTTATTTTACTCAAAGGATTTTTTCCCTTAAGTTCACTGACATTTCTTTCTGCCTCAACCTCAAAAAAAAAAAAAAAAGATTCTTAGACCATCATGGCACCAGTGAACAGAATTCTGAGATGAAAGCAATTTAAACAGAGTACACTGATAGCCCATACTTCCTATTAAATAAAGGCCATTAAGGATCAGCCATATCATAGTAAAATCTAATATTATGATGCATTTTCTTCTCTTCATTATTCAGAGACAGTGGTCTTATTTAATTACTCATATTTGTATGAAGTTAATGTGTAGTGATTCTTTGGGGATGGTGATTATTTTGCTATAATCTATCTGAAAGTATCTGATACCATTCTTTATGAGCAGAAATGAAAGAGATCTACCCACTTGACAAAAAAGACAAACATCATTTAAAAACAAAAACATCTCAATTCATTTCATTCTGTATAACTGGTATAACTGGATTTAGAATATTTATTTCGCAACACTTTTTTTTTTCCTGGACTGGTAGTCTTTTAGCATTTGAAACTTGGCTATACACTGAGATTCCACCCGATTCTCTTAATGTAGTTTTCCATTTATTTTTGGTTCTGAATTGAGATCAGCTCAAAATTGAAAAGTATTAGATGCAAGAAGTCATAGCAAAGGAGAAAAAACTTAGCTTTATATTTCCGACTGCAACTCCCAACTTACTCTCTCTTCCATTCACAGTCGCATCATTTTATTGGTGAAAAAATGTTTTAAGCCAAAAAGATATAATTCATACAAATCATCCACCCCATGATTAGCAACTCTGGACAAAGTACGCGTATCATTTACTAGGGTTACTCAGCTATTTTAAAAGCCTCTTAGACATTCTGGCAAGAGACTGTATTCTCATCCTGCTCCGTTCAAAGACAGCCTGCTTTTAGCCAGATCCAGGGCAGATATCAGGCACGGGAGAACGTTTTAAACTCTTGATGTCAACATGATAAGCCTGTAAAATTATATGGATACAAATAATGCAGTTTTATCCAAGCCATTGACAGCAGGCAGTGGTGCAGAAATTCAGAAAGCGCCCCGGGTAATACTCCTGTAGTTGGGGAAGGCCCAGGCGCTGGTCACTGACTCTGCTAGGCCACTCCTCTCCGAGCTTGTCAAGCTTACGGGGGTCTGCAAAGTCATTCCACACCACTCACCATGGGAACCGGGGGAAAATGCTTTGGTTTAAGGACATCCACAGCTGTGATGTCACGGGCACAAAGATAATAATAAAATGTGGCTTGTGTGGTGTCAACTACACCTTGGCTCTTTTGTCTCCTCTCCCTCCTCGTATAATTTTGTATCCTTGTGCGAATCGCCTCATTAGGGAAAGAGACTGAAAATTGGGGTCAGGGTATTTAAACCTGACCTGTGCAGAGGCCGGACAAGGCCGGGGCCCACCGAGGTTTCACTTCAGAGCCCCAGACCACCCCTGAGGTGACACCAATTCAAGCCTCATTTTATAAAGGCCTTATTAATTATTGTCTTTATAAGAAGGAGAAGAAGCCTTATAAAGAAATGTGTCATTCTTAGAGTAGGAGTGGGCAGACAAAAAAAGGAAGAGAGAGGGAGAGGGAGAGAGAAAGAAACAGAAGATCAAAAGGGAGCTTTTTTTTTTTTTCCCTTTTGCTTTTCATGCCTCCAAACCTCAAAGGAGGTGGGGGAACAATCAGGCTTGGGGGTCTCGTGTGCTTTCTGGCAATTAGACTCAGCTGATGGGCTGAAAGGGATTGAATGGCAGGGTTCAAGGCCCTTCTCCCGAGCTGCAGACAACAGGCTTTTCCAAAGCAGCCGAGCTGCAGACACCGTCAAAATCATTTCAAATGGAGACTTACAGAGAGGATTCATTAATTCACTGGCCTAAACAATTACGGGAACATATAATGTCTCTATAAACACTTTGATAAAGACTGTCATCTTAGACCTTCATTTTCCCTATTTTACTAGAGAGTTTTAATGCCATGTTGGAAAGGCGGCTTTTATTTCTCCAATTACTAAATGATAAACCCTTTTGCTAAAAATCATCCACCCTCAAATAACTGAATATTTCACTTTTAAATATTAGGCTGCAAAACTCAAAAGGAAAAAACAACATATATATATGTATATACATATATATATGTATATATATACATTTCTGTATGTATAAATCTACTCTCAAATTTATAAAGCTCAGTTTTCATCTGGTTTGAGCAGAGCAAATTGTCTCTCTGGTTAATTCTTACACATTTTCTTTATAGTTCTCAATTTCTCCCTGTTTATTTGATTTTTAACCAATATGTTCAGAAAAATAATTGTTGACTTAGACAATGCTCGTTAATTAGGGGGGAGGTAAATGCGATAATCCAGCACCATGTGTGTCTGTTTGTGGGGGGTGGGGTGGGCGTTAATGGTTTTTGTGGTTGGGGCATCATCTAGATTTAAATTAAAAAGAAGAAGATAAGCCTACAAGCCATGTGGCCTTAGGGACAGCTGGACATTCAGAAGCTGAGAGAAAATCAAAGTCCTGGGGCTCCAGCACGTGCAGCAAGAATGAATGATGCTGAATTTCAAGTGCTCTACTTCCCAAGAGTAACAGGATCAAAATGATCTTGATCAGTCTGGTCACTACCCAATAAGTGGTAATTTGCAAAAGAGCACCATTAATAGGCCTTTCAAAAGATGGGGACAGTTTTTTAAAGCTGTCGGTGAACCAAGATCAGCTTTGTAGCTCCAGTTTTATTTTCTCCGTGGGGTTGTCACCTATACTACCTGTGAGGCTTTGATTTTGAGGTGGAGCTGACCTTTAGCACAGCTTCGCCAGCAGAAATAGCTGCTCCTCTTTGCTCGTCTACATGGAGAAAATGTTTATATGTGTGTGATCGCATTGGGCTTGCTCAGCAGGGCAAGGGTTAACTACTTACATCCTGTCGACCCCTTTCAAGCAGGGCCTGAGCACTGCTGCTTCTAGGCAAGCACATCAGGCACTCAGGGTTTTGGCAATCGCTGAAGGCAAAGTGATAACAGAAAGAAAGATGGCCGCCCTCAGAGCATCTTTATCTACACATGGTGAGGCACTTGTTGCATGAAAGATTGGCACTTTTTGGACATATTTGGAAACTGAGGTAGCTGGTCATTTTGCCTTTTCTAGAGATGCCTAGGCTGACAAGAAACCCAACCCCAGGCACTTAACTTGTCCACCCCACTTGGGAGAGAGCAGCCATCTTGATTCACAGAAAAATGAAAGCTACTTTGGCCTCTTCTCAATGGCTGGGGTGCTCTTTGGGGGCCAAAAGGGAAAGATGGTAGGATGTGGTTATTCAAATAGGCATAGATTTAGACTTCACAGAGGACATCCTTGGACACAGAATACCCTCAAGGTCTAGACCAAGGCTCATCCAAAGAAGCAGGGTGGTATTATAGGATTCCGAAGGTGAGATACATTTACTGTATATGATTGGAAGGGTCCTTTTGACTGGAGGTTCCACCCCTCAAGGATTGCCATGAAATAATTAGGAGTTTTTGTATTTTGTGTTTTGTATTCACCGGAGATCATCCTACAAACATCACATTGTCAAGTACGGATAAGTACTGGTGTGCATGGATTTGTTACATAGAATTTTATCCTTGTGCAAATAGTTCAGTTACTTCTCTTCTCAGAGCCTGTGAAAGAGGTTTCAAAGAGGGCGTGGTGTATGCTGGGATTTAACTGCTGTTTCATTGCGCAGAGATTGAGGGTCCCTGTGGCCAGCTGTGCTGTCCACCAGTGCAGGCAGCTGAGGGGAGAATGACCATGCTTCTGGCCCCGGGGCCTCACAGATGGAGGGTAGACAGCATCTTCCAAGGGCCAGTCACGTGCTGGTTCGTTTTCTAATTGACTTCCCTCTCTTCATTACAGGTAAGAAAATGAGATTCAGGGACGTGCAGTCCTTTACTCAAGTTACAAAGTTGGTAGTGTTAGACCAGGTCTTGACCTGGCTCTGTTTTTCTCCAAAATGTAAGTCTTTCCTCTCTGCTCATCCACTGGTTTATTCATTTCTTCACTTATCTATCCATTCCTTCATCCCTCCATTCATTCAAAAAGTATGTCTATCGATCAAAAAGTATGTCTATCGACTCAAATGTCCATTGATCAATGAATGGATAGTCAAAATGTGGTCTGCAACCAATTGGATGTTATTCAGTCTTAAAAAGGAAGGAAATTCTGATATGTGCTGCCACATGGATGAATCTTGAGGGCAGTATGTTAAACGAAATAATCTGGACACAAAAGGACAAATCCTATATGATTCTACATACATAAGTTCTAGGGTAGTCAGATTCTCAGAGTTGTTGTGGGGTGCTGGGGGGAGAAGGGCCTGGAAAGTTAGTGTTTAATGGGCACAGAGTTTTAGTTTGCAAAATGAAAAAAGTTCCTGGGTGCTGTTGATGGTTGCACAATATTGTGAATGTATAGGGCTTAATACCACTGAACTCTACACTTAAAAGGGGTTAAAATGTAAACTTTATGGTTGTATATTTTATCATGATTACGTTAAAAAAATCTATTATATTCTATGTACTATTTTCAGAGAATATAGAGCTGAATATAAAGTCCTCTTTCATAATTAAGAAAGAAAACTAAGAAAAGTGAAGGTATTTTTTTTTTTTTCTGGCCCAAATTTAGCCCAGACTTATCCTGCAGACACAGGCAAGTCTGAGTTGAGCAAAATGACATTTGCTGTCTAGGTTAGGAAGGATGAATGCATTTTTCTTCCTGCTTATCCAAAGAGAATATTAGACTCAGTTTTAATTATATTTAAATACATGGGTAAGAGTTGCAAAAACTGCAAAACTGAATAAAGTAGAAAGATTTCAATGTCTTTAAATTTACTCTAATTCTCATTTTGAGTATTCATTGTCCTTATGTTTTGCTGTGGCTTCATTTTATTACAGCTGAAAGAGTTGTTCTCATGTACATTTTAAAAGAAATAAGTCACAACATTGTTGTTGAGACCGATACGTATCTTCCCTCAAAGAAACATGCTGATACATCTCTAAAAGCAATATTTAAATTTCCTTTACATTTATCTTTTAAAATTTCTTCTAAATTCTGCTTTGATCTACATTTATCCTTCCTTTTGTTTAAAGCCAATTAAATGTTGAGCTTGCCTTAGGGCCATCTCTTCCTTTCCCCTTTCCCTGGTTGCCCTTTGCTGAGCGCCCGACTAGTAGAAGTCAGGTCGCTGTCTCGTTGTGTGACAGGCAAGTTCCTTTCTGGCGTCTGAAATATTAATGCCCTGTGTCAGGTAACACATTACCCAAAGAAGCACCGGCCCAGAGATTTGAATTAGCTTTCTCACTCCTGTCCTAAGAGGTTTTGTGGTTGTTGATGTTTTGCTCTACGTAGATGTAAGCATTGAATTTTTAAAAATCCCAAGCTCAGAATTTAAACCTTATCAACATTGCAGCAGAAGTACAACTTCTTTATTCACTTCCAGTCATTTTAATGGTATGTTTTTTATAAAGTCTTTTTTTCCTCAATGCAAACTGATGTATAATATCAATTTTGAAGGGGACGAAATGAGAAGTGTGTTGGTCTGATTGAAGAGAGGATGGGAAAGGAGCATAAAGAGTGAGGATTCTAGATCTGTCCACTTCAGTCCTGATCGCTGCCCCGTTAAGACCTGTCTGAGCCATTTATGAGGATTCTCCCACTGAATTTAGTTTGGAATGTCGATGGATTGGATTTCTTGCCAGTCAACCTCTGCTTTGGGCATCTCACAACTGTCCATTTGAGATGTAGATGGTTACATTACATGTACTAAAGGCACACATTTTCCTCCATGGTTCACATAAGCATCATTTTATTTTATTTTACCTTAGCCTGCAAAATTTTCCCTCTACGTTTTTCCTCCAGAGAACAAACTACTCATCTGTTTTGGTCCCACCCGAATCCTTAGATTCTCAGCCCATTTCCAGTTCCATCATGATAAATCCTTTGCATTTCTCTTTCAACTGGTCTGTTAACACTCTTATGTTCTGAAACAGATTCATTAAACCCTATTTTGATAATGAATGGCCACCCCTGCCTTAGGCTTGAACTGTTATTCATTGTGTATGATGCAGTTTGACAGTTTCTTACTCTGAATGAAGTGCTATTTAGATACCACTTGGAATGCTAACATTAATTCAGTCAACATTTATGGAGGGGCTGTCAGAGATGAGTCTGTCACATCCTGCCTTTTAGATACTTGCAGACAAGTAAGGGGTAAAATGTATACATTCATACATGGAAATGAGAATTATGAAAAAGTAATGATATGAATGAAGTACCTGTTAGGTGCCAGGCATTTCCATTCATTATTTGTTTGAATCATCATTGCAGGTTGGTAAAATTTATATTTTACCTTTATTTTTACCAAATGACAAAAACTGAGTTTCAGGAAAGTTAATTGAATCAGATCTGGTACATCACTTATGAGCCACACAACAAAGAAGCATGGAGGCCTGAGGCATACCCGGCAACACCATAGGGGACTACAAAGCAGAGATCTTCCTAATCTTGGGGCTACTTGGGGTCTTGCTCCTACATTTCATTGTTCTTAGGATCAAAGCAAGCAGAACCCTTCAGCTCCAAACTCGCCTGGCAATGACAGAAAGGCCAGACTGTGGCTTCGGTCAAAATTAAAGACAGTCCAAGGCACAGTTTCTCTTTTTACTCAAAAACCGCTGCTCAGAGGTCCCCAGGACAGAGTTCATGTTATTGCAGCCCATGAATGTGGGGAGATCCTACACTTTGCTTTCCAATTAACTGGCCTCTTTCCTGGACACATCGGAACATCTCAAGGCTTCAGGATCGTAGTGTGCAAAATGAATGTGAAAATGCTTAACACTGTCTTAGATGGTAACAATTGGTTTATGATCCCAAAGTAGAAAAAAGTAGTATGTGAAGACTAATGAAGCTCTTGTGGATATCACAGACTCTTGGGAAAGACTTGAGAGAATTCTTGTCACATGAGATGCCTGCTAGACCTTTTGTAGGAGGAACTATTTGTATGGATGCTATTCAGCAATCTCTAAGAGACTGGCAGGGAGGGAGTTAACCAAACGTGCCCCAGAGCTATCCAGAATTTTCAGCTAAAGGGTGTTCACTCTGCTGTGAACCCCAATTAAAAATAAAACCCCTAGCTGGCTGAGCCCGCCCCATCCTTAGGATAAACAAGATTTGATTCACTGCAATGACACCGCACTAACTGTGTTGTGGAGTAATACAGTATATATGCCTCCTCTGGGGAGGCACAAAAGAGGCGGCTTAATTATCATCTAGCCAGAAGGATGGGGCATAGTTAACACCTTTCTGGGTGGGCTGAAATTAATGACCCCTTCCCCCCACTATTGCCTACCTCCAAGCCCCTTTATAAATGACTATACAACACAGTAGTTGGTATTCAGATCACAGGAGAGGGCATTTAGCCAAAGCGTTTGTCTACAGGGTTTGATCTCTTTTTAATTTTGTTCAGATTTACAACTGTGTTATTAAGTGAGATAACTGGATCCTGTCTGAAGTAGACCAGGGCCTTCCCCACTCAAATCTGAACATCTGAAGTTAACATTAATTTTCGAGATTGGACCTAATGCTTTTTCCTTAAGTGTTTTAGAGGCTGCTTTCCCATAGCCACACTGAAGCCTCCCATCTGAAGGGCTGTATGTACAGCCTGCCTGCCCACTTCAGGCAGAGCGAGTGGGCTTTAGGGACAAAAAGGCTGGACTTGTGAAGTATGTGGCAGAAGCTTTATTTTTTTGCATATTTTGCAGATGGTCAAATGGTTGGGGAATTTGCTCTGTCTTTGGGCAATGAGAGCTGTGTTATAGCTAATCAAGATACTTGAATTTATTAAAGCATTTCTCCTATAAATGTGTAAATATTATATGTATATGTATATGTACTTGTATAATATTTAACAACATTATCTCCTTAAGTCATGCTTTTGAGGTTGACAGAGTAACAAGTGAAAATTTGGTGATATCTCAGATGTTGTGTGATGTCATCAGGTCATGTGATAATTCACACTACCATCCTGAATAAGGTTACTATTAGCCCCACGTTACATTTGAGGAAAGTGACCTTCCAAGCCTAAGTGATTAATTCAGAGCTAATGAGGATTAGAGTGAAGACTCAGACCCATTTTTTTCTGACTCTAAATTCAGTGGCATTCAATTACATGACTCTGCCTTTTCTGGAAGTAAAGTTATGGCTACAAGGAGTTTGCCTGCTTTCTTTTCATTTGCTTTCTCCCTGGAAGCATTACCGTGTAGTGATTAAGAGCACTTTCCCTTGCTAATGCTGCATACTCCTTGGATAAGGTATTTAACCTGTTAAAATTCAGTTTCTATATGTAAAAGTGGGAATGATAACAGTATCTCTTTATTGAGAATTTCCTAAGGACAATTAATTTTCTAAGCAGGAAAAGTGCTTAGAATGTAATATGTTCTCAATAAATGTCATACCCCACTTCTTTGGAGGTTTGCGTGTTTTGTTGTTGCTGTTTTTAACTGGAGGGTAATTGCTTTACAGTGTTTTGGTTCCTGCCGTGCAACAGGGCAGGCCAGTCGTAATTGTGAATATACCCTTCCCTCTTGAGCCTCTCTGTGCTCTTCTGTCTCACCCTACTCTTTTTTTAATATGAAAAAGTATTCTGTTTTTTGTGTGCTGTACGGCGTCTCCTATAACTCATTAGATCTTGATTCAAAAAAATGTTCATCTAGCACTTTTTGAAAGTTAAGACCTAAAGTAGGAGATTTCATAATTGTGATTCTAGTATGCTCCGTGAGTACATTTATTCATGTAATTAGACAGGAAAAAGGACTGTACAAAAGCCCCTTATAAATATTATGAGATAATAGAATCTTTTTTTCTATCCTTCTGTTCCTGGAGCCCATATGCATCACCTGGATGAGGCCCTGAAGACAAGGATATAGACTTTTATGACCTAAAATGTGGTAGCCAGAATATTATGAGCAGATCAAAATTGAAGG